>NC_090443.1:1018139347-1018444104 GCF_031143425.1 Pleurodeles waltl | reverse complement strand
GCATGTCTCCTAGTTCAGCCTAAGCTGCTCTGCTATATCTACCTTCTATCAGCGTAAGCTGCTAGATACACCTCTTCTACACTAATAAGGGATAACTGGACCTGGTACCCCTTGGTACCCACTACGAGCCAGGCAGCCTCCTACACAGGGGCAGCCCTACACACAGCAGAGCTCTGAACAAGGGCTTCAAGTTCAGGTTCTAGCTGTTCTTAGCAGGCGTGACGTTTAGCAATTTGTGAGTGAGACCTCAATCTTACAAGTTGTGTGAGTGTCACTCGCAATGAGTGAGACATGGAGTCTCTGGTAACTCCGTGCAGAGTGGATTGCACAAACAATTTGCTCATTGTGTGTAGACAGCTGTAAGCGTGTTCAGATGGTTGCATGCTTTGTGTGTGGAGATCACCACATCCGCAGTTTGCAGCGATGGCCTTGTACCGTAGCTGGAAGATAACTACGGTGTGCAGAGACGCCTACGTGCACGGGATGTGTAGGCTCAGGAAGGTTACCTGGGTACAGGTGACTGCATGTGAAGTGTAAAGAGAACAGGAGGTGGACGGAATGCTGACCAATGCAAACGTTCACACCCAGTCACTGATCTGCGGTTAACCCATTGTGTTTTTTGCTCCCACGCCCCCCAGTTTGGACCCAGCCATATGCAAATCAGTCTTGACCCTGCTTCCCCTGGGAACAGCCCAGCCAACAGCTTCTTTTTGGATCCTGGAGGACCTGGCCTGGCAGTTCGGGCTGGACTGGAACATGGGGAGCATCCATGGGGACTGATTTCCATAAGACTGGGTCCAAACTGGAATGGCATTGTGAGCAAGAAAACTGATGGATTAAACCCAGATCTGTGACCGGGGAGAATGTTTTATTTTTTCCGCATTCCGTCCATCATCTGTTCTTTTTGCATGTGGAGTGTGGCATTGTGCTGGAAGTCCACTGCAGTGCACAGTGTGCAGTGTGCAGAGACACCTACATGCACTGTATGTGGAGGATGAGGAACTGCATGTGGGGTGTGGCATTGTGCTGGAAGTTCAATGTGCAGTGTGCAGTGTGCAGAGACACCTGCATGCACAGTATGTGTAGGTTGAGGAACTGCATGTGGAGTGTGGCATTGTGCTGGAAGTTTACTGCAGTGCACAGTGTGCAGTGTGCAGAGACACCTGCATGCACAGTATGTGATGGTTGAGGAACTGCATGTGGAGAGTGGCATTGTGCTGGAAGGTTACTGCAGTGCACAGTGTGCAGTGTGCAGAGACACATGCATCCACAGTATGTGATGGTTGAGGAACTGCATGTGGAGCGTGGCATTGTGCTGGAAGTTTACTGCAGTGCACAGTGTGCAGTGTGCAGAGACACCTTCATGCACAGTATGTGATGGTTGAGGAACTGCATGTGGAGCGTGGCATTGTGCTGGAAGTTTACTGCAGTGCACAGTGTGCAGAGACACCTGCATGCACAGTATGTGTAGGTTGAGGAACTGCATGTGGAGTGTGGCATTGTGCTGGAAGTTTACTGCAGTGCACAGTGTGCAGTGTGCAGAGACACCTGCATGCACAGTATGTGTAGGTTGAGGAACTGCATGTGGAGCGTGGCATTGTGCTGGAAGTTTACTGCAGTGCACAGTGTGCAGTGGGCAGAGACACCTGCATTCACAGTATGTGATGGTTGAGGAACTGCATGTGGAGAGTGGCATTGTGCTGTGTGCTTAGGTGAGTGCACACAGTGGGCAGAGGTGGCCGCATGTAGAAACTGCAGACAGAGTGCACGTGCAAATGTTATCGCATGCAGGACTTTGGGTAAACTTTAAGCCACATGAAGCAAATAAAGTCTGAAGGTGCAGGCTTAAGATGTTACATATGGCATGGGGACACCTTCATGCACAGTATGTGATGGTTGAGGAACTGCATGTGGAGTTTAGCATAGTGTTGGACGTTCACTGCAGTGCACAATGTTGCAGTGTGAAGAGACACCTGCATGCACAGTATGTGATGGTTGAGGAACTGCACGTGGGCTGTGGCATTGTGCTGGAAGTTCACTGCAGTGCACAATGTGCAGTGTGCAGAGACACCTGCATGCACAGTATGTGTAGGTTGAGGAACTGCATATGGAGTGTGGCATTGTGCTGGAAGTTTACTGCAGTGCACAGTGTACAGTGTGCAGTGTGCAGAGACACCTGTGTAGGTTTAGGAACTGCATGTGGAGTGTGGCATTGTACTGGAAGTTTACTGCAGTGCACAGTGTGCAGTGTGGAGTGTGCATCAGACACCTGTGTAGGTTGAGGAACTGCATGCGGAGTTTGGTATTGTGCTGGAAGTTTACTGCAGTGCACAGTGTGCAGTGTGCAGAGACACCTGCATGCACTGTGTGTGATGGTTGAGGAACTGCATGTGGAGAGGGCATTGTGCTGTGTGCTTAGGTGAGTGCACACAGTGGGCAGAGGTGGCCGCATGTAGAAACTGCAGACAGAGTGCACGTGCAAATGTCATCGCATGCAGGACTCAGGGTAAACTTTAAGCCACATGAAGCAAATAAAGTCTGAAGGTGCAGGCTTAAGGTGTTACATATGGCATGGGGCCACGTGCTCCCCATGAAGCAATGACGTTGTAAAGATGCTTGCAGCTTTGGTCGGACCTGTAAATCACCTGAAGCAACGTCTGCTGTAGGGAAAGAGCTAGAAATGTGTGAAGTTGTAAAGATTTTCCTCTTCCGGACTGCCCATATTTTTTTAGAATACTTTAAATTGCGTTCTGTCCAGTGCTTAATTTGTAAATAAAACATGGAGGTGCCCAAAGCTCTCCTTTGAAACTCGCGGCTGCTGCACTTAAGTGTGCCAGCACTGAATACTGAGGCAGCGTAATCCTAAGGCGATCTCCGGCCTCTTCAATCCATTTACAGCCCCTCCCTGCCCCTTCAACTCACTCTTGCAGCTTTCTGCTTTCTCCCATAGTAACGCTTTTTCGTTGTTCTCTTCCTCCGTCTCTCCCTTATGTGTCTTTTTCTCGCAGTAAATGCTTGATGTAGAAAATGAACTGCAGGCCATCAAAAATAAGTGTCGGTGCTCCGCACCGGAAACAAAAAGCACAAATTAAGCACTGGTTCTGTCTGTTGTAGTCTCAAAGGTCTCTGCACGCGGGATCCAGCCCTTTTAAAAGTTACTTTGAGAAACAAATAAGATCGTCAGATTTTAGCCACTTTTTTTTAGTCAGGAAAGAAACGACTCCTCCGTCTCCAGCACCAACCAGAGCGCGCAAGGAAAATGTGCCAATTTTTTAGACAAAACTGCAATTAAACGTAAGAACATTAGGAAAAACTGCAAACTACAGGAGGGTCAGTAGTCAGGATATATTTGTGCGTGGCTACATTTTTATGTATCTATATATTTTGCATAATAAAAACATTGTGTAATAAAGGCTTTACTCGCCCTGGACAGGGCGTGGGTGGACGCTTGGCGGGTGTCTAAATTTAGAAAAACTCATTGTCAACAGTGCACGAGGAGTGTCAATATTCTAGTGCTTTGAACAGAGCAGGAGCTATCGGTTTCATGTTTCAGAGAGGAAGCCATTCCCTGTCTTAGGAAAGCCCCAAGGGGCAGTCCGGACCCCACAGCCGACCCCCCCTGCACACCAGGCACTTGGCCAAGACCAACGGGAGGGAGGCGTGGCTGTGTGTGTGTGTGTGGGGGGGGGGGGGGGACACTTGACAAGTGTCTCAGAAATCCAAAGCTACGATCTTTTGTCTACAGGTCCGGACAAATGTGCTTTCAAAAATGCACAGTGGAGTATTTTGGGAAGTTAAACTTGTTGCAGTGCTGCACAGCAGAGTGTCATAGAGTGCAGTGGAGTAGAGTAGAGTGGTGCAGAGTTCATTGGAGTAGAGTGCAGTACTGTAGAGTGGTGTAGAGGAGGGTGGAGTGCAGTGATGCAGAGTAGATTAGAGTAGCATAGAGTGCAGTGGTGTAGAGTAGAGTGGTGCAGAGTTCATTGGAGTAGAGTGCAGTACTGTAGAGTGGTGTAGAGGAGGGTGGAGTGCAGTGATGCAGAGTAGAGTGGTGCAGAGTTCATTGGAGCAGAGTGCAGTACTGTAGAGTGGTGTAGAGGAGGGTGGAGTGCAGTGATGCAGAGTAGAGTGGTGCAGAGTTCATTGGAGCAGAGTGCAGTACTGTAGAGTGGTGTAGAGGAGGGTGGAGTGCAGTGGTGTAGAGTAGAGTGGTGCAGAGTTCATTGGAGCAGAGTGCAGTACTGTAGAGTGGTGTAGAGGAGGGTGGAGTGCAGTGATGCAGAGTAGATTAGAGTAGCATAGAGTACAGTGGTGTATAGCACAATGGTGTAGGGTGGAGTGATGCAGCGTAGGGTGTAATAGCATAGATTGCATTGACGTAGAGTGCAGTAGAGTGGCTTAGAGTAGAGTGGCACAGATTAGACTGCAGCAGTATACAGTGCAGCAACATAGAGTGCAGTGGTGCAGAGAAGAGGGCCATAGAGTTAATTGGCGGGTAGTGCAGTGCTGCACAGCACAGTGTCATAGAGTGCAGTGGTGTAGAGTAGAGTGGTGCAGAGTGCATTGGAGTAGAGTGCAGTGGCGTAGAGTGGTGTAGAGGAGGGTGGCATAGAGAGCAATGGGGTACAGTACTGAGGTGCACTGTTGAATAGAGTGACCTATAGTACACTGACATATACATCAATGGTGTCGCGTAGAGTGGCGTTGAGTGACATAGCGTGCAGTGGAGCAGAGTGTTGCAGAGTAGAGTGCACTGGTGCAGAGTAGATTGGCCTGGAATGCAGTGACATAGAGCGCATTGGTTTTGAATAAAGTGGCATAGATGGCAGTGGTGTAGAGTACAGTGCTCCAGAGCAGAGTGAAGTGGTGTAGAGTGGAGTGGCACAGAATGGAGAAAGGTGGCATAAAGTGTAGTGGCGTAGAGCAGATTGTTGCAGAGTAGAGTGAAGTGGTGTAGAGTGGAGTCCAGTGGTGTAGAGTAGGGTGGCGTAGACTAAAGTGTTGTAGGGTGCAGCGATGCAGAATGGACTAGAGGGGCTTAAAGTGGATTGGCCTATAGTGCAGTGGTGTGGAGTGCAGTTGCGTAGAGTTGAGTGACTCACAGTAGAGGGGCATAGAGTGTAGTAGCATGCAGTGCACTGGTGTAGAGCGCAGTAGAGTGGCAGAGAGTAGAATTGTGCATAGTAGAGTGCGGGGCATAGACTGCAGTGGTGCATAGTAGAGTGGCATAGAGGTCAGTGGTAGAGAGTGCAGCGTTGCAGAGAAGAGTTTCACAGAGTGGAGTGATGAAGAGTAGAGTGACATAGAATGCATTGATGAAGAATGCAATGGCGTAGTGTTGAGTGGTGCAGACTGGCATACAGAGCAGTGGTGCAGAGTGCAGTGGTGCTGGATAGAATAGAATGGCATAGAATGCAGTGACATAGAGTGCAATGTTATAGAGTAGAGTGGTATAGAGTGCAGTGCACAGAGTGCAGTGTTGCAGAGTAGAGTATAGTGGCACAGAGTGCAGTGGTGCAGAGTAGATTGGCGTAGTGTGCAGTGGCGTAGAGTGCATTGATTTTGACTAAAGTGGCGTAGAGTATCTTGCTGTACAGAACAGTGGTGTAGGGCGCAGTGGCTCGATTTGAGTGGTGTACAGTGGTGTAGAGTGATGCAAAGTAAAGCAGAGGGGCATTAAGTGGGGTGGCACACCATTGATTGCAGTGGGCAGAGTGCAGTGCCGTAGGGTGGAGCGGCACAGAGTGGAGGAGAGTGCACTGAGTGCAGTGGCACAGAGTGAGGAGGTTCATAGTTTGGTGACCTACAGTAGATTGTTTCAGAGAAGAGTGAACAGCGTATACTGGAGTGGTGCAGGCTAGAGTGGAGTAGAGTGCAACGGCAGGCAGTGGGGCAGCATAGAGTGAAGTGACATAGAGTGAATTGTCATAGAGCGCACTGGTGTAGAATGGAGTGGTACAGAGTAGGGTGCAGTTGCACAGAGTGCAGCGTTTCAGAGTAGAGAGGTGTAGTGTGGAGTGGTGTAGAGTGGAGTGGCCTAGACTGGAGTGGTGTAAAGTGCAGTGGACAACAGTGCAGTGGTGCTTAGCAGAGCAGAGAGGCATAGTCTGCATTGGCGTAGAGTGGGGTAGAGTAGAGAGGCATAGAATGCAGTGGCATAGAATGGAGACATGCAGAGTAGATTGGAGTGACGTAGAGCGGAATGACGTAGAGTGGAGAGGTGCACAGCAGAGTGGAGTGGAGTGGTGTAAAGTAGAGTATGCATGGTGTGGTAGGTCACTGCACTTATAGGCAACACATTTTCAATTTGCACAGCCAGTTTTACTGATAACACTATACAGTGCACAAACAATAGTATGTGGAAATGTCATTTGCCATACTGTATTGATTTGCTTTGATCGTAATAAAATATTTGTTTCCATCTTACTTCAGTGTTACCAGAAAATGTGCTTCATTTGTGCTTTTCTTATTTGGATATATTCTGAAATGTATGCACAGTTAATTTACATATATTTACATTTTGTTGTGTGCTAGAAAAAAATGACACTGTACAGTCATCCTCCAACACAGCTCCAGAAGCCAGCATGATTATCATGTAAATCTTTACACTTTTTAGTCAGAGAAAGAAAAGTCAACACCAAGCTCCCTCAAGACAGAGGCTGACATTGGACCTCTGTCTCTGAATACATAGCAAGTGTGAGAAGGCAAGTGCAAGATTAAAAGGCATGTTTACAGAAAGGAGCACTGGTTGAATAATACAGCAAACAGGCTATGCTCCATTGGAGATCTGAACTCAAGCTCGACAGCCTAAAACAAATAAAGCTAGCAAATAGAAAGAAAACAAATGTGAGTTACGCATCACAAAGCCAATGGTAAGCAATGGGTGAGGCATTCCCTAGAAAGCTTTTCGAATGTCCCCAAGATGTCATGAGCAAACCAGATAACTGTGCTGCCTAGTAGGCTTCAACCTAAAAAAAAAGGCATCCCTCAAGTACTCTAGAGTTACACTTGGCTTCTTCACCTTGTAATATATTTCACAAAACTTTTCACTGACTTAAAATGACTTACATTTCGAAGATTTTCTCTTTAGAAAACAAAAAAACACTATTGCACAACAATAGTGAAAATAACTCCAGGATCACCTTTGGTCACATTACGACTAGGGAAAGAGAGCACACACAAACATTTAAGCATGCATATTATATTTTCTATTGAAAATAATAGAATTTCATTATTTTTTTCCAGAATTACTCCTGCAAAGGTGCAACCGCCAAAGGATTCCAAGCTCAACCAGGAAAGGTTTTGAAAATTCCAGTGATTCTGTGGATGCGGCTGTGTGAGCTTTTCAAGAGAATCTGTCACCCTGATGCCAAAAAAACATATTGGGCCTGATTCTAACTTTGGAGGACGGTGTTAAACCGTCCCAAAAGTGGCGGATATACCACCTACCGTATTACGAGTTCCATAGGATATAATGGACTCGTAATACGGTAGGTGGTATATCCGCCACTTTTGGGACGGTTTAACACCGTCCTCCAAAGTTAGAATCAGGCCCATTATCTCCTCTGAGTGACCCCTAGAGACTTTAGCTCTTGAACCCTAAGTGTACCCTAAGTGTACTTTGCATAGAGAAAGGGTCTAACACCTTGTGATCCTCTGCCCAACACTTGAGCCCTCCCCCTCTCTGCTTGTCCCTTCCAGAAACATATCCAGTTGACCCCATGCCAAGTAGGACCCCTTAAGTAAGCCCTGGCTTTGTAGCCAACAGTGCTTTCCATGCCAGGACTTGGTGCTGACAATGTGAATGTTAACATTGAAAATGCAAGTTCCAGAATGCTGCTGCCTAAAAGTCAGGAGTGCTTGGTGGTGTCACACAGAGCAAGGGGGCATTTTGTGAATATGGAAATTGTTCAGAGCATTTTCTTGAAATCAATCAATCAATCAGTGTTGAAAGGCCCAATGTATTTGATTTAGGGCTGGAGAAGGGAGGAGTGTGTTAGTAGTGGGCCAACTCTGAAGGCCCAGGCCAGGCTCAGGCTAGATGGCAGATTCTGTCCTCTTGCCAAAAATGCAGAGATGTTTTAGGGCAAAGTGGCCCTTGCCCATGGGCCCCAATATTCTAAGGGTCCCCCCTAAAAATTAAAACTTTCTTTATATCTAGCTCACCTCTGCCTATTTCCCAGTGCTTAATTTGTAAATAAAGAGGTGCCGGTGCTCAAAGCCCTTCTCTTAAACACGAGGCTGCTGTAATTAAATCTGCCAGCACTAAATACTGAGGCAGCGTAATCCTGAAGCCATCTCGGGCCTCTTCAATCCATTTACAGCCACTCCCCGCCCCTTCAGCTCACTCTTGCAGCTTTCTACTTTCTCCCTTTGTCACGCTTTTTAGTTTTTCCTTCTTCCGTCTTTCTCATATGTGTCTTTTGCTCGCAGCAAATGCTTGAGGCAGAAGAATAAGCCCCGGCCCTCACAAATAAGTGCTGGTGCTCAGCACCGGAAACAACAAGCACAAATTAAGCACTGCTATTTCCAGATCTCACCTTCTCTCTTCCGCTGAATCTCTCTCGCATTGTACAGTTGACTTTTAAGTATTTTTGGGGTCTTGGGATGAACTATTTCAATTGTTTTTGTGTGGACCCCTTTTCAGAAAGTTTTGTTTGGCATCTTGAAGGCTTCAATCACCAGACAAATTATGAACAAGAGTCCCCCAAAAAATGTCTTGCCCGTGGTCCCAAAAATCTTTAGGACAACACCAAAATAAGCTGAACCTTGATATGAGTTCTTCCTGCCACCCACACTGTCAACTCACTCGCCAAGGTTCAAAGACAAAGCAGTGGCTGGGATGTAACACGGGTGACAGAAAAACACGTTCATCGAGTGGCTACAATGTAGAATTGAAACGTGAAATTGACCAAATTGTGTGATCCTAGGCAATTATGTTATTTCACTTTTCCTTATTTTTCTTCATTATCGCATATGAGAGGACCTTGAAATGCACGAGTTTAAGATGTCCACTGTTGACAAATCTCTCTGTCTTTTATTTAATAGACTATAACAGCGGTTCCCAACTTTCTGACTTCTGTGGAGTCCCACTTTCTCAGTACTGGAACCCGGGGACCCGCACTGAGTCATTATTGGAATCCGGGGACCCCCCAGTGAGTCATTACTGAAAGCTGGGGACCTAATCTGATAATATTTAATTTTCTAAGGAGTCACGTATATCCTGAGGAGGCTTCGGGGACCCCCAAGGGCCCCCGGACCACAGGCTGGGAACCACTGGACTGTTATGTTGCTCGAGGTACAATAGCAACCGAGGCCACATGAGTGATGCACATGACAACCCACTTGCCTCTGGGCGTCTCCATCCAGGTGGGTCGGCCAAAGCAAATGAACCATCAATCCTGGGAGACTTCCCAAGTAGTATTTGCGGACCCCAAACCTGTCATTATGAATAGACATACTTAGAAAATCACACCAGAAATATATGAGTTTACTTAACTGTAAAGTCTGCCCCACAGCACACAAGATGAATTGTTCTTAGTATGAAAATAAACAGATTAGTGGTTGCAATATGTGCCAAAGGACCGACTAATGCAAATATTGCAACACAGTTAATGTAATTCAAAAACATACACAGTTTCCCATCCCAATGTCTCACAATTAAACTGATTTTAGCACTAGAAGGAGCCTACTGAGTTTAACAGATGGAATTCTCCACACCTACAAACCTTGTATAATGAAGGCCCCTCTCTCACAACCGTGGAAAGGAAGATGCTTACAGTATGGGCTGCCTGGCTGCCTGACCCTCAGGTATGAAACCCAAGGAGCGAGTTCCTCTCTAGCTGACCGTTCCCCAACTCCTACAGCTTTTCACTTGTTTATTTCCTAACATGATTTACTGTTTGATAAACCGCAGCCAAGAAATCGAGATATCACAATTATATGGGCTAATTGTCCGCAGGGGCGCATCTGCGACCCCTGGCTTGCCCCTTGAGACCCCTGGCACCGCATTTGAGACCCCTGGTCTGAAAACTAACGCAACCAGTAGCAACGACACAGAGGGGGTGATTCTCACCCTGGCGGGCGGCGGAGGCCGCCCGCCAGAGTTCCCCCCTACAAAATACCGCTCCGCGGTCGTGAGACCGCAGAGGGTATTCTGGCTTTTGCACTGGGCTGGCGGGCGGCCGCCCGCCAGCCCAGTGCTAAAGAGCCTTCCCACGAGGACGCCGGCTCAGAATTGAGCCGGCGGAGTGGGAAGGTGCGACGGGTGCAAAGCAGACACTGAAATACAAAGTGGGGCCCTCTTACGGGGGCCCCTGCAGTGCCCATGTCATTGGCATGGGCACTGCAGGGGCCCCCAGGGGCCCCACGACAACCCATACCGCCATCCTGTTCCTGGCGGGAGAACCGCCAGGAACAGGATGGCGGTATGGGCTGTCAGAATCCCGAGCTGCGCCGCCATGGAGGATTCTAAAGGGCAGCGGAAAACCGGCGGGAGACCGCCGGTTTTCCGCATCTGACCGCGGCAAAACCGCCGGGGTCAGAATGCCCTGCGGGGCACCGCCAGCCTGTTGCCGGTGCTCCCGCCAACCCTGGCCCCGGCGGTCCATGACCGCCGGGGTCAGAATGACCCCCAGAGTGTGTATGTGTGATTGCGTGTGTATTTGTAAGCGCGTGTGTGCGTGAGTGAACGTAAAATTCACATGGCGTGTGACGTCACTTCCGCTACCCCTGGCCTGCTCGTGAATTGACGTTCATGCACAATTTATGAATCCTTGAGGATCAGTTCTAGCATACGAGGAAATCAAGTTATTGGAGAACTCCAGAGAAATATGTAAACATTATGTTCAAGCAAGCTGCATTATCACGTTACATTGCAGCAGGTGTTGCAATCACAGCAATGACTCCGTTTGCATTTCATGCGCTATACTTTCAATACATGATAAGATATTAAACACAATGGATCCCTAAATAGAAAATATACGGAGAGTATGTCAGTGCCAATCATCTCTGCATGCTGTAAGCCGATAAACAAAATAAAAACATGTCACAAAGGTCAGTTTAGAGACACACCATAGCCACGTACTCACCGACATGGATGGAAATGAATGAAAGTAAGCAAAAAGGGTTTGTAAAGCGCACATCTCTCCTAAACTGGGCCTCTTAGAGCTGCCTTGAGGGAGAGCGAAGGATAAGGACACTGAAGGGAGGGACAGACACACAGACGCTGACAGAGCTCCATGGATGCCAGCAGACCCGATTCAAGAGGGGCTCCCGATTGCCGGGACTAACAATGGCTTTATTCTCGCTCTCACGCCTCAAACGGCCTCGGCTTCAATAGAAGTCAATGCGGGAAATTTAGTCCCTGATTCTGTGTTTGCAAAATCTCCAACTTACTTGTTCTAAAATTCATGTATGCAAACCATCTACAGGTAACCGAGAATAGGAGTAACACAGCGACATCCTCCTGGGCCAGCGAGTATGGGAGTAACACACCGGCATCCTCCCGGGCCACCGAGCATGGGAGTAACACACCGACATCCTCCCGGGCCAGCGAGCATGGAAGTAACACAGCAACATCCTCTCGGGCCAGCAAGCATGGGAGTAACACACCAACATCCTTCCGGGCCACCAAGCATGGGAGTAACACACCGACATCCTCCCGGGCCAGCGAGCATGGGAGTAACACACCAAAATCCTCCCGGGCCAGCGAGCATGGGAGTAACACACTGAAATCCTGCCGGGCCACCGAGCATGGGAGTAACACACCGGCATCCTCCCGGGTCAGCGAGCATGGGAGTAACACACCAACATCTTCCCGGGCCACCGAGCATGGGAGTAACACACCGGCATCCTCCCGGGCCACCGAGCATGGGAGTAACACAGCGACATCCTCCCGGGCCACCGAGCATGGGAGGAACACACCAGCATACTCCCAGGCCAGCGAGCATGGGAGTAACACACTGAAATACTCCCGGGCCACTGAGCATGGGAGTAACACACCGGCATCCTCCCGGGCCACCGAGCATGGGAGTAACACACCGGCATCCTCCCGGGCCAGCGAGCATGGGAGTAACACACCAACATCTTCCCGGGCCACCGAGCATGGGAGTAACACACCGGCATCCTCCCGGGCCACCGAGCATGGGAGGAACACACCAGCATACTCCCAGGCCAGCGAGCATGGGAGTAACACACTGAAATCCTCCCGGGCCACTGAGCATGGGAGTAACACACCGGCATCCTCCCGGGCCACCGAGCATGGGAGTAACACACCGGCATCCTCCCGGGCCACCGAGCATGGGAGGAACACACCAGCATACTCCCAGGCCAGCGAGCATGGGAGTAACACACTGAAATCCTCCCGGGCCACTGAGCATGGGAGTAACACACCGGCATCCTCCCGGGCCACCGAGCATGGGAGTAACACACCGAAATCCTCCCCGGGCCACCGAGCATGGGAGTAACACACTGACATCCTCCCGGGCCAGCGAGCATGGGAGTAACACAGCGACATCCTCCCGGGCCAGCGAGCATGGGAGTAACACACCGACATCCTCCCGGGCCAACGACCATGGGAGTAACACACCAAAATCCTCCCGGGCCAGCGAGCATGGGAGTAACACACCGAAATCCTCCCCGGGCCACCGAGCATGGGAGTAACACAGCGACATCCTCCCGGGCCAGCGAGCATGGGAGTAACGCACCGAAATCCTCCCGGGCCAGCGAGCTTTTCTTCTATCCTTCCTTCTCTTTCCTTCTTGTCTCTTTCTTCTCTCTCCTCTGTTCTCTCTCCTCTGTTCTCTTTCCTTCTTTATCTTTCTTTCTTTCCTTCTCTCTTTCTCTTTCCTACTCTTTTTCTCTTTTCCCTTCTCTGTCCTTTTTTCTCTGTCCCCTTCTCTCTCTCTCTTTCCTTCTCTCTCTTTTATTCTCTCTCTCTCTCTTCCATTCTCTTCCCTTCTTTCTCTCTCTCTCTCCCCTTCTCTCTCTCTTTTATTCTCTCCTCCTATCTCTTTCCTTCTCTCTCTCTCTCCCCTTCTCTCTCTTTTCTTCTCTCCTCCCTTCTCTTTCCTTCTTTATCTCTTTCTTCTCTTCTCTCTCTCGTTCCTTCTCTTTTTCTCTCCCTCCCCCTTCTCTCTCTCATACCTTCTTTCTCTCTTTCCTTCTCTCTCTCTTCCCTTCTTTCCTTCTTTTTTTCCTTCTCTCCTTCCTTATCTCTCTCTCTCTTTCCTTCTTTCTCTTTCATTATTGCTCTCTCTCTTTCCTTCTTTCCCTGTCTCTCTCTGTCCTCCTCTCTTCCCTTCTCTCCATTTCTCTCTCTTTCCTTATCACTTTCTTCCCTTCTCTCTCTCTCTCTTTCCTTCTTTCCCTGTCGCTCCCTCTCTCTCCTTCTCACTCTTTCCTTCTTTCCATTTTGTCCTTTTCGCTTCCTTTCCTTCTCTCTCTGTATAAACACTCACATGAAAGCAGACAGCAAGCAGGAACACGCACAGGGACTCGGGACCTCCCCTGTGCTGTGAAATGAAACTCATGGTGGAGAAGAAGAGTAGAGTATCCACACCCTTTCCATGCTTGGCCTCTCTGAGAAATCCGTTCCACTGGGTGATGGAATATGTCAGTCCCTGTGTCTTCCCAGCACTGGCCTGTGGAATGATCACTGCCTGGGAACAATGCATGTGGCGCTGCCCATTCCATCACTGGCCTCTGCCAGAAGCACATACACTGTGCACTCTAGGTCAATGGTTGCATACAATTCACTTGGATATACAGAGCCCTAGAATTACACAAACAAGAGAACTACGTTGTTTTTTTTAATTGATCATTTCCGAAGGACAAAGCAGGCCCAGGATGTGTCAGCGCTCTGTGTGGAAAAGACAAACATTTATAGGTTTACCTTGTCCCATAGGCTCGACATGGAATTACATTTCTTTAAAAGAGTTCTAAAAACCTCTAACATGGAAGAACATTCATTCAGAAGACTTCTAAAAATCTCTAACATGGAAGAACATTCCTTTAGAAGAGTTCTCAAAATCACTAACATGGAAGAACATTCCTTTAGAAGAGTTCTAACAATCTATAACATGGAAGAACATTCATTCCGAAGAGTTCTCAAAATCTCTAACATGGAAGAACATTCCTTCAGAAGAGTTCTAAAAATCTCTAACATGGAAGAACATTCATTCAGAAGAGTTCTAGAAATCTCTAACACGGAAGAACATTCATTCAGAAGACTTCTAAAAATCTCTAACATGGAAGAACATTCCTTTAGAAGAGTTCTCAAAATCACTAACATGGAAGAACATTCCTTCAGAAGAGTTCTAAAAATCTCTAACATGGAAGAACATTCATTCAGAAGACTTCTAAAAATCTCTAACATGGAAGAACATTCATTCAGAAGAGTTCTAGAAATCTCTACCACGGAAGAACATTCATTCAGAAGACTTCTAAAAATCTCTAACATGGAAGAACATTCCTTCAGAAGAGTTCTAGAAATCTCTAACACGGAAGAACATTCATTCAGAAGACTTCTAAAAATCTCTAACATGGAAGAACATTCCTTCAGAAGAGTTCTAGAAATCTCTAACATGGAAGAACATTCCTTTAGAAGAGTTCTAACCTGTGGCCCCCTGTGTCAGCCTCACAGAGTGCCACAGATGGTTTGTAGGAGGACCTTTTCCTTTTAAGCTGCCCCTTTAAAAACGCACATATACAAGGATTTTTCTCAGAGATTTTACATAAATCAGTTTTTACTCCGTGTCATGTCGATGCATAAATAGCCTAAGTTTCAGATTAATCCATTGCTCAAAATATTTCAAGCAAGGAAAACAACTATCAGCGCATAAAAAAAGAGATATATTATATGGTTTGAAGAAATGTCTCCATGCACATGGAGGTTTTATATATGTATAATATTCTATATAAAAAAATGAAAAACCTGCCAGATTTTTAGCTCCTGAATTTTACCTTCCTCCATGAGTATATCCTGTTAATGTTAGTACAATTCTCTGTTCTGTCGGGTTTCGTACTGTGGGAGGGGTGCATCAGAAGACATGGGAGACCACGAAAGAGTCAAGGAAGTAGCCAGTGGGGGAGGGGCGAGCATCTGGGACTACAATTCGATCCGTGGGGCATCTTCAACCAGACTTGCTTGTATGGCCAACAGCACTTTGCATTCTGGAACTTGTAGTTCCCACTATTTACATTGTGTGTGTTTGTCTATATGTGTGTGTGTGTGTCTTAATTCGGTCCAGTGGTTCGGGCCACAGTTGTGTCTAAAGCCCCCGCTTGACAGATCACCCCGAAACCTTCCCTGCACAAAAGGAATCACTGCCACACATTTTTTTTGGAAAATTTTGTGAACATTAGTCAAACGATGCCCAAGACATAGGCAAGTCAAAAAACGCTTTTTCTATGGAAACATGGTCCTACCTATAGTTACTATAACTACTAACTATAACTACCTAGTGCCTTGAAGATCCCACACATTTGTAGATGCTACAGATTTTCTGTGCCCTCTATCTAGGTTTGCGCTATAGAAATACCATATACCTACATGCATACACACAAGCTAGAAGTGTGTAAAGTGTCACACATGAAATAGGTCCACTGGGCATCCACGGAATGGAAGAAGATATTGTTGGGTGAAGTTAGATGAAGGGTCATCGCTTTAAGCACACTGGTCTCTCTCCAACTGGTCACGCGTCTCCTCAGGCGGAGACGCTTCATACCTGGCCTCGTGCTCTATTAGTCGGCGTCGCTCTACCTCCTTGTAACCCCTACTCTTGTATCTGCGGCGACCGTAGATGGCCACCATAATCAGGATGGCCAATGCAGTGGTGACTCCTACGGTGACTCCTGCTGCCTCCCCACCAGACAACTTCTCTTTGCTCCCATGGACCATCCTCATGGTACCACTGCCATCGGCGGTGTTGATTGATTTCCACATCTGAGTGCTTGGGTCTATGACCCAAGAGCGTCCGGTCTCGGTCAGGACCACCACAGTGTCGGTGGTGCCCACACTCAGGATGGGTGGTTGGGAGAAGGGGGGCAAATGGACAGTAGGCAAGGATCCACCGGTGAAAAGTCCTGCTTTGACGCAGTAGTAAACTACGCATGAATCACTAATAAGGGCCCGGTGCTGACTGAACCCAGAAGGACAGGCTTTTGGGGGGCCATTTTGGACTTCTTGCCCCAGCGAACTTTTCAGGGAAGTAGATGTCTTGGATGAGGCAAGTGGATTTCCTTCGTCACAACTGAAAAAGCCCCCAAAAGGTACAGAGTAGGGGAACCCCATCTCATAGTCCTCACTGACACAGACTTCCAGGTCTATGAGGAGCTTTAGAGGATAGAAGCTTGGAGGGCAAGACTGAGCGCCGGTCAGTGGGTTGGGGCTGCTGGCGCTATAAAGGCCTCCAAACATGTAGCCCATGTTCTGTTGGACTTCCCCTTTGGAGACACACCAGTAGGCATCGAAACGGGATGTAGAGACCCTGTAGACATTGCCACAAACATCCTTCCAGTAAATATAGTTCCATTCCTTATGACATTCATAGTGACTAAATCCTTGATCCTTGGTCTGGGTAAGGAGTCTTACGGGCATATATCCCGTTGGGCAAGAAAAACCCCTGGTGAGAGGATTCTTGTGCTCCAGGTCCTGGCATATAACATTCACATCTTGTCCGCTAACTCCGTGGCACTCCTGATAGGTCCCTCCAAAGGTGAAGTTGTTCATCACCCCCCCACAGGACCCGTCGTCAACGTTAGCATGGAAGTTGAAGTTTGAAGAGATGGGATCAGTACAGCCGGGGTAGGTGTTGACCTGGTAGTAGCGGTGGGACGCTGCCTTAACCGTCCTGGCCAGCTTCTGCACAGTCGGCTCTGGCAGGTCCGGTAGAGTCATGGTATTGATGAAGAAATGTAGGGGCAAGCCAGACCGATCGATGGCCACCAGCTGATTGGTGATGCCCTCTTGCCATGTCTTGAGAGTGATGCCAGGGTAAAACGGCACTCCTCCAATGCTCTGAACCTTGGTGCTGGTCCGGTTTGACAGGTAACTGGTGGTGAATGAGCTACCTGAGCTGACGTTCACTCCAAAGCCAACACTGATTAAGCCATGGAAAGAGGCTCCAGCGGAAGCGGTGATGGAGCTCTTTTGGGACCAGTTATCTCTCAAGAAGGTGGACAGAATTTGATCCTCTTGGACGAGGCAGGCTCCTGCGTCCACACTAGTGATGACATGAGTGCCGTAGTTGAGGATGAGGAGTTCTGCCAGGTAGTTGGCCATGCGCGTCTGGTTGTTCTCCAGATAGTTAGCCATCTCCACCAATTGGCTCTTGAACGTGGGATCCAGGTTGAAGTTGGGATTGGCCTTCACAATATAGCGGCGGTTTCTCACCTGAACCCTGGTGGTGAACGATTGATCTCTGACCTGATGGGTCTTCATGCTTTGGAAGTCTGTTGAGAATTTAGCGTTGATGAGTGCGACAATGGAGACTTCAGCATTAACGGAGAGGGCGGTGGAGCTCGTGTACTCCTTCCAGTTCTCCACAATCTCCGAGTTCATCTCCAGATTGGTCTGCTTCTGAGGGATCACAAAGACGTCATCAGGAATAATGTAGACGCCATCTTCTGTGGTTTTACACGTGGAGTAGGCCATGTTCATCACTCTGCCCATGTCTAGGTTTCGCAGATTGTCCCAGCCTCCACCAGGTAGCACCTCCAAGGTGTGGACCTTCAGAGCTTTCTTACACTGCAAGAGATCTGATCTCAGACTGTCTGCGGCGGAAGTGTATAAACTCTGTCCATCTTTGTTCAAAGCCAGAAGACTCCATAAGAGAAGACACTTAGCTGTCAACGAACCCATGATGAAGCCGGCACTGGTTAATGTGAATGCTGCTGCAGCTATGGCTGTATGTTTACAGAACAGGTAGACTTTATACCCTTCCTGCAGCCAATTTAGTGATCTCACAGAGAGGCGGGCAAAGGACAAAAGGTACCATGTGAGTTATAGAAGGGTGAAGATAATGGAGCCGCCATTGATGTACAGTACAGCGGCTGCGCTTTGCGCCACGGTAGAATTTGTTTGTTCTCTGACTCATATCTCTGCCTTATCAAGCGTAAGCAAACTGCAGCACTTTGGGAGAAACGAAAGTACCAATGTGAAGGAAGTGGCCGCCGGTATTCTGCCTTTGTTTATCATTAAGCATAATGCAGAGCAGGCAAATTCTAGACTGGATTTTCCCTTTCCATTGTGCGGGCTGTCCCGCGTGGTGAAAGGGTGGATTCCGCAATCCATCATTACTTGCTAGCTACTTCCTTTAGCGCTAAGGTACAGGCAACGGCCTGATGGATGGGGTCTTTGGTTGACAGTCAGGTTACCCCCTGTTCGAGCAAGGACCCTCACTCTAGTCAGGGTAAAAGAGAATCACCCTCAGCTAACCCCTGCTTACCCCCTTGGTAGCTTGGCAGAGCAGTAGGCTTAACTTCAGAGCGCTAGGTGTAAAGTATTTGTACCAACACACACAGTAACCTAATGAAAACACTACAAAATGACACAACACCAGTTTAGAAAAATAGGAAATATTTATCTAAACAAAATAAGACCAAAACGACAAAAATCCGACATACACAAGTCAAGTTATGAATTTTTAGAGATTAAACTCAAAAATAGCGCTTAGAAACAAAAATGCTTCGATGAGATGTTAACACGGCGTCGTGACGGAGTCGTTCCCAACGAGCCGACACCAGCGGCGCCGGACAGGGAGTCGTGTTGACCCCCAAGTACAGTACCTTTGGTGAAGAGTGAAAACAAGCCGATGCGCGAAGTCGGGGATCGCGGCGTCTGTGCGAAACGTTGAATCCGTGCACTTCGAGCGGCATCGGTCACGACGTGGTGCGGCGACTTCCACGGAGTCGCTGACCTCAGCGGGGCTGCAGCGGCCTCGGGCCTGCGAAGAGCGTAGCGTTCCAGCGAAGGTCACGGCGTCGGGTGCAGGCGCGTTACCGGATTCAGCAGCGCCGCTGGTCCGGAGTCGTCCGAAGTTGATTTCCTTGGATTTCCACCAGCTTTTCTTTCAAGGGCCCAGGGACTGGATAGGGCACCACTTGTCAGAGCAGGAGTCTCTCCAGAGACTCCAGGTGCTGGCAGAGAGAAGTCTTTGCTGTCCCTGAGACTTCAAACAACAGGAGGCAAGCTCTAACTCAAGCCCTTGGAGATTTCTTCACAAGATGGAAGGCACACAAAGTCCAGTCTTTGCCCTCTTACTCTGGCAGAAGCAGCACTGCAGGAAAGCTCCACAAAGCACAGTCACAGGCAGGGCAGCACTTCTTCCTCAGCTATCAGCTCTTCTCCAGGCAGAGGTTCCTCTTGGTTCCAGAAGTCTTTCTAAAGTCTGTAGATTTGGGTGCCCTTCTTATACCCATTTTAGTCTTTGAAGTCACCTTTCTTCAAAGGGGACTCACACCTACTTGTGAAATCCTGCCTTGCCCAGGCAAGGCTTCAGACACACACCAGGGGGTTGGAGCCGGCATTGTCAGAGGCAGGCACAGTCCTTTCAGAGGAGAGTGACCACTCCACCCCTCCCTCCTAGCAGAGATGGCTAATCAGGAAATGCAGGTTACACCCCAGCCCCCTTTGTGTCACTGTCTGGTGCGAGGTGAAAAACAACCCAACTGTCAAACTGACCCAGACAGGGAATCCACAAACAAGGCAGAGTCACAGAATGGTTTAAGCAAGAAAATTCTCACTTTTTAAAAGTGGCATTTTCAAACGCACAATCTTAAAATCAACTTTACTAAAAGATGTATTTTTAAATTGTGAGTTCAGGGACCCCAAACTCCACATGTCCATCTACTCTCTAGGGGAATCTACACTTTAATCATATTTAAAGGTAGCCCCCATGTTATCCTATGAGAGAGACAGGCCTTGCAACAGTGAAAAACGAAGTTAGTAGTATTTCACTGTCAGGACATATAAACCACATTACTATGGGCCTGAGTATGACCCTGGCGGACGGCGGAGGCCGTCCGCCAAGGTACCGCCGCTGAATGACCGCACCGCGGTCAAAAGACCGCGGCGGCCATTTAGACATTTCCTCTGGGCCGGCGGGCGCTCTCCAAAAGAGCGCCCGCCGGCCCAGAGGAAATGCCCCTGCAACGAGGACGCCGGCTCAGAATTGAGCCGGCGGAGTTGCAGGGGTGCGACGGGTGCAGTTGCACCCGTCGCGTATTTCAGTGTCTGCTTAGCAGACACTGAAATACTTTGCGGGGCCCTCTTACGGGGGCCCCTGCTGTGCCCATGCCATTGGCATGGGCACGGCAGGGGCCCCCAGGGGCCCCGCGGCACCCCCTACCGCCATCCTGTTCCTGGCGGGCGAACCGCCAGGAACAGGATGGCGGTAGGGGGTGTCAGAATCCCCCATGGCGGCGCAGCAAGCTGCGCCGCCATGGGGGATTCTAAGGGCAGCGGTAAACCGGCGGGAGACCGCCGGTTTACCCTTTCTGACCGCGGCCAAACCGCCGCGGTCAGAATGCCCTGCGGGGCACCGCCGGTCTGTCGGCGGTGCTCCCGCCGACCCTGGCCCCGGCGGTCTGAGACCGCCAGGGTTAGAATGAGGGCCTATATGTCCTACCTTATCCATACACTGCACCCTGCCCTTGGGGCTACCTAGGGCCTACCTTAGGGGTGCCTTACATGTAAGAAAAGGGGAGGTTTAGGCCTGGCAAGTGGGTACACTTGCCATGTTGAATTTATAGTGTAAAAATACACACACAGACACTGCAGTGGCAGGTCTGAGACATGATTACAGACCTACTTATGTGGGTGGCACAACCAGTGCTGCAGGCCCACTAGTAGCATTTGATTTACAGGCCCTGGGAACCTCTAGTGCACTTTACTAGGGACTTAACAGTAAAACAAATATGCCAATCACGGATAAACCAATCACACACACATTTTACACGGAGAGCATATGCACTTTAGCACTGGTTAGCAGTGGTAAAGTGCTCAGAGTTCAAGAGCCAACAGCAACAGGTCAGAAAACATAGGAGGCAGGAGGCAAAAAGATTGGGGATGACCCTGCATAAGCAAAAAAGACCAACAGGCCGGACTGACCTTCAAGAGTAGCAGGTGGTAGGATGGTGCATGCACCTTCTAGGACCTTGAAACAAGCACTCCGCGGGACCTGCTTAGGGGTTTTGGCTGCTTGATGTTGGGTTCATGGGTGGTCACAATGTTCAAGAAGCTGAGGCTCCTTGAGAGAGCACAGATCTTTTCCCTCATTTCCCTTGACGTCAAATATTCAAAATGGCAGCCATTGCCGAAGCGACATCAGGCCCCTTTCGATGCCCTGTGTGTGGGTTGGGGCCCTTGTTGTGCACTATGGTGCTCCAACGTTGGCAGGTCTGTGCGGGATTCCCAATGCTCTGGCAGGTCAGTGCCGGGTACTTGGATGTAGCTAGGAATCCATCTTGGAGGGGGTTGGTGACGTGCAGTCCTGCTGTCCAGCAGCCTTCATCCCTAGGGTGGCCTCTGTAGCCACATGGGCATTAATGATTTTGTTGCAGTCACACTTGGCCATGGTGTAGGTGATGGGGCGATTCCGGGCGTTGTCTAAGGGACTAGTCGGAGATGGTGCTCCCGCCACCACTGTAATATCCCTTAGGACCCAAGTATTACACCTGCTTGACAAACATTCCACGTGCGCGTGCCCAGGAAGTTTAAAAGACTGCCCTGGCTGAGATTGAAAGGATGTGCAGTTAGTGTTTCGAGGTTTTGGTGTAATTCACCTCAATGTATGGCTGTATGACTATGCATGTGTCCATGTTGGCGTTTCGAAATTGCATGATATGCCACGGTAGTCCCATCAACTGCCTTTATGCTAGATATTCATTTAGTAAAGCCATGTGCTGCTTATTGGCAGTATAGTACCAAATACTTGTTTATGCACTTACACACACACACACACAGATATCCACTCTCTCATACACACACACACAGATATCCACTATTTTACACACACACAAACACACAGTTATGCACTCTTTCTCTCACACACACAGTTAAGCACTCTCACTCACACACACACACACACACACAGATATCCACTCTCTCTCTCTCTCTCACACACACACACACAGATATCCACTCTCTCTCTCTCTCTCTCTCTCTCTCACACACACACACACAGACACACACAGATATCCACTCTCTCTCTCTCTCTCACACACACACACACAGATATCCACTCTCTCTCTCTCTCTCTCTCTCTCTCTCACACACACACACACACAGACACACACAGATATGCACTCACACACACAAATATGCACTCTCTCACTCACACACACACACACACACAGATATCCACTCTCTCTCTCTCTCTCACACACACACACAGATATCCACTCTCTCTCTCTCTCTCACACACACACACACAGATATCCACTCTCTCTCTCTCTCTCTCTCTCTCTCTCACACACACACACACACAGACACACACAGATATGCACTCACACACACAAATATGCACTCTCTCACTCACACACACACACACACACAGATATCCACTCTCTCTCTCTCTCTCACACACACACACACAGATATCCACTCTCTCTCTCTCTCTCTCACACACACACACACACACAGACACACACAGATATGCACTCACACACACAAATATGCACTCTCTCTCTCGCATACACACACAAACACACACACACACATGCATTCTCTCATACACACACACTCACACAGTTATGCACTCTTTCTCTCACACACACAGTTAAGCACTCTCACTCACACACACACACACACACACAGATATCCACTCTCTCTCTCTCTCTCACACACACACACACAGATATCCACTCTCTCTCTCTCTCACACACACACACACACACAGACACACACAGATATGCACTCACACACACAAATATGCACTCTCTCTCTCGCATACACACACAAACACACACACACACATGCATTCTCTCATACACACACACTCACACAGATATGCACTCACACACACAGATATGCACTCTCTCATACACACACACAGATATGCACTCACACACACAGATATGCACTCTCTCATACACACACACTCAGATATGCACTCTCTCTCTCACACACATACAGAAATGCACTCTCTGTCACACACACACAAACATGCACTCTCTTTCTCACCCACACAAAGACATACATAGACGCATACAAACAAGCACTCAAGGACACGCACACATGGAAAGCACAAGGAAGGACACAGCCACGCACAGCACACACATGCACACACAAAGAATGACATGGTAGACTGCTGAATAGCTGGTAACCGTTCAGTAACCCGATAACTCCTGTGCCTTGGGTAGGAGTAAGGAATTAAGCAACAACAGAGGCAGTGAAGAGACCGTGTCTGTCTGTGGTTAATGAGGTGAAATAATTACCATATGCCCTGGTTGCGTGGCCAAATGACAACTTCAAAGCCTTCTTTGAGGATGGTTCTCCTCTGAGTGCAGCCCACCACCAAGCCACATCCCTGTCAGTAGATTGGTTGAAAGTTCTTCCCACTGACTGCAGGGACTCAGACGCGCCTCACCTGATCCCCGGCAGATGTGTCCAGAGGTGACCGTTCCTTGTCGCCTGAGGACTAGACTGGGCCGGCTCTGGGAAGTGTTGAGAAAGAAGGGTGTGGAAACTAAACACAGCTTATAATTCGATTTGTTTGGCAAAGGCAGCATTTACCATCGTGGAAATATTTTTTCTTCCAGAAAGGCACCTCTGTGGGAAAGGAACAGGGTAATGCCCTCATAGTTCACTGATGGGTTACTGCCAATCAGAGCTGAGTTAAGAATTAAAAAATCTGTCGTAGATCACTGCTGTGGGGAGAAGAACAAAGCAAAAGTAGAGAAGAAAACGACTTGATGTTTGCTGGGGGGATTTCCATCTGCCTGATATATGATCATGAAGAGATGTCCCATTCTTCAGCTAAATATCTGGACCTGAAAGCTGCTCCAATGGCTATGGGAGCTAGGCTTTTGTGATCCACCAAACAAAAGGATCCAAATCTCACAAGAACGTGGTGGCATCTACCTGGGAGACACCCTACATCGTCCTGAAAGAAAACACCAAACCAGTAGCAATTATAGATACTGCTACAGTCCAAACGGGATATTATGATGAACCAGCTCTTAACCATTTGAAAGAATGGACTGATATCCAAGAGACTTCCCAGAAAGTTTGGGGAATTTTGAAGCGCCAGGGAAAAGTTGCAGGAGTTTTCCTAAAAGTTGAAAATGTCCATTTATGGGCGGCATGGTTATAGTTCTGAGTTTAAACAAAATACACGTGGTCCAACCAGCTTAATGTTCATGCTCTGTCTTGCTCAATCAATCAATCAATCACAATATTTATAGAGCGCACTACGTACCCGTTAGGGTTTCAAGGCGCTGGAGGGGGTGGGGGGAGCTGCTGCTACTGGTCGAAGAACCAGGTCTTGAGGCGTTTCCTGAAGGTGAGAAGGTCCTGGGTCTGTCGCAGGGGGGTCGGGAGGGTGTTTCAGGTCTTGGCAGCGAGGTAAGAGAAGGATCTGCCGCCTGAGGTCTTGCGTAGGAAGCGGGGAACGATTGCGAGGGCGAGGTTGGCGGAGCGGAGTTGGTGGGAGGGGACGTAGAAGTTGAGTCTGTTGTTCAGGTAGGCTGGTCCGGCGTTGTAGAGTGCCTTGTGAGCGTGGGTGAGGAGCTTGAAGGTGATCCTCTTGTCCACGGGGAGCCAGTGGAGGTCTTTCAGGTGGTGGGAGATATGGCATCGGCGGGGTACGTCGAGGACCAGTCGGGCGGAGGCGTTTTGGATGCGTTGGAGGTGTCGGATGTCTTTCGCTGGGATGCCTGTGTAGAGTGCGTTGTCGTAGTCTAGTCTACTGCTGACGAGGGCCTGGGTCACCGTTTTTCTGGTTTCCGTCGGGATCCATTTGTAGATTCTACAGAGCATGCGGAGGGTGTTGTAGCAGGAGGAGGAAACTGCGTTGACCTGCTCGGACATGGTGAGGGCGGAGTCGAGGACGAAACCCAGGTTGCGTGTGTGGTTGGCTGGCGTTGGAGGGGGTCCCAGCGCGGTGGGCCACCAGGAGTCGTCCCAAGCCGAGGGGGTGCGTCCGAGGATGAGGACCTCCGTCTTGTCGGAGTTCAACTTCAGGCGCCTATTTCTCATCCACTCGGCGATGGACTTCATTACCTCGTGGAGGTTGGCTTTGGCGGTGTGTGGGTCTTTGGTGAGGGAGAGGATGAGCTGGGTGTCGTCGGCGTAGGAGAGAATGTTGAGGTTGTGCTGACGGGCCAGTTGTGCGAGGGGGGCCATGTAGATGTTGAACAGCGTCGGGCTTAGAGAGGAGCATTGGAGTACTCCGCAGATTATGTTGGTGGCTTCGGAGCGGAAGGGTGGGAGTCGGACTCTCTGGGTTCTGCAGGAGAGAAACGAGGAGATCCAGTTGAGGGCTTTTTCTTGTATTCCGGCTTCGTGAAGGCGTGTTAGTAGGGTGCGGTGGCAAACCGTGTTGAAGGCTGCGGAAAGGTCCAGGAGGATAAGGGCTGATGTTTCGCCGTTGTCCATTTGCTGTCTGATGTCATCTGTGGCGGCGAGGAGAGCAGTCTCGGTGCTGTGGTTGCGTCTGAAACCGGACTGGGAGGGGTCCAGGATGGAGTTGTCCTCCAGGCGGTAGGTGAGCTGAGCGTTGAGGCTCTTCTCGATGACCTTTGCCGGGAAGGGGAGGAGGGAGATCGGGCGGAAGTTTTTGAGGTCATTGGGGTCTGCCTTGGGTTTCTTGAGGAGGGCGGGATTTCGGCGTGTTTCCAGCTGTCTGGGAAAGTCGCCGTTTCGAAGGATAAGTTGATGACCTTTCGAAGTTGGGGGGCGATGGTAGAGTCGGCTTTGTTGTAGACGTGGTGGGGGCATGGGTCTGAGGGGGATCCTGAGTGGATGGAGTTAATGGTCTTGCAAGTTTCAGTGTCATCTACGTGGGTCCAAGCGGTGTAGCGGTTGGCGCAGGTGGAGTTGTTGGGGGTGGGGTCTGACGGAGGCGTGGTGTTGAGGCTGTCGTGGATGTCGGTGATCTTCTGATAGAAGAAGGTGGACAGGGCGTCGCAGAGTTCTTGGGATGGTGGGATGTCGTTGAGGTTGGCGCTGGGGTTGGAAAGCTCTTTCACGATGCAGAAGAGTTCTTTGCTGTCGTGTGCGTTGTTGTTCAGGCGTTCTGTGAAGTGGGAGCGTTTGGCGAGTCGGATTAGCTGGTGGTGCTTGCGGGTGGCCTCCTTGTGGGCTGCTAGGCTGTCGGTGTGTGTTTGAGGAGCCAATTCTTCTTTAGTTTCTGGCAGGTGCGTTTGGAGGTAAGGAGTTCGTCAGTGAACCAGGCGGCTTTTTTCTTTCCTTGGTTGTCGGTGGACCTCTTGAGTGGTGTGAGGGTGTTGGCGCTGTCGTTGAGCCACTGTTGTAGGTTGAGAGCGGCGGTGGCTGGGTCGGTGGAGTCGGTGGGCGGGTTCTGGGCGAGGGTGCTGGTCAGTTGGTTTTCAGTGACTTTGCTCCAGTGGCGGTGGGGTGGTAGTTGGGTGCAGTGGTGTTCGATGTGCTTCTTGAAGGTGAAGTGGATGCAGTGGTGGTCGGTCCAGTGGAGTTCGGTGGTGTGGCTAAAGGTGACGTGGTTGCTTGCGGAGAAGATCGGATCGAGCGTGTGTCCGGCGATGTGGGTGGGTGTGTTGATCAGTTGTCTGAGGCCAAGGTTGGAAAGGTTGTCGATCAGGGATGTGGTGTTGGCGTCGTTGTTGTTCTCCAAGTGGAAATTGAGGTCTCCAAGGAGGATGTAGTCCGTAGAGGTGAGCGGGTGGGTGCTCGTGAGGTCGACGATGGAGTCACAGAAGGGTGCTTGTGGTCCTGGGGGTCGGTAGATGAGCGTTCCCCTGAGGGTGGTGTTGGGGTCAGTGTGGATCCGGAAGTGTAGGTGTTCGGCGGTCTTGAGAGTGTAGTCCGTGTGGGTGTGGATTTTGAGGGTGGATTTGTGGGCGATGGCTATTCCTCCTCCGATTCCGTTGGGGCGATCTCTTCTGGTGATCTTGTAGCCGTCCGGGATGGCTATGGCGATGTCAGGTGCTGAGGAGTCGTACCAGCAGGTTTCGGTCAGGAAGGCTACGTCTGGGGCGGTGGTTTCGAGCAGGTCCCAGAGCTCGATGGCGTGCTTGCGTGCGGAGCGTGTGTTAAGGAGTATGCAGTGAGGTGGTTTGTTGCAGTTGTGGCAGGTTTCCTTGTTCTGTCGCAGGTGAAGTTGCAGGCGAGGCAGGAGAAGGGTCCCTTGGTGTTCTTTGGAGATGATTGGAAACATGTTGTGGAGCGGCCGGGGTTGAGGGCGCTGTGTTGGTTGGCCGAGAGGCGACGTCTGGTGGTGCGGGGGGCGTGCGGACCATGGGGGGTGGCGCTGGGCGCGGTCCAGGCACGGACGGGCACAGACGGGCTTACCTCTGGCGCGCCTCCGGCGCCCCAGCGGCACGGACGCGCAGCGCCAGCCATTAAGAAGGGAGGGGGGAGGGAGGAGCAGCTGGGAGGCGGGAGGGAGCGGCGAATGGGGGCGCGAGGGGGGCGGGGCCGCAGGGAGGCAGCGGCAGGGGAAAGCAGCAAGGGGGAGCGCCCAAGGGGCGAAAAGCGGTTAAAAAGGCACAAATGGAAGCAAAAGCACAAATAGAGGCAAAATGGAGCAAAAAGGTGCAAATAAGCAAGGCACAGAATACAGTCACAAATACGGTGAAAACGGCACAAAGCACACGAGTCTAGCGATGCAAATAGGGCCGAAAGGCAGATTTAAGCAGGGCGCAGAATACAGTCACAAAATACAGAAAACGGCACAAAGCTTACCAGAAGCCCACTAGACGGGCCTCGAACACGCTAGCAGCAGCGTGGGTGGGGGTCAGGGACACGGACACAGCAAGGTGGTGCTGCGGACGTGGGGGAGCGAGTTCTTGACCGAAAACAGGTCAGAGGTCGCTCACCCTCGACACCCAGCGCCAGCCATTAAGAAGGGAGGGGGCAGGGAGGAGCAGCTGGGAGGCGGGAGGGAGCGGCGAATGGGGGCGCGAGGGGGGTGGGGCCGCAGGGAGGCAGCGGCAGGGGAAAGCGGCAAGGGGGAGCGCCCAAGGGGCGAAAAGCGGTTAAAAAGGCACAAATGGAAGCAAAAACACAAATAGAGGCAAAATGGAGCAAAAAGGTGCAAATAAGCACGGTACAGAATACAGTCACAAATACGGCGAAAACGGCACAAAGCACACGAGTCTAGCGATGCAAATAGGGCCGGAAGGCAGATTTAAGCAGGGCGCAGAATACAGTCACAAAATACAGAAAACGGCACAAAGCTTACCAGAAGCCCACTAGACGGGCCTCGAACACGCTAGCAGCAGCGTGGGCGGGGGTCAGGGACACGGACACAGCAAGTTGGTGCTGCGGACGTGGGGGAGCGAGTTCTTGACCGAAAACACACAATTTTGACTGTGAAATTTGAGGCTACAGAAGGACAGCAAAAAAAAACCACAATATTTGTCACACCACAGCTTGGAAGAGTAACCCCCAAAGATGTCAGACCTCCAGAAATATTTGGAAGTCTAGATGTAATTTTCTTGTCCATGACAAACTACAAACCCTTCCTTAATTCCACTCCACTGCCTCCCAGGGTGCCCAGGTTCTGCCTTATGTCTCGCTTTGCTCCTTCGCCAGCCTGTATCAAAGGATGCAGAGGTCCCAGGCAATCCCATTCCATGGACATGCTTTATATCTTGAGTTCCATTTGTTTTTTTTAAAGAAAGGATTTGTTTTCTTAACAACTCCTGGTCCCAACATCTGATGTTCTTAATTGTAATCGCTGCATGCGGTTATAATTAGGTCAACTGATTTGGTAGGTTTAACCTCCTTATTTCTTCAATGTAATATTGTTTTGGACTTTCTGTTTCTATACCTTATGCAAGTTTCTCTGATGTTCTTGTTTCTCATGTCCAGCTATGCACAGGATGCTAGGAAACCATCAGAGAAACCCTATTACCTCACTTGATATCACACCAAGGCAGAGGCCTGTACTCTCTGAAGCTTAAGAATCTAATTTCCTATGAAAACCCTTTACCAGGAGGTTTGGTTACTTTTGAAGGACATTTCACAGTCTTAGTCGAAATCCCATTGGCCACTTGCTTACTTTGTTGAAACACAACTCACTGGCACTTTTTATGTTACTTCTACCAGGTAGCAGAACTGTCTGCTTGGAAAAGACATATTGTAGACTAATAACATACATGCTGAACGCGTGGGCGGGCCTACAAAATGATGCAGCGGATCGTAATTGCGCTTGTTTTTTTTAGTAACCATGCAGCACTGCAGCTACAATGCTACACAGCACATCTAACAAATTTGACTAAAGCCAATAGATCTCATAGGTGAGGCATATTGGTTTTGCCAGTGCTTGCTGAAAGTTTGCATAGTGCAAATTTGGCAGCAGTAGGGTAAAAATATTACAGCAATATCTTGCAGGAAATGGGGTAAGTGTCAGGAAGTACCTAGATGCATCACATAGTTCTTATGGCTCACTTCCTTAATGTAAACTGACCAAGTTCAATGCAAACCTGGCCACCATCAGAAGTAGTGTGGCAACTGTGTTAATATATGTTCTCCAGTGCAACACCATCGGTGCCCCATGCTGCCAAAGAAGGCTGCTTGAAGTGGAACTTCAGGGTGACCACCTCACGCCAGGTCAGTACCCACACTGTCACCGGTCCTGAACTTTCCACCTGTAAATCACTGTTTTCAGGTGTGATAGACCAGTTAGCTCAATAGATCAAAGCAAGACTACAACACCCAGAATGCACTGCTTTACTACCCAGACATCCAGGAATGCATGCAGTGTGTGTGATGACCTATAGAGAGGTGGTCACCCTAACCTACTCTCATCTTCCAAAAGGGGCGGGTCACTTATCTCTTTTGTGCATGTGAGGGAAGCGTGTCCTGCAACTACACAACCTGTTGTTGTTCTTTCTGAGGAGTGATAGAAACAGGTACTTTTGTGTGGGAGAAGCTTGTCCTGCTGCTACACAAACTATTCTTGTTCTGTCTGAGGGGTGCTAGAATGTGTACGTGAGGGAAGCTTGCCTTGCTACTACACAATCTGTTCTTGTTCTGCTGATGGGTGCTAGAAACAGGTAGTTTTTGTGTATGGGAGAGAAACTTGCCATGCTACTACACAACCTGTTGCTGTTCTTTCTGATGTGTGCTAGAAACAGTTACTTTGTGTATGTGAGAGGAGCTTGCACTGCTACTATACAACCTGTTCTTGTTCTGCTGATGGGTAATAGAATCAGTTACGTTTTGTGTATGTGAGGGAAGCTTTTCCTGCTACTACACAACCTGTTGTTGTTCTGTCTGAAGGGTGTTCGAATGTGTATGTGAGAGGAACTTGCCCTGCTCCTACACAACCTGTTCTTGTTCTGCCTGAGGGGTGTTAGAAACAGTTACTTTGTGTATGTGAGAAAGGCTTTCCCTGCTACTACACATTCTGCTTTTGTTCTGTTTGAGGGGTGCTAGAATCAGGTACTTTTGGTGTATGTGAGGGAAGCGTGTCCTGCTACTACACAATCTGTTGTTATTCTGCCTGAGGGATGCTGTAAACAGTTACCTTTTGGGTATGTGAGAGATACTAGTTCTGCTACTACACAACTCATTGTTTTTCTGTCTGAGGGGTGATAGAAAAAATTACTTTTTGTGCATGTGAGGGAAGTGTGCCCTGCTACTACACAACTTGTTGTTGTTCTGTCTGAGGGGGTGATAGAAAAAAAAACTTTTTGTGAATGTGAGGGAAGCTTGCACTGCTACTACACAACTAGCTCTTGCTTTGTCTAAAGACTAGGAACAGGTACCTTTTGTGTATGTGAGAGAAGCTTGCCTTGCTACTACACACCTGCTCTTATTATATCTGAGAGGAGCTAGAAACAGGTACTTTGTGTGCATGTGACGGAAGCTTGTCCTGCTACTACACAACCTGTTGTTGTCCTTTCTGAGGGGTGTGGAAACAGGTACTTTTGTGTAAGTAAGAGAAGCTTGCCGTGCTACTACACAAGCTGCTCTTGTTCTGTCTGAGGGATGCTAGAATGTGTATGTGAGGGAAGCTTGCCCTGCTACTACACAACCTGCTCTTGTTCTGTCTAAGGGCTGCTATAATCACTCCTGTTTTGTGTATGTGAAAGAGGCTTGCACTGCTACTACATAACCTGTTCTGCCTGATGGGTGCTAGAATCAGTTATGTTTTGTGTATGCAAGGGAAGCTTGTCCTGCTACTATACAACCTACTCCTGTTCTGACTGAAGGGTGCTAGAATGTGTATGTGAGAGAAGCTTGCCCTTCTCCTACACAACCTGTTCTTGTTCTGCCTGAGGGGTGTTAGACACAGTTACTTTGTGTATGTGAGAGACGTTTGCCCTGCTACTACACACCCTGCTCTTGTTCTGTTTGAGGGGTGCTAGAAACCATTACGTTTTGTGTATATGAGGGAAGCTTGTCCTGCTACTACACATCCTGTTGTTGTTCTGTCTGAGGGGTGATAGAAAAAATATTGTTTTGTGTATGTGAGGGAAGCTTGCTCTGCTACTACACAACTTGTTCTTGCTCTGTCTGAGGGGTGATAGAAAAAAATATTTTTTGTGTATGTGAGGGAAGCTTGCCCAGCTACTATACAACTTGCTGTCGCTTTGTCTGAGGGGTGCTAGAAACAGGTACCTTTTGTGTATGTGAGAGAAGCTTGCCCTACTACTACTCAAACTGCTCTTGTTCTGTCTGAGGGGAGATAGAGACAGGTACTTTTTGTGCATGTGAGGGAAGCTTGCCCTACTAGTACACAACCTACTCTTGTTCTGAGGGATGCTGGAATGTGTACGTGAGGGACGCTTGTCCTGCTACTACAAAACCTGCTCTTTTTCTGTCTGAGGGGAGCTAGAAACAGGTACTTTTTGTGCATATGAGGGAAGCTTGTCCTGCTACTACAGAACCTGTTGTTGTTCTGCCTGAGGGATGCTACAAACAGTTACGTTTTTTGTATGTGAGAGAAATGTGTGCTGCTACTACACAACCTGTTGTTTTGTCTGAGGGGTGATAGAAAATATTACTTTTTGTGTATGTGAGGGAAGCTTGCCCTGCTACTACACAATCTGTTGTTGTTCTGTCTGAGGGGTGATAGAAAAATTACTTTTTTGTGTATGTGATGGAAACGTGCCCTTCTACTACACAACCTGCTCTTGTTCTGTCTGGGGGCAGCTAGAAACAGGTACTTTTTGTGCATGTGGGGGAAGCTTGTCCAGCTGCTACACAACCTGTTCTTATTCTGCTTGAGGGATGCTAGAATGTGTATGTGAGGGAAGTTTGCCCTGCTACTACACACCCTGCTCTTGTTCTGTCTAAGAGGTGCTAGAAGCAGGTACTTTTGTGCATGTGAGAGAAGTTTGTCCTGCTACTACACAACCTGCCCTTGTTCTGTCTGAGGGGTGAAAGAAATCAGTCATGTTTTGTGTATGTGAGGGAAGCTTGCCCTGCAGCTACACAATCTGTTCTTGTTCTGTCTGAGGGTTTCTAGATTCAATTACGTTTTGTGTATGTGAGGGAAGCTTGCCCTGCTACTACACAATCTATTCTTGTGCTGCCTGAGGGGTTCTAGAATGAATTATGTTTTGTGTATGTGAGGGAAGCTTGTCCTGCTATTACACAACCTGTTCTTGTCCTGTCTGAGGGGGGTGCTAGATTGTTTATGTGAGGTAATCTTGCCCTGCTACTACACAACCTGTTCTTGTTCTGTCAGAGGGGTCATCAATCAGTTATTTTGTGTATGTGAGGGAAGCTTGTCCTGCTACTACACATCCTGTTCTTGTTCTGTCAGAGGGGTCATCAATCAGTTATTTTGTGTATATGAGGGAAGCTTGCCCTGCTACTACACAACCTGCTCTCGTTCTGAGGAATGAAGTCACCCGTGCTCCTACACAACCTGTTCTTGTCCCGCTTGAGGGGTGCTAGAATGTGTATGTGAGAGAAGCTTGCGGAGGTTCTCTATGTGCTGTGCCTGTACTGTGTAACCCGTGGAGCCCCTGACCTACTACTGCCTAACTACAGGCTCTCTGTGTGAAGGAAGCTTGCAATGCTGCTACTCAGAGTGCATCGATGAAGTCTTTAAGTAAAGCTTAGTACAACCCTCAGGTGAGAGAGGCAGAGCATTGCCTGGATTGCTGCACCCCGCTTTATGAGCACATGGGGCGCTCTCTGCGTGTCACCGGTCCCGAGCACCTGATGCATCTCACACCAGGGTTCAATCGGGGCTGCTGGAATTATGCGGCACAGGAGCACCAAATTAAGGTACAGTGTTCACTAAATTATGCAGAAAGAAAAGGCGAATTTAGCGACTTAATGTGACATTTTTTTGAAACTATTCCGTCCTTATTTTGTATTTTTTACACATGGGAATACTATGTGGGCAAAGATTTCACCTCGTTAGTGCCCATTTAACAGCTAAATACAGACAAAAGCTACCCGAAAGACGACCAGTTAACCTTTGCAAAGGGCCTTGCACTGGGAGAGAACCCACGCTGCCAAGTTTTCAGTAACTTGATCCTGGTTAAGGTAGAAACGTTTTTGTTGTTGGATTCTGCAGATTATGCAAATATAATGCATTATGTGGCACATACGGACGCAGAGTCGCATAATTCCTCTGCCTCTTGGTATAATCAGGCACTGGATTTATGCGAGACACTGGTGTTTTCCGCATAATTTTGCATTTGCCGCATAATTCCCGCGGCCCTGGATATAATCCGCAGTATGTCATTGGAATGGGGCACGGCTGCAGGTCCTGTTTACCCGTTGTTAATCCTCAAATCACTTCCCCCTGCCTGGGCTCGCCTGACGACAGACCCGTGATTTACGTAAGGCAGACGGCGCACATCCCCTTCTGGGGAATGGTTCCTCCTCTGCGGTCAGCAGCAGAACAGAAACAGAGGAGAGTCTAACAGGGGAAAGGGGGAGAACTGGGACTTAAAAGGGAAGCGCTGGCCTATAAGGGGCACGTGAAACCAAGCAGCTTCCGATGCCAACCATACCGTCAGACAAGGCCTCTCACTCGGACTGGACACTGAGCACAGCTGGCGAGTGGCTCAGAGTTAGGGTGACCAGATTTTGAGGAGCAAAAACCGGGACAGGTCAGACATAAAAGAAGGACGAAATACATTAATCTCAGTTTTATATCTGGCCTGTCCTGTTTTTTGCGTAGTTTTGTGAATGTGTGCCTATACGTGTGTGTATATATATATATATATATATATATATACATATATATATATATGTATATATATATATATACACACACATTTACAAGACTACATATATAAAATTAGCTATGGCTTGACCTCCCACCCTGCACCCCCAACCCGCCCCCACCCACCTGTCTCTGCTCCCCACTCTGTCTCTCTGCTGGGAGCAGACAGGGGACTGTGTTGCCTGAAAGTAACTGATAAAATACTTTAATTATTTCATACTTTGTAGGCCTCTTTAACTTATGCTTCCCTAGATGATCTGACCTTTGTCCCAAAAACAGGGACATTTATTTAATAATCTGACCTTTGTCCCAAAAACCGGGACATGTATTTAAAATTAAGAGAAGTGTCGGGACACCAGGACAGTCCTCTCAAAACAGGGACTGTTCGGGAAATCCAGGACGTCTGGTCACCCTACAGAGACCTCTGACCCAATCCAGTTCTCTGTCTTTAGTCAACAGGCCTTTTTCATACAGGGCCGGCTATAGGGCAGTGCGAGTGGTGCAGCCGCACCGGGCGCTGACCTGAAGGTGGGGCACTGACCTAAAAAGAAAAAGGGGGCGCGTAGGGGTTACCTGTGTTTAGCATAACTTTCGATTTATAAGCATCTGCTGCGGAGGTTGTCGCGTGTCCAACTTTCGGGCACCAATAAAAATGTGAAGATAACTGTTTAATATTCCAGCTAGACAGAGAGATTGCAGTTTTGTCAAGTATCAGTTTTGACTCGCCATAGGTAGTGCAGGGGGATAATGTGCCTGCTGTAAAGAAAATATCTGTATTTTATGTGGATAGCTGAGTGGATTAGTAAAGCCAGCCTTTACCAGGACTTTAATTCAAATGAAATGTATGTGAGAGGAGCTATGTAGACATAAGGGACACTTTTGCAGGGTGGTAGTGAGGGAATGCGAGGAGGATGTCATGGAAGGGAGGGGGGCAAAAAGATTGTTGCCCCGGGAGCCACCAGAGCTAAAACCGGCCCTGTTTCCATACTGTGAATTATCGGCTGACTTTTCCCATTACAGTTTTTGGCTCAAAATCTTCCCTGTGTCCCACACGGCATGGGACCACTTGTCAGCTCTTCCGAATAATTATTTGAAAACGATCCACCTGTACAAGTGCCTGCATCTTCGCGGCATTCCAGACATCCATCAAGCGCTATTAGGTGCATGCAGGGCCGGCCTTAGGGCTGGTGGCACCTGGTGCAACAATCTTATTCGATGGCCTCTCCACGCATTCTCTCAATACCACCATCCAACAGTGCCCCTCATCTCTCCATAGCCCCTGTTCTACAGAGCTATGCATAAGAGTGTAGGGTGTACCAGCACTTTACGTCACACATGAACGATACAGAAATAATGAATCATATGCAGTGCTTTAAATGAGCAGGTACTGCCCGGTTCTGGGTACTCACACTTCTTTCATTTTAAAGGGAGAGTACCTGCACTTGTCAGCACTGCTGTAATACATGTAATAGGAGAGTACCTGCACTTGTCAGCACTGCTGTAATACATGTAATAGGAGAGTGCCTGCACTTGTCAGCACTGCTGTAATACATGTAATAGGAGAGTGCCTGCACTTCTCAGCACTGCTGTAATACATGTAATAGGAGAGTGCCTGCACTTGTCAGCACTGCTGTAATACATGTAATAGGAGAGTACCTGCACTTGTCAGCACTGCTGTAATACATGTAATAGGAGAGTACCTGCACTTGTCAGCACTGCTGTAATACATGTAATAGGAGAGTACCTGCACTTGTCAGCACTGCTGTAATACATGTAATAGGAGAGTACCTGCACTTGTCAGCACTGCTGTAATACATGTAATAGGAGAGTACCAGCACTTGTCAGCACTGCTGTAATACATGTAATAGGAGAGTACCAGCACTTGTCAGCACTGCTGTAATACATGTAATAGGAGAGTGCCTGCACTTGTCAGCACTGCTGTAATACATGTAATAGGAGAGTGCCTGCACTTGTCAGCACTGCTGTAATACATGTAATAGGAGAGTGCCTGCACTTGTCAGCACTGCTGTAATACATGTAATAGGAGAGTACCTGCACTTGTCAGCACTGCTGTAATACATGTAATAGGAGAGTGCCTGCACTTGTCAGCACTGCTGTAATACATGTAATAGGAGAGTGCCTGCACTTGTCAGCACTGCTGTAATAGATGTAATAGGAGAGTGCCTGCACTTGTCAGCACTGCTGTAATACATGTAATAGGAGAGTACCTGCACTTGTCAGCACTGCTGTAATACATGTAATAGGAGAGTACCTGCACTTGTCAGCACTGCTGTAATACATGTAATAGGAGAGTGCCTGCACTTGTCAGCACTGCTGTAATACATGTAATAGGAGAGTACCAGCACTTGTCAGCACTGCTGTAATACATGTAATAGGAGAGTACCTGCACTTCTCAGGAGCTAACAGGTACTCTAAATAGTGAGTATCCACACTTCTATGTTTCCATTTAAAGCACGGTGATATCATACAATGAATCATAGGTATGTAAATCAGTCTATAGGAAATGTCTCCACGCACCACCTGAGGGCCGTTCTCCTGTCAGCTGCCACTTCACCTGCAACACCGAAGCAACCAACAATGCCGGAGACACCGCAAACATGACTGCGTTCACTCCACGAGACCGCCACAGCACAACTTCACTGCATCCTACTTAAGGCACCATCACTCGGCAAACTGGCCGCACAGATCTGAGACACGATCCCACCCGGACCTCACACTCCTCGCAGAGACCTGGCTGAACCCCACCTGTGCGCAAGACATCACCATTGCCACACCCACAGGCCACGATATAACACACACAGAGGTGGAATTGGCATCATCTACACGGACACCATCCACTGCACGACCTCCTCAGACGACCTAACCCCGATAATGCAGCATCACCATTTGCAACTTCGCATAGATGGAAAAAGCACCGTCAGAGGCACCCTCACATACAGACCACAGGACCACGCCCAGCTTCCGCAATGCCATTCCCAACCTCATTACCCCGATCGCCATTGACTCTGAGAACTACATCTTCCTAAGAGTTCTTAACTTCCACCTCGACCAGCCTGACAACACCCAACACAACCCACCTCCTGGAAAGCATGAGCAACATCGGCTTCCAACAACTTGTCACTGACCACACCCACATCGTAGGGCACATGGTCGACCCCATTTTCACATCCAGCAACGAGTCAAGTACAACCGCATCTCACAGCTCACCTGGACTGACCACTCTAGCATCTACTTCACCATCTCAGGATCTACCAACACTGGCACCACATCCCCCAGCTCCACACGCAGAAACTGGAAAAATATATCAGAAGATCTGTGAAACAAGTCTCTGAACTCCCACCTCCCAGATACATCATCATACCCAGAAAAGGCTGCAACTAATTTATCCCAATGGGTCACAGACTGCACCAACACAATCGCCCCCGCTAAGCCAGCCAAACCCAAAGTACTAGCCAGAAGAGCCAACTGGGTCACTGTGGAGATTAAATCTTCCAAACTCATCTGCTGGCAACTAGAAAGGAAGTGACGATCTAGTGAAAAGACAGAAGACCATACCATGTTCAAAACAGCCCACACCCCCGCCTCCTGAGAGAAACAAAGAAGAATGCTCTAGCAGACCACATAGAAGCCGGCACAACCCACAGCAAGACGCTCTTTGCCATCGTGAAAGAGTTCTCGAACCCCGTAGTCACAAGGAGCAACATCATCCCCTCCCAATAGCTGTGTGCATCCAGGAGGACATCTTCTATAACAAGATCTCCACCGTTTATGAGAACTTCAAAACCCAACCCCCTTCCGCTGACAGCATCAGCCTACTCACACCCACAAGCAGAAACCCTGAATGCCTGCTTACCCATTGGGACCATCTCACAACTCAAGCCGCGATCTCAACGATGAACTCCGTACACTCGGGGGAGCACCCACTGACCACATCTTCAACCTCGGTAGCAAGACAATGGGAGATGACCTCAAGTCCTGAATACCTCCATCACTACGACCTCCTTCTCTGAGGACTAGAAATACGCTGAAGTGAGGCCCCTCCTAAAGAACCATCCACTGACTCGGTGTAGGAGGCTGGACTGGCTTGTAGTGAGTACCAAGGGGTACTTACACCTTGCACCAGGCCCAGGTATCCCTTATTACTGTATAGGGGTGTCTAGCAGCTTAGGCTGACAGATAATGGTAGCTTAGCAGAGCAGCTTAGGCTGAACTAGGAGACAAGTGAAGCTCCTACAGTACCACTAGTGTCATATGCACAATATCATAAGAAAACACAATACACAGATATACTAAAAATAAAGGTACTTTATTTTTATGACAATATGCCAAAAGTATCTCAGTGAGTACCCTCAGTATGAGGATAGCAAATATACACAAGATATATGTACACAATACCAAAAATATGCAGTATAGCAATAGAAAACAGTGCACACAATGTATAGTTACAATAGGATGCAATGGGGACACATAGGGATAGGGGCAACACAAACCATATACTCCAAAAGTGGAATGCGAACCACGAATGGACCCCAAACCTAGGTGACCTTGTAGAGGGTCGCTGGGACTGTAAGAAAACAGTGAGGGTTAGAAAAATAGCCCACCCCAAGACCCTGAAAAGTGAGTGCAAAGTGCACTGAAGTCGTGATAGGGGAATTCTGCAGGAAAGACCAACACCAGCAATGCAACAACGATGGATTTCCAGACGAGAGTACCTGTGGAACAAGGGGACCAAGTCCAAAAGTCACGATCAAGTCGGGAGTGGCCAGATGCCCAGGAAATGCCAGCTGTGGGTGCAAAGAAGCTGCCACCGGATGGTAGAAGCTGAGGATTCTGCAAGAACGACAAAGGCTAGAAACTTCCCCTTTGGAGAATGGATGTCCCACGTCGAGAAGAGTCGTGCAGAAGTATTTTCCCGCAGAAAGACCGCAAACAAGCCTTGCTAGCTGCAAAGCTCGCGGTTAGGGTTTTTGGATGCTGCTGTGGCTCAGGAGGGACCAGGATGTCGCCAATTGCGTGAGGGGACAGAGGGGGCGTCCATCAAGAAAAGGAGCACTCTCAAAAGCAGGCAGCACCCGCAGAAGTGCCGGAACAGGCACTACAAAGAGGAGTGAAACAGTGCTCACCCGAAGTTGCACAAGAGAGTCCCACGCCGCCGGAGGACAACTCAGGAGGTCGTGCAATGCAGGTTAGAGTGCCGTCAACCCAGGCTTGGCTGTGCACAAAGGAAATCCTGGAAAAGTGCACAGGAGTGGGAGTAGCTGCAAAACACGTGGTTCCCAGCAATGCAGTCTGGCGTGGGGAGGCAAGGACTTACCTCCACCAAACTTGGACTTGTGGGAGTCACTTGGACAGAGTTGCTGAGTTCAAGGGACCTCGCTCGTCGTGCTGAGAGGAGACCTAGAGGACCGGTGATGCAGTTCTTTGGTGCCTGCGGTTGCAGGGGGAAGATTCCGTCGACCCACGGGAGATTTCTTCGGAGCTTCTAGTGCAGAGAGGAGGCAGACTACCCCCACAGCATGCACCACCAGGAAAACAGTTGAGAAAGCGTCTGGATCAGCATTACAGTGTTGCAGTAGTCGTCTTTGCTACTTTGTTGCAGTTTTGCAGGCTTCCAGCGCGGTCAGCAGTCGATTTCTTGGCAGAAGTTGAAGAGAGAGAGATGCAGAGGAACTCTGATGAGCTCTTGCATTCGTTATCTAAGGAATTCCCCAAAGCAGAGACCCTAAATAGCCAGAAAAGAGGGTTTGGCTACTTAGGAGAGAGGATAGGCTAGCAACACCTGAAGGAGCCTATCAGAAGGAGTCTCTGACGTCACCTGCTGCCCCTGGCCACTCAGAGCAGTCCAGTGTGCCAGCAGCACCTCTGTTTCCAAGATGGCAGAGGTCTGGAGCACACTGGAGGAGCTCTGGGCACCTCCCAGGGGAGGTGCAGGTCAGGGGAGTGGTCACTCCCCTTTCCTTTGTCCAGTTTCGCGCCAGAGCATGGCTGAGGGGTCCCTGAACCGGTGTAGACTGGCTTATGCAGAAATGGGCACCATCTGTGCCCATGAAAGCATTTCCAGAGGCTGGGGGAGGCTACTCCTCCCCTGCCTTAACACCTTTTTCCAAAGGGAGAGGGTGTAACACCCTGTCTCTGAGGAAGTCCTTTGTTCTGCCTTCCTGGGCCAAGCCTGGCTGGACCCCAGGAGGGCAGAAACCTGTCTGAGGGGTTGGCAGCAGCAGAAGCTGCAGTGAAACCCCTGAAAAGGCAGTTTGGCAGTACCCGGGTCTGTGCTAGAGACCCGTGGGATCATGGGATTGTGCCAACAATGCCAGGATGGCATTGAGGGGGCAATTCCATGATCATAGACATGTTACATGGCCATATTCGGAGTTACCATTGTGAAGCTATACATAGGTAGTGACCTATGTATAGTGCACGCGTGTAATGGTGTCCCCGCACTCACAAAGTCCGGGGAATTTGCCCTGAACAATGTGGGGGCACCTTGGCTAGTGCCAGGGTGCCGACACACTAAGGCCCTCATTCTGACCTTGGCGGGCGGCGGAGGCCGCCCGCCAAAGTCCCGCCGTCAGGTTACCGTTCCGCGGTCGAAAGACCGCGGCGGTAATTCTGACTTTCCCGCTGGGCTGGCGGGCGGTCGCTTTCAGGCCGCCCGCCAGCCCAGCGGGAAAGAGGCTTCCATGATGAAGCCGGCTCGGAATCGAGCCGGCGGAGTGGAAGCTGTGCGACGGGTGCAGTTGCACCCGTCGCGTATTTCACTGTCTGCGCAGCAGACAGTGAAATACATTTAGGGGCCCTCTTACGGGGGCCCCTGCAATGCCCATGCCAGTGGCATGGGCACTGCAGGGGCCCCCAGGGGCCCCGCGACCCCCCCTACCGCCATCCGGATCCCGGCGGTCGGACCGCCGGGATCTGGATGGCGGTAGGGGGGGTCGGAATCCCCTCGGCGGCGCAGCAAGCTCCGCCGCCTTGGAGGATTCAATGGGGCGGTGGTACACTGGCGGGAGCCCGCCAGTGTTGCCGGTCCGACCGCGGCTTTACCGCCGCGGTCGGAATCCCCATTGGAGCACCGCCGGCCTGTCGGCGGTGCTCCCGCGGTCCTCCGCCCTGGCGGTCTTTGACCGCCAGGGTCAGAATGACCGCCTAAGTAACTTAGCACCCAACCTTTACCAGGTAAAGGTTAGACATATAGGTGACTTATAAGTTACTTAAGTGCAGTGGTAAATGGCTGTGAAATAACGTGGACGTTATTTCACTCAGGCTGCAGTGGCAGGCCTGTGTAAGAATTGCCAGAGCTCCCTATGGGTGGCAAAAGAAATGCTGCAGCCCATAGGGATCTCCTGGAACCCCAATACCCTGGGTACCTCAGTACCATATACTAGGGAATTATAAGGGTGTTCCAGTATGCCAATGTAAATTGGTAAAATTGGTCACTAGCCTGTTTGTGACAATTTGGAAAGAAATGAGAGAGCATAACCACTGAGGTTCTAGATAGCAGAGCCTCAGTGAGACAGTTAGTCATAACACAGGTAACACATACAGGGCACACTTATGAGCACTGGGGCCCTGGCTGGCAGGGTCCCAGTGACACATACAACTAAAACAACATATATACAGTGAAATATGGGGGTAACATGCCAGGCAAGATGGTACTTTCCTACACAACCCCCCCCCCAAACGAAGGACAATAAGACTAGCCATGACCTGATGAGTCTTCATTGTCTAAGTGGAAAGATCTGGAGAGTCCATCTGAATTGGAGTGGGTACTCCCAGGTCTATGTTCCACTGTATAGTCCATTCCCTGTAGGGATATGGACCACCTCAACAATTTAGGGTTTTCACCTTTCATTTGTTTTAGCCAAAGTAGAGGTTTGTGGTTTGTCTGAACAATGAAGTGAGTGCCAAACAGGTATGGCCTCAACTTCTTCAGTGCCCAGACCACAGCAAAGGCCTCCCTCTCTATGGCAGACCAACGCTTTTCTCTAGGGGTCAACCTCCTGCTGATAAAAGGAACAGGTTGATCCTGGCCCTCAGAATTAAGTTGTGATAAGACTGCCCCTACCCCTAATTCAGATGCATCAGTTTGGACAATTAAGTTTTGGGAGTAACAGGGGCTTTTCAGGACAGGTGCAGAGCACATGGCCTGCTTCAGCCCCTCAAAAGCTTTCTGACAGTTTGCTGTCCATAATACCTTTTTAGGCATTTTCTTAGATGTGAGGTCATTAAGAGGGGCTGCAATGGTGCCATAGTTCTTTATTAACCTCCTGTAGTACCCAGTGAGGCCTAAAAAGGCTCTCACCTGAGTCTGGGTTGTAGGGGGAACCCAATCTATAATAGTTTGGATTTTCCCCTGAAGTGGTGCAATCTGTTCTCCACCTACCAGGTGTCCCAGATAAACCACTTTCCCCTGCCCTATCTTGCACTTTGAAGCCTTGATAGTGAGGCCTGCCTTTTACAGGGCCTCCAAAACTTTCCATAGGTGGACCAGGTGATCATCCCAGCTGGAGCTAAAGACAGCTATATCATCAAGATATGCTGCACTAAAAGGTTCCAGCCCTTGCAGGACTGTATTCACCAACCTTTGAAAAGTGGCAGGTGCATTTTTCAATCCAAAAGGCATTACTGCGAATTGGTAATGGCTTCCAATGGTTGAAAATGCAGTTTTTGCTTTTGCATCTTCTGATAACTTGATCTGCCAATACCCTGCAGTCAAATCAAAAGTGCTTAGATACTTGGCAGATGCCAGTGTATCTATTAGCTCATGTGCCCTGGATTTAGGGTGAGCATCAGTTTTGGTTACCTGGTTGAGACCTCTGTAGTCTACACAAAACCGCATTTCCTTCTTTCCATCCTTGGAATGAGGTTTTGGTACAAGTACCACAGGGGAAGCCCATGGACTTTCAGAGTGCTCAACCACTCCCAGTTCAAGCATTTTCTGTACTTCTTGCTTTATGCAGTCTCTGACATGGTCAGGCTGCCTATAGATCTTACGTTTGACAGGCAAGCTGTCTCCAGTATCTATAGTGTGCTCACACCAAGAAGTGGTGCCTGGCACAGTAGAGAAGAGTTCAGAAAACTGACCCAGGAGATTTATGCAGTGGTCTTTCTGCTCAGCAGTAAGACAATCTGCCAAAACTGCACCTTCCACTAGAGCATCTTGTTCTGTGGAAGAGAAGAGATCAGGGAGAGGGTCACTCTCTTCTTCCTGTCCCTCATCTGTTGCCATGAGCAGGGTGAGATCAGCCCTGTCATAGTAGGGTTTCAGGCGATTGACATGGAGCACCCTAAGGGGACTCCTGGCAGTGCCTAAGTCAACTAAATAGGTGACTTCTCCCTTCTTTTCAACAATTATGTGGGGTCCACTCCATTTGTCTTGGAGTGCTCTTGGGGCCACAGACTCCAAGATCCACACTTTCTGCCCTGGTTGGTACTGAACCAAAACAGCCTTCTGATCATGCCATTGCTTCTGGAGCTCTTGGCTGGCCTGAAGGTTTTTACTGGCCTTTTTCATGTACTCAGCCATCCTTGATCTGAGGCCAAGTACATAGTCCACTATGTCTTGCTTTGGAGCTTTTAAAGGTTGTTCCCAAACCTCCTTAACAAGTGTTAGAGGACCTCTTACAGGGTGTCCAAATAGGAGTTAAAAGGGTCTGAAGCCCACTCCTTTTTGGGGTACCTCCCTGTAAGCAAAAAGGAGGCAAGGTAACAGGATATCCCATCTCCTGCAGAGTTTTTCAGGGAGTCCCATAATCATGCCTTTGAGAGTTTTGTTAAATCTCTCCACCAGTCCATTTGTTTGTGGATGATAGGGTGTAGTGAACTTTTATGTCACACCACATTCCTTCCATATGGCCTTTAAGTAAGCAGACATGCAATTGCTTCCCCTGTCTGATACCACCTCTTTTGGGAAGCCAACCCTGGAAAAGATTCCCAGGAGGGCCTTTGCCACTGCAGGAGCTGTAGTGGTCCTTAGAGGAATTGCTTCAGGATATCTTGTGGCATGGTCCACTACCACCAAGATAAACCTATTGCCTGAAGCAGTAGGAGGGTCAAGGGGGCCAACTATGTCAACCCCTACCCTTTCAAAGGGAACCCCAACCACAGGCAGTGGAATAAGGGGTGCCTTTGGAGTGCCACCTGTCTTGCCACTGGCTTGACAGGTTTCACAGGACTTACAAAATTCCTTTGTGTCCTCTGACATTCTAGGCCAATGAAACAAGGGGACAAGCCTGTCCCAAGTTTTCATTTGCCCCAAATGTCCAGCTAAGGGAATGTCGTGGGCTAGAGTTAGGAGGAACATTATGTACTCCTGAGGAATCACCAATCTCCTGGCAGCTCCAGGCTTTGGATCCCTTGCTTCAGTGTACAAGAGGTTGTCCTCCCAGTAAACTCTGTGAGAGTCACTGACATCCCCATTTGCTTGTTTTACAACTTGCTGCCTTAGACCCTCTAGTGTGGGACAGGTATGCTGTGCCACACTCAGCTCTTCCCTGGCAGGCCCCCCTTCACCCAAAAGCTCAGCAGTGTCTGCTTCCAGCTCCTCTGGTATAGGTTCTGCACAGGGTGGAAATTCTTCTTCCTCAGAATTAGAATCCACTGTAGAGGGAGGGATAGTAGGTAGTGTTTTACCTTTACTAACCCTAGCTTTAGGGAGCACTTGGTCCATTCTTCCAGGATCCAAGTCACCCTGTCCTTTTTGCTTTTTGGCCTGAGCCCTGGTTAAAGCAAAAATATGCCCTGGAATGCCCAGCATTGCTGCATGAGCCTCCAACTCCACTTCTGCCCAAGCTGATGTCTCTAAATCATTTCCTAATAGACAGTCTACAGGTAAATCTGAGGCAACCACAACTTTCTTTGGACCAGTAACCCCCCCCCCCCCCCAGTTGAGATTCACAACAGCCATGGGGTGGCTAAGAGTGTTGTTATGAGCATCGGTTACTTGGTACTGGTGACCAAGTAGGTGTTGTCAGGGTGGACCAGTTTCTCTATTACCATTGTAACACTGGCACCTGTGTCCCTGTAGGCCTGAACCTCAACACCATTTATTAGGGGTAGTTGCTTATACTTATCCATGTTAAGGGGACAAGTAACCAAGGTGGCTAAATCAATAGCCCCCTCAGAGACTAACACAGCCTCTGTGGTCTCCATAATCAGACCAACCCCAACTAAGTTACCAAAAGTGAGCCCAGCTACTCCCTTGGATTGGCTATTAGTAGGTTTGCTCCCACCACCACTGCTATTACTAGGGGCACTAGGTGTAGCAGCAGGGGTTGTAGTGGTAGGAGGCTTGGTGCTTTTCTTTGGACAACTGGGATCTATTGTCCAATGGCCTTTTATTTTACATAAATAGCACCATGGTTTCTTTTCTTTGTTTTGATTTGAAGAGGATTTGGGCCCACCACCCCCACCAGAGTGTTTTTGTGGGCCTGATGAAGACCCATTTTTAGATTTGTCCCCACCATTGTCAGAAGACTTACCATCCTTCTTCTTGCCATCTTTGTCACCCCCTGTATGAACTTTTCTGTTCACCCTTGTTCTGACCCATTTGTCTGCCTTCTTTCCCAATTCTTGGGGAGAGGTCAGATCAGAGTCCACCAGGTACTGGTGCAACAAATCAGACACACAATTATTAAGAATATGCTCTCTTGGGATTAAGTTATACAGGCTTTCATAATCAGTAACTTTACTGCCATGTAACCACCCCTCCAAGGCCTTCACTGAATGGTCAACAAAGTCTACCCAGTCTTGTGAAGACTCCTTTTTGGTTTCTCTGAACTTCATCCTGTACTGTTCAGTGGTTAAGCCATAACCATCTAGGAGTGCATTCTTAAGAACTGTAAAATTATTGGCATCACTTTCTTTTACAGTAAGGAGCATATCCCTACCCTTTCCACTAAATGATAGCCATAGGATAGCAGCCCACTGCCTTTGAGGGACATCCTGTACAACACAGGCCCTTTCAAGTGCAGCAAACCACTTGTTAATGTCATCCCCCTCCTTGTAAGGGGGAACTATCTTGTGCAGGTTCCTATAATCATGCTCTTTTGCAGAATGACTATTTGGAATACTGCTGCTGCCACCATGGGTTTCTAAACCCAATTTCTGTCTTTCTCTTTCCATCTCTAAGGACTGCCTATCTAAATCCAGCTGTTGCTTCTTGAGCTTCAGTCTGGATTGTTCCACTCTCAATCTATTGAGCTCCCTTTCTAACATTCTGTCATCAGGGTGGGTGGGAGAGGCATGTCTAGAAACAGAAGTATGCTGAGATTGAACAGAAGGAGACCTGGCCCTAACAGATGACGCTCTAACATTCTGGCCTACAGAAGTAACACTTTTACTGTGATGAGAAACAACACTATTACTGTGATGTGAATTCACATCAGTACCAGCTATGCTAGGTTGCTTGCTAGGGGGCAGGTTGGAAAGTTTCCCTCCCACATCTTTTGCTAGGGGTGCCCCAGAGTCAGAGTGGGAACCATCAGCTAATTTCTCACCAGAAGTGCCACCTAAGGTCTTATCTTGTTCAATGAGCATATTAACCAACAGTTGTCTTGAGGGATTCTTCCCTACCCCTAAACCTCTATCTATGCAGAGACTCCTTGCTTCCTTCCAGCTAAGGTTGTCATAAGCTATGTTGGACAGATCAAGAGTTTGGCCTGTACCAGACATGATAGAAAGTGTTTAAGGGACAGAAAAGGTGAGAAAAAAGTTTTCAGAACTTTTTGAAAGACAGAAAAAAAAACTTGTAAAACTTTTAAAGAACTTTTTAGAAAGTTTAGAGGTACTTTTCAGCACTTAGCAAAGAAGTGAGAGAAGAAAAGCAAAACTTTTTGGTTAAGTGTACATACACTGAACTTGTTTGTATATTTTTCTCTTATGAAAAGTACAATGACAAAAGTGGTAAGTAGTTGCAAAGTACTTATCCCACCGCTGCACAACCAATGTAGGAGGCTGGACTGGCTTGTAGTGAGTACCAAGGGGTACTTACACCTTGCACCAGGCCCAGGTATCCCTTATTAGTGTATATGGGTGTCTAGCAGCTTAGGCTGATAGAAAAGGTAGCTTAGCAGAGCAGCTTAGGCTGAACTAGGAGACGAGTGAAGCTCCTACAGTACCACTAGTGTCATATGCACAATATCATAAGAAAACACAATACACAGATATACTAAAAATAAAGGTAGTTTATTTTTATGACAATATGCCAAAAGTATCTCAGTGAGTACCCTCAGTATGAGGATAGCAAATATACACAAGATATATGTACACAATACCAAAAATATGCAGTATAGCAATAGAAAACAGTGCAAACAATGTATAGTTACAATAGGATGCAATGGGGACACATAGGGATAGGGGCAACACAAACCATATACTCCAAAAGTGGAATGCGAACCACGAATGGACCCCAAACCTAGGTGACCTTGTAGAGGGTCGCTGGGACTGTAAGAAAACAGTGAGGGTTAGAAAAATAGCCCACCCCAAGACCCTGAAAAGTGAGTGCAAAGTGCCAGAAGTCGTGATAGGGGAATTCTGCAGGAAAGACCAACACCAGCAATGCAACAACGATGGATTTCCAGACGAGAGTACCTGTGGAACAAGGGGACCAAGTCCAAAAGTCACGATCAAGTCGGGAGTGGCCAGATGCCCAGGAAATGCCAGCTGTGGGTGCAAAGAAGCTGCCACCGGATGGTAGAAGCTGAGGATTCTGCAAGAACGACAAGGTCTAGAAACATCCCCTTTGGAGGATGGATGTCCCACATCGTGAAGAGTCGTGCAGAAGTGTTTTCCCGCAGAAAGACCGCAAACAAGCCTTGCTAGCTGCAAAGCTCGCGGTTAGGGTTTTTGGATGCTGCTGTGGCCCAGGAGGGACCAGGATGTCGCCAATTGCGTGAGGGGACAAAGGGGGCGTCCAGCAAGAAAAGGAGCCCTCTCAAAAGCAGGCAGCACCCGCAGAAGTGCCAGAACAGGCACTACGAAGAGGAGTGAAACGGTGCTCACCTGAAGTTGCACAAGAGAGTCCCACGCCGCCGGAGGACAACTCAGGAGGTCGTGCAATGCAGGTTAGAGTGCCGTGGACCCAGGCTTGGCTGTGCACAAAGGAAATCCTAGAAAAGTGCACAGGAGCCGGAGTAGCTGCAAAACACGCGGTTCCCAGCAATGCAGTCTGGCGTGGGGAGGCAAGGACTTACCTCCACCAAACTTGGACTTGTGGGAGTCACTTGGACAGAGTTGCTGAGTTCAAGGGACCTCGCTCGTCGTGCTGAGAGGAGACCCAGAGGACCGGTGATGCAGTTCTTTGGTGCCTGCGGTTGCAGGGGGAAGATTCCATCGACCCACGGGAGATTTCTTCGGAGCTTCTAGTGCAGAGAGGAGGCAGACTACCCCCACAGCATGCACCACCAGGAAAACAGTCGAGAAGGCGGCAGAAGGTGAAGAGAGAGATGCAGAGGAACTCTGATGAGCTCTTGCATTCGTTATCTAAGGAATTCCCCAAAGCAGAGACCCTAAATAGCCAGAAAAGAGGGTTTGGCTACTTAGGAGAGAGGATAGGCTAGCAACACCTGAAGGAGCCTATCAGAAGGAGTCTCTGACGTCACCTGCTGCCCCTGGCCACTCAGAGCAGTCCAGTGTGCCAGCAGCACCTCTGTTTCCAAGATGGCAGAGGTCTGGAGCACACTGGAGGAGCTCTGGGCACCTCCCAGGGGAGGTGCAGGTCAGGGGAGTGGTCACTCCCCTTTCCTTTGTCCAGTTTCGCGCCAGAGCAGGGCTGAGGGGTCCCTGAACCGGTGTAGACTGGCTTATGCAGAAATGGGCACCATCTGTGCCCATGAAAGCATTTCCAGAGGCTGGGGGAAGCTATTCATCCCCTGCCTTAACACCTTTTTCCAAAGGGAGAGGGTGTAACACCCTCTCTCTGAGGAAGTCCTTTGTTCTGCCTTCCTGGGCCAAGCCTGGCTGGACCCCAGGAGGGCAGAAACCTGTCTGAGGGGTTGGCAGCAGCAGCAGCTGCAGTGAAACCCCTGAAAAGGCAGTTTGGCAGTACCCGGGTCTGTGCTAGAGACCCGTGGGATCATGGGATTGTGCCAACAATGCCAGGATGGCATTGAGGGGGCAGTTCCATGATCATAGACATGTTACATGGCCATATTCGGAGTTACCATTGTGAAGCTATACTTAGGTAGTGACCTATGTATAGTGCACGCGTGTAATGGTGTCCCCGCACTCACAAAGTCTGGGGAATATTTGCCCTGAACAATGTGGGGGCACCTTGGCTAGTGCCAGGGTGCCCACACACTAAGTAACTTAGCACCCAACCTTTACCAGGTAAAGGTTAGACATATAGGTGACTTATAAGTTACTTAAGTGCAGTGGTAAATGGCTGTGAAATAACGTGGACGTTATTTCACTCAGGCTGCAGTGGCAGGCCTGTGTAAGAATTGCCAGAGCTCCCTATGGGTGGCAAAAGAAATGCTGCAGCCCATAGGGATCTCCTGGAACCTCAATACCCTGGGTACCTCAGTACCATATACTAGGGAATTATAAGGGTGTTCCAGTATGGCAATGTAAATTGGTAAAATTGGTCACTAGCCTGTTAGTGACAATTTGGAAAGAAATGAGAGAGCATAACCACTGAGGTTCTGGATAGCAGAGCCTCAGTGAGACAGTTAGTCATAACACAGGTAACACATACAGGGCACACTTATGAGCACTGGGGCCCTGGCTGGCAGGGTCCCAGTGACACATACAACTAAAACAACATATATACAGTGAAATATGGGGGTAACATGCCAGGCAAGATGGTACTTTCCTACACTAGGCAGATCCGAAGAACTACCGGCCCATCTCCCTGCTCCCCTTTGCAGCAAAGGTTCTCCAAAAGGAAATCAACCAGCAACTCACAGAACATCTGGAACAGTACAACCTCCCCCCCTCTCAATCTGGATCCAGAGCCAAACACAGAACCTATACAGCCCTGATCGCAGCCACCAACAACATGAGGGCCCTCCTAGACCACGGCGTCGCAGCAGCCCTCATCCTCCTGGACCTGTTAGCTACCTTTGACACCGTCCCCCACCACATCTTGCTCAACAGACCACCAAATCGCAATCCAGGAAGACGCCCTCAAATGTATCATCTCATACCTCACCAGAAGAACGTAGAGCACCTGTCTCCCACCATTCACCTCGTAACCCAAGAAGATCATCTACAGTGTCCCACAAGGATCAGCCCTCGTCCTCACCCTCTTCAACACATACATGAAACCCCTGGCAAACACCGTCAGATCGCACATACTCAACATCATCTCCTATGCCGACAACACCAGGCTCATCCGCTTGCTGTCAGAAGACCCCTCCACCACCAGAGCCAACTTCCACTGATGTATGATGAACATCGCTGACTGGATGAAGGACAACTGCCTCAACCTCAACACGGACAAGACAGAAATCCTTATCTTTGGGACCAACACCCCGGCGTCCCCCGAAAGACCACGCCAGCAACTTCAGCATCATCTTGGACAGCAAGTTATCTATGCAGAAAAAGGTAATGGCAGTCTCGTCCAGTTGCCTTGACACCCTATGCATGATCCATTGGCGCTCCCAATCAACACCAGAAGGAACGTCACTCAAGCCCTTGTAACCAGCATGTTGAACTACAGTAACACCCAATCAATCATTGGTATTTATAAAGCACAGTTTATCACCTGAGGGGTATCCAGGCACTGAAGTGGTCGAGTGTGCTAGCTGTAGGGTAATCACAGGTCGAAGAGCCAGGTGTTGAGTTCTATTCTGAAGACGGTAAGGGTAGGAGCGGTGCAGAGGTGGAGGTTGTTCCATGCTTTGGCGGCGACATGGGAGAAGGCGCGCCCTCCGATGCGGCTGAGGTGGATCCTGGGGATGTGGGGGAGGGAGAGGGATGCAAAACTGAACTTTCTGGTGGGCAGGCGGAAGGATAGTCTGTGATTGATGATCTTCGGTGTGGTGTTGTGGAGAGTCTTGTATGAAAGGGTGAGGATCTTCAATTTGCATCTCTTGTGGACGGGTAGCCAGTGAAGGTTTCTGAGATGGGCGTGATGCTGGCTTGCCTGGGGAGGTCGGGGATGATCCTAGCTGTGGCTTTCTGAATGGTTTGCAGGTCGTGGAGTAGCTGGACGGGGAGTCCGGTGTAGAGGGCATTGCCGTAGTCGAGGCGGCTGGCGATGAGGGCTTTCTGTGATGGTTTTCCTGGAGCTGACAGGGATCCAGCTGAAGATTTTTCAGAGCATGCAAGGTATGTGGAAGCATCAGGAGGCCACTGCGTTGATCTGCTGTTTGAATGTGAGTTCCTTATCGATGATGATGCTGAGGTTGTGGGCGTGGTCAGTCAGGGTAGGGGAGTACCCAGTGTGGTCGGCACCTGGGGGTCGTTGCAGGGGTTGTTACTGAAGATGATACCTTTGGTTTTGTCCACGTTGAGTTTGAGGCAGTTGGACTTCACCCAGTCTACGATGTTGGGCATGGCGCTTTTGAAGTTGGATCTGGCAGTGGAGTGTTCTTCCAAGAGGGAGATTATTAGCTGTGTGTCGCAGGAAATGATGTCAAGTCCGTAGGTTCGGATGATCTCTGCCAATGGGGGCATGTAAGTGTTGAAAAGTGTGGGGCTGAGGAAGGACCCCTGAGGGACGCCGCAGATGATGTTCTTGGGTTTTGATTTGTAAGGAGGAGGTTGATCCTCTGGGTGCATCCTGTGAGGAAGTTGTGGATCCATTTGAGGGAGTTGCTACAGATTACCAGGAGGTGGAGTCTAGTCACAAGGGTGTGGTGAGAGACAGTGTTGAAGGCAGTGGAGATGTCGAGGAGGATCAGGGCTGCCTTCTCGCTCCGGTCAACGAGGGATCTGGTGTTGTCAGTGGTGGTGAGCAGGGTGGTTTCGGTGTTGTGGCCGCTTGGAATCCAACTTGGGAGGGGTCCAGGAGGTTGAGCCTTTCCCGGTGGTCCGCAAGTTCCTGGTTAATGGCTTTTTCTATGACCTTCCCCGGGAAAGGGAGCATCAAGACTGGACTCTAATTCTTCAACTTGTTGAGGTCCGCTGTCATTTTTTTTTAGCGGAGGTTTGACTTTGGCTTGTTTCCAGATCTCGGGATGGTGGCAGTGTTGATAGTGGTGTTGAGGATGGGGTTGATCTTGCTCTGGCTGAGGTTGTAGGCATGGTGAGGGCAGGGGTCATTGGGGGAGCCAGAGTGGGTAGTGTTCATGAGTACAGCTGTCTATTGGTAGGTCAGTTGTCTACAATCTGTAATAATGTCTCTGGAGGTGACGTCTGGATGGGTGAGGAGGTGGTTGATGCTTAGGGGTTGTGGGTGGAAGTTGCTGTATATGGTGGTGATTTTGTCATGGAAGAAGTCGGCAACGGCATCGCAGAGGGTCTGTGAGGGTTGAAAGGTGTTCGCGTGTGGCGGCAGGGTAGGCAATCTCCTTGATGATTTTGAAGAGTTCCTTTGAGTGGTTGTTGTTGGCTTCAAAGCAGCTGCGTAGGGCATTCTTTTTTTGAGGTGGAGGTGGTACATTTTGAGCATTCTTTTGAATGGAGTGCAGTCTGAGAAGTGCTTACTAAGTCTCCAACATCTTTCTAGTCACTTCCATTCCCTCTTGCATGCCTGGAGCTTGGAGGAGAACCAGGATGCTGGAGCATTGGTTCTCCTGGTGTTGGACTTTCTGGCAGGGGAAACTTCATTGGCACATTTAAGGATCCATTCATTGAAATTGTGGGAGTCTGCCTCGAGTTGACCTGTGGGGCTGGGTTTGTTGGCATCAAGGGTGGAGGACCATTGTGACTCCGTGACTTTATCCCATCTGCGATGGGGGGCCCTGTGGGGCCGTGGTGTGTTCTGGCTTACCCTCTATGGAGAAGTGGATGATGTGGTGGTCAGTCCATGTGAGTTCTGTGGTGTGGGAGAAATGGATTTTGTCCCTGGCTGTGAAAATGGGGTGAAGGGTGTGTCCTGCTGTGTGTGTGTGCTCGGAGATGTGTTGCTTGCGTCTGATGGTGTCGAGGCTCCCCAGGAGGTCGGTGGAGCTGGGGTCGTTGGGTTCATCTAGGTGGAAGTTGAGGTCACTGAGAAGCATTTAGTGTTTAGAGTTGATCGCTAAGGGGACGATGTGTTCGGTGATGACTTTGCAGAAGGTGGCGCGGGGTCCCGGCAGACGGTATATGAGGGTACCTCTGATTGTGGTGGTGGTGTCGGTGCGGACGATTAAATTGAGGTTCTCCATGTGGGGTGAGGGCTTGACCTTGGTGGGGGTGCATTGGAGGTGGTCCTTTTGGATGATGGCAATGCCTGCTTGTTGATGCAGTCTTTTTGGATCATCTTGTAGCCTGGTGGGGAGGCCCAACAGATGGAGCAGGCCCTGGATCAGCTTCGCAGCAGGTCTTGTGACCGACATCGACTTGTGCTGCCTCTATCTGACCTCTTTTCCTCTTCTCTCTCCACCTGTTGCCTCTAACTTTCTTGTTGCCTGCCTTGACTTTGTTTCTCTGTCTCTGAGTTTCCTTTAATTTTCTTGTCGTTTGCCTGGACTTGTCTTTGACTTTGATCTCTTTATCGCTCTTTTTCCTCTAATCCTCTTGTTGCTTTCCTGGGCTTGTCTCTTTTGGCTGGATTTGTTTGGACTTGTCTCTTGTGATCTTTCCGCCTCCCTGTCTCACTTTTCTCTTTGTCTCTGTCCCCTCTTTCCTGCCGTTTTCTTCCCACTGTGGACTCCACACCAATTATCTCCCTCCTCCCGTCTCCCCCTCCCACCCCAGGAACTATTTAATGGAGGCTGCAGTGCAGGTGCGCCGCAGGTGTGCCAAAGGCGAGCCTATCTGTGCCCGTTTGTGCCTGGACCGTGCCCAGCGCCAGAACCCCTGGCTGTCTCTCACTCCAACTTACTCTGCAACCAAGCTCCGAGACCCCCGCACCAGGAATTGAGACAACTGCTGCACCACATCCCCCCGGACCACAGTCGGACCTTCCGCCAGCCTATGATGCTCTTTCTCCTGCATCACCAAGTCCTCCACCACCTTGCTGCTCCTCTGCGCACAACAGGAAAGGTTCTCCACTGCCTATTACTCAGCACCAGATCTCTCAGCAAACACTCTTCAGTCATTTCGGACACCACCACCACCCTCAACATGGCGACATCTGTTGCGCCACCCCGCCAGGCTTCAAGATGATCCACAAAGACCTCATGTCATCCGTATTAGTAGGCAGGATATTTTAATAGTAGTTGGTCTGAAGAGGCACAAACTCAGGATTTAAAACATACCATAGTGTTTGGGTTGGCTTTACTAATAAAAATGAATTTCTATTGAAACCAACCCTTTTTATAGCAACATGAGGATATTTAAAGCCTGGGGAAAAACATAACATTCTAACCTATACTCAGGGCCACTGAAGTTATGCAAAAACAACAAGGTGATGGATGGAATGATTGAATTAATCTCAGCCACTGGCAATCGCTCAGGGCTGCCCCCGATAAAAAAAAAATTTGTGCACCATAACACTCCAGTTTTAACCCAGCCATATGCAAATCAGTCTTGACCCTGCTCCCCATGGGAACAGTCCAGCCCGAACTGCCAGGCCAAGTCTTCCCTGGACCAGAAATAAGCATCCTGGGACCGGTTTCAGGTATCACCTCTCATCAGCCAGGTAAGCTTGAATCCAGTGGCACAGTGAGCCCAGCACCCACGTCTGGGCATACCCAGCACACTTAGAGCAGCAAATGCAAAAACAACGAAGGTGATGGATGGAATGCTTGAATTAATCTAAGCCACTGGCAATCGCTTGGGGCCCTTCTCAATAACACTGCGCTCTATGGCAGTTTACTTTATGCCACTGCAATCTACATCACTCTACTCTACACCTCTGCTCTCTACCCGGCACAACCCCACGCTGTCCTGCACCACTCCACTCTAGGCCACTTCACTCTACTCTGAAAAAATCTACTCTACAGCAGCAGCACTCTACGTCACTCGCCTCCACTCTCCACCACTCCACCTTGCGCCACTCCATTCTACGCCACTGCACTCTACACCACTGCAATCTATGCTGTGCCACTACACTTTTTTCTACTCTGCTCCACTCTGCTCTATGCCACTGCACTCTATATCGCTCTATGTCACTACACTCTACAGCAATGCACTTTACACCACTTTACTCAAAACTAATGCACTCTATACCACTGCACTCTACGCCAGTCTACTCTGCACCACTGCACTTTACTCCACTTCACTTTAAGCTCCACTATGACATCCAACTCTACGACACTCCACTCCACGATACTCTACTCTATGATGCTCTACCTCATTAATCTTCACTCTACTCTCTTCCCCTCCACTCTATAACACTCCACTCCACTCTATGCCACTCTACAACACTACTGCACACTGCAACACTTTATGCAACTCCTGTTACATCAATCCATGCCAATGTATTGCACCCTATTCTACGACACACTACTGCACTCTGCTCCATTCCACTGCTTTACTGTATGCCACTCCATTCCATGCCACTTTATTCACTCCCATCTATAACCCTCTATGCCAGGTCTTGATCTGCTTTCTGAAGTCCTTCAGGGAAGGGGAGCTGCGGAGGTGGAGGGAAAGGTCGTTCCAGGCTTTGGCGGCGAGGTGGCAGAAGGAGCACCCTCCGAGGCGTTCGTGGCTGACACGGGAGACGTTCCAGGGCGATGGTGGCTGAGCGTAGGTCTCTGGTTGGTTGGTGGAATGTGAGGCAGTTGTTGATGAAGATGGGTCCGGTGTTGTGGAGGGCCTTTTAGGCGTGCATAAGGAGTTTGAAGCGGCATCTGCTGGGGATAGGGAGCCAGTGGAGGGCTCTGAGGTGGGGAGTGATGCTGGTACTTCTGGGGAGGTTGAGGATGAGCCGTGGTGCAGCTTTCTGGATGATTTAGAGGTGGTTCAGGAGCTGCTTTGTGGTTCCGGTGTAGAGTGCATTGCCATAGTCGAGGCGGCTGGAGATGAGGGCCTGTGCAACTGTTTTCCTGGTGGAGATAGGTATCCATCCAAAAATCTTGTGAAGCATGCAGAGTATGTGGATGCAGGTGGAGGAGATGGCATTGATCTGTTGCTTCATGGCCAGTTGGGTGTCCAGTATGATCCAGAGGTTGCATGCCTGGTTGAAGAGTGGGGGATGGCTTGTTGCCGAAGATGAGGATCTCTATTTTGTCAGAGTTTAGCTTGAGGCAGTTGGCCTTCATCCAGGAGGCAATGTTGGTCATGGTGTTTTGGAAGTTGGTACGTGTGGTGGTGGCATCCTCTGTGTGGGAGCGAATGAGCTGGGTGTCGGCGGCATAGGAAATGATGTTGAGTCCGTGGGTGTGTGCGATGTTGGCTAGAGGTGTCATGTAGGCGTTGAAGACAGTAGGGCTGAGGGAGGAGCCATTGGGTATGCCGCAGATGATCTCTTTGGGGGAGAAGACGTAGAGTGGAAAGCGGATTCTCTGTGTTTTTCCAGAGAGGAAGGAGGCGATCCAGTTGAGTGTGTTCCCTTGGATGCTGATGTTGTGGAGTCTGGCGATGAGGGTGTGATGGGAGTCAGTACTGAACACTGCAGATAGGTTGAGGAGAATGAGGGCTGCTGTTCCCCCGGTGTCAAGGAGGCATCTGATGTCATCTGTGGCTGCAATCAGGGCAGTCTTAGTGCTGTGTTTAGGCCAGAAGCCGGATTGGGAAGGGTTGAGCAGGTTGTTGTGTTTGAGGTAGTCAGTGAGCTGGTGGTTGATGGCCTTTTCCAGACTTTGGCTAGGGATGGGAGGAGCGAGATGGGGGTAGTTTTAAAGCTCGCTAGGGTCTGCTGAGGGTTTCTGTAGAAGGGGTTTGATCTTGGCGTGTTTCCAAGCATTGGGGACAGCAGCTGTGGCGATGGATGTGTTGAGGATCTCTGTGAGGGGTGTTCCGATTACTTATGTCCTCAGTTTGTAGAAGTGGTGCGGGCAGAGGTCCGCGGGGCATCCAGAGTGAATTTAGGTCATGATGGCCGTGGTGTCTTCTGAGGAGAGCTGCTTCCATTCGGTGATCCTGTGGGGGTGGGTGGGGTGGGCTGGGGTACGGAGGAGGTCAAGGTCAGTGGGCTGGGGGTCAAAGTTGCTGTAGATGTCGTCGATCTTGAGGTGAAAGTTGTTGGATACTTTATCGCTGAGGTCTTGGGAGGGGTGGATTGTGTTCTCGGTGACGGCGAGGCAGGAGAATTCTCTGACGATGCTGAAGAATTCCCTGGCGTGGCTGGTGTTAGCTTCGATGCAGGTGGTAAATGCTTCCTTCTTGGTCTCCCTGAGTCGGCAGTGGTAGGTTTTGAGGGAGGATCTGTAGGAGTCGAGGTTGGCTGGGGTCTTGTTGGAGTGCCAGTGTCTCTCAAGTTTTCTGCTCTGGCGTTTGAGGGTCCAGAGTTCTGGGGTGAACTAAGTGGCTTGCTTGATGGATCTGTTGCAGCTGGTGTGTTTCAGGGGGGTGATGGTGTCGGTGGCGGAAGAGATCCATTTGGAGAGGTTTTGGACTCGGAGTTTGAGGGTGTTTGTGGGACTGTGTGTGGTGTCCTTGAGAACTGCAATCCAGTCGGCTTTGGTGACTTTACCCCAGTTGTGGTGAGGGAGCATGGGGCATTCGTTGAGGGGTTGTGTAGTCGATCAATAGCAAAGTGTACGATGTTGTGGTCAGACCATGTTACTTTGGTGGTGTGCGAGAATTTTGTTAGGTCCCTTGTGGAAAAGATGGGTCCTGAGTGTATCCTGCGCGGTGGGTGGGGCTGGTGACCAGCTGAGAGAGGCCAAAGATGCTCATGTTTTCAAGGAGAGAGGTGGAGTTGGCATTGTTCGGGTCTTCCAGGTGGTAGTTCAGGTCTCCTAAGAAGATGATGGTGTCCCAGATCTCAATGGCGTGCTAGCAGTAGGATTCGGACGTTGAGTAGGATGCAGTAGAGCTGTGGTTTGTGGCTGGTGGCCCGCTGAGCAGGAGTTGAGGTCGTTCATACATTGCAGGAGAAGTGGCAGCTGTGGCAGAAGGGTCCTTTGGTGGATCAAGTTGAAGTTATTCTGCAGTGGCTGTTCTGGGTCTTCAGTCTTCAGTTTCACGTTCTACAACACCCTACTCCACTCTACTCTACAACACTCCACTCCTCTCTAAGCAACACCCTCTGCACAACTTTAATCTCCTCTATGCCTCTCCACAGCACACTGCGCCATTCCTCTCGACAACACTTTACTCCAATCTGACAGTCTACTCCACTCTATACCACTCAACACTATGACACACTACTGCATTCCACGCCCTTCCACTCCATGACATTCTAATCCTGTCGTGACACTCCACAACACTCTATGCCACAACATTTTATGCCACTCCACTTCACGCCACTCAACTCTATTCTACACCACTTTACGCTGCTCTATACAACTCCATGCCACTCTATCACTTTCCACGCCTATCTACACCACTCCATAACACTCCACTCTACTCCACGACACTCCATTTTATGACACTCCAATCCATGACACTCTCCTTTACGCTACTAATTTTTAGCTATGCCGAACAGCCACACTTTTGTACAACATAGCTAAAATATATTGGCAAAGGCAATAGCTCTTGCATTGGCAAAACCTGCTGGCTTTGTCAATGCTTTTTTTAATTTTGTTTAAATTGTTCAGTAGTTTTTGAGAATCTAAGGTTCCAGATTTATAGATGTCTGGACCATTGGTCCAATATTTAAAAATTGAATCCATTTGATTGGCTGAGGGGCTTTCTCAGAGCATGGACTCTGATTGGCTGCTCGCAGCATAAAAAATAAATATTGTGGATTTTACAGGACCTGGGACTTAGGATATAAAGGGTCAGGAGAGGGATACGCTACCCCCAAGCTCTTATGTCTCGGGGACTCCATTCCTTGAGGCAACTTTATTTATAAAGGGGCAGGTGGAGTGCGGCCCCTCTTCCTGTCCAGAATACAGTCTCAGGGACCCCATCCTTGAGACCTCCTGTTTTTAAAGAAGGGGGGGGCATGTTGCTCACCACCCTGTGCTGAATTCGGGCCTCGGGTACCCCCTCTCCAGAGGCCATAACCTTTTACAATGTCCCGGGAAGCCTATACTAGTGACATTGTTTGCTCTCCTACTGTTCCCGTCTGGTGGGAACAGAACAATTCACATCAGGTGGGGAGCAAAGAGGTTTGCTCCACAGCAGGAGCAGAAAGAAAAGCTGTTCCCGCCCAGGAGCAAACTTTAAACGCCACCTACTGCCAGCACCAAGAAGAGGGGCTGTAGGAGCCATAAGCCTCCCCCTCTGCCTTTATGACAGGGTGGAGTGGGCTCCTGGCACTGCCCATGGAAAAAGGTTACGAAGGGGGATTGAACAGTGCAGGAGTGAGCCCCCCACGCTGCCAACAAAATTAATAAAAGGGAAAGTTGGGCACCATGGCAATGGGCTTACTCTGCTGCCTATAATGATAGGAATTGGCTCCCTGCACTGCCTACATTATTAAAGAAATAAATAACATGGCAGTGTGTAAGTGAGCTTTCCACACTGCCAGTGCAGGAGTGGACGCCACAGCAGAAAATATGAAATGTAAGGAGCATAATTTGTTTTGGTTACTGGTGGTGCCCCAAAAAACAGGATTTGGCACCACCAGTCTTTTTTTTTTAATGTTGTGGGGGACTGCACAACTTGCAGCAGCCCCCCAGCAACAGTAAAAGAAAATAGTAAGGGGTATATTTATACTCTGTTTGCGCCGGAATTGCGTCGTTTTTTTTGACGCAATTCCGACGCAAAACTAACTCCATATTTATACTTTGGCGTTAGACGCGTCTAGCGCCAAAGTCCATGGAGTTTGCGTCATTTTTTAGCGTGGACACCTACTTTGCGTTAATGAGATGCAAGGTAGGCGTTCCCGTCTAAAAAATTGACTCCGAGGCATGTGCGCCGTATTTACACTCCCGGGCAAAATTCACGCCCGGGAGTGGGCGGGTCCAAAAAAATGACGTACGGCCGCTTTTGCGCCGTTTTTTAGCGCCTGGTCAGGGCAGGCGTTAAGGGACCTGTGGGCTCGGAAGGAGCCCAGAGGTGCCCTCCCAAGCCCCCAGGGACACCCCCTGCCACCCTTGCCCACCCCAGGAGGACACCCAAGGCTGGAGGGACCCATCCCAGGGACATTAAGGTAAGTTCAGGTAAGTTTAAAAAAAAAAAAAAATTGTGGCATAGGGGGGCCTGATTTGTGCCCCCCTACATGCCACTATGCCCAATGACCATGCCCAGGGGACAGAAGTCCCCTGGGCATGGCCATTGGGCAAGGGGGCATGACTCCTGTCTTTGCTAAGACAAGAGTCATTTCAATGGGGGTTGGGAGTCGAAAAAAATGGCGCAAATCGGGTTGAGGCGAAAAATTTGCCTCAGCCTGACTTGCCCCATTTTTTGGCACCCAAGCTCCATATCCCCCTACGCCGGCGCTGCCTGGTGTACGTCGTTTTTTTTCACGCACACCAGGCAGCGCCGGCGGCTAATGCCGGCTAACGCCATTGAATGAATACGGCGCCCGCATGGCGCTTCAGAATGGCGTTAGCCGGCGCTAATTTTTTGGACGCAAAACTGCGTTAGCGCAGTTTTGCGTCAAAAAGTATAAATATGGCCCTAAGTCTCCTGTGTAATGACTCTTCGAGAGCTTGCAATATTTTTTTTTAAGGACTCTTAACTACAGCTTTATGCTCTTCAGTTAAGTTGTGAGCCCTCTATGGTTCATTCTATAGCTGTGTTTTGCAGCGTGAGAATTGATTGAAAAAGACTCGAAAACATGTTAATTGTTTTTAATGAAACGTTATTACATTTTTTATATCAATCACTTTTATTACATGTTACACTGTGTGAAGTGAATGAAATATAGATCTGATTATATTTTTAGTGATTTATTGACCCCCATCATAAAGCCAATAGACCCTCTTTTTCAGGTTTTGCCTGTACAGCACTTGCGCTGTGGCCAAATCATTTTGTCTTTAAAAAAAATTGGAAAAAGGACTAACAGCCCGCCCACAGCCTTCCAAAGACAGCATTGGTTGGCTTCTCCTGTCACTCTCCTATCCCTTGCCTCTTGTTGGACAGCAGGAATCCTCATGTCACAGGTTGTACTTCCTCTCTTCTCCTTCCGGCTTCAGCTGTTCTCTGGAGCGTTCACGAAGTACTCCTTCCGGTTGATGATCAGTGGCTGGTCCCAGTGTCCTTCTACATGCAGGGCAGGTCCTTCCACATGCTGAGGTACTTCTTTTTTAGTTTCTGCCCAGCCATCCTCATATCGTCATTACCATCCTGTTTCTAAACTTGGCTTGCTTGGGGGGATATGTGTCCGCAAACCATGGATCTCAGAGCTGGTTGGCTGATGGGGACTGGAAATGACCAGTGGCTGCAGCCAGCTCCATGTGTCCTCTACTGGATGTGGCTATTGGTCAACTCGCCGCATGGCTTAATTACCAAAAAAGCCATCAGAAAAGAGACACATAAACCCACACATGCACACTCACTAATACACACACAGACACACTCACGCAGACACGCAAACCCACACATGCACACTCACTCACACATACGCATACACACTCACGCAGACACAAACACACAGGCACACACACACCGACACACTCACACACACAAACCCACACACGCACCCCCACCCCCACACAATCACACAGACATACACACAGACACATACAGAGGCACACTCATGCAGACACACACAGATACCTACACACAGAGACACACATACACACAAAGACACACAGACACACACACAGACACATATGCACACATACACACACGTCCACACACACACACTCATATACCCACAGACATACAGATACACACACACATACACACAGACACACACATACACATACACAAACAGATTCACACAGACGCACACAGACACACACATACCCAAACAGATACACACAGACGCACACAGACACACACACAAACACAGACACACACAGGCAGACACACACACTCATACACAGACACACACAGACAGACACAGGCACACAGATACACAAAGACACACACATACACAGACAGCCACAAACACACAGACAAACACTCATACACCCACAGACTCACACAGACATACAGACACACACATAAACACACACATACAGACACACACAGAGACACATGCACACAGACACACACAGACACATACACACAGACATACACACACACACACAGACACACACACACTCATATACCCAGACACACTGAAACACCCACAGACACACACACACACACAGACCCACACACCCAGACACACACAGACTCACACACAGACACACAAAGACACACAGACAAACATGCTCAGACACACACACACACACACACACACATACACAGACACACAAACACACACTCATACACCCACAGACACACGCACAGACAGACACACAGACACACACACAGACATATAGACACACAACCATAGACACACAAACATACAGACACATACACATAGACACACGCATACTGATACACACAGACACATACACACACACATACACACAGACACGCACACAGACACACACACACAGACACACACAGGCACCCACATACACCCACAGACACACACAGAGACTCACACACAGACACACACACACAGACTCATACACACAGACACACAGATGCACACAAACACACACACATACACACACATTCATAGACACACACAGACACATGCACACAGCACACAGACACACATGCACACAGACACACACACACAGACACACATAGAGACAGACACAGACACACATACAGAAACACACATACACACACACACATAGACGCACACAGACACACATGCATACAGACACACACGCACACAGCCACACACAGACACACATAGAGGCACACACACACACAAACACATATACACACACGCATACACACAAATACATTGACACATACACACTACACATTGACATACTCAGACACACACATACATGAACACATACACAGGCACACACACAGAAAAAGACACACAGACATACAAACACACACATACACACAGACACAGATACACACACAGACAAACGCATATACACTCACAGATATTCAAACACACACAGACACACATGCACATACACACACTCATATACCACAGACACACACATGCAGAAACACACAGACACACACACAAGCAGACTCACTCACACACACACTCAGGCACACACAGACACACACAAACACACACACTCATACACCCACAGACACATGCACCGACGCACACACACACACACACAAAGACATACAGGCACACACACACACAGACACACACACACACATCCAAGCACAGACACACATACATACACACAGACACACACACACATACACACAGATACACACAGACACATACACCCAGACACACACAGACTCACACACAAAGACACACAGACAAACATGCTCAGATACACACACACAGACACATACACAGACACACAAACACACACTCATACACCCACAGACACACACACAGACAGACACACAGACATACACACAGACATACAGGCACACACACATAGACACACAAACATACAGACACATAGACATAGACACACGCATACTGATACACACAGACACATACACACACACAGACACGCACATAGACACACACACACAGACACACACAGGCACCCACATACACCCACAGACACACACAGAGACTCACACACAGACACACACAGACTCATACACACAGACACACAGATGCACACAAACACACACACATACACACACATTCATAGACACACACAGACACATGCACACAGCACACAGACACACATGCACACAGACACACACTCACAGACGCACATAGAGACAGACACAGACACACATACAGAAACACACATACACACACACACACATAGACGCACACAGACACACATGCATACAGACACACACGCACACAGCCACACACAGACACACATAGAGGCACACACACAAACACATATACACACACGCATACACACAAATACATTGACACATACACACTACACATTGACATACTCAGACACACACATACATGGACACATACACAGGCAGACACACAGAAAAAGACACACAGACATACAAACACACACATACACACAGACACAGATACACACACAGACAAACGCATATACACTCACAGATATTCAAACACACACAGACACACATGCACATACACACACTCATATACCCACAGACACACACATGCAGAAACACACAGACACACACAAGCAGACTCACTCACACACACACACTCAGGCACACCCAGACACACACAAACACACACAACCACACACTCATACACCCACAGACACATGCACCGACGCACACACACACACACACACACACACACACAAAGACATACAGGCACACACACATACAGACACACACACACACACATCCAAGCACAGACACACATACACACAGACACACACACACATACACAGATACACACAGACACATACACATACACAGACACAGGCCCACACAGACACACAAACAGACACACACACAGACACACACTCATACACCCACAGATACACTCATACACCCATACACACACACACACACAGACACCCACAGACACACACATATACACCCACAGACACACAAACACACACACACTGATAGAACCACCCCCACACACAGACACACACAGGGACAGATACACATAGACACACACAGAGACACAGACACACGCAGACACATAGACACACAAACACACACACAAAGACACACATGCAGACAAACACAGACACACACACATAGACACACACAGACACACGCAGACACATAGACACACACACACACACACACAGACACACATGCAGACACACATGCAGACAAACACAGACACACTCTCACAGAGACACACACACACATAGTCACATGCAGGCCTGTCTTTAAAAGGACAGAAAGCACACAGCAGTGCACACATGCAAGTGCAGACATTCTGCTGGCCATCTAATCTCCATGCCCTATAATGTACTAGGGGCTTATAGGCAGATTGTACCCCCTTGCCTTATAATATGCTAGGAACATAAGGGTCTGTCAGGCCAATTGGAAGGGTATCATAGTACCTAGTGTACTCTACTACATGTGTGTGTTTTAACATAGCACTGGCCTGGGTCTGGCTAACAGAGTCCAGGGCACAGTCAGAGTCAGTTACCATCAGCACCAGTCAGCAACAAAAACATGGAGGTGAATAGGGCAAAAAGATGACTTGCTACACACACTCTGACACACACACACACAGACACATACAGAAATGCACAAACCTACACAGACACACACACAAATATACGCACATAGAGACACACACACACACAGACACACATATACACACACACATACACACACAGACACAGACAAACAAACACTGACACACACATAAACACAGACTGACACAGACACACACAACCACAGGCACACAGACACATACACAGACACAGACACACACACAGGCACACACACATACACATACACAGACACACACACAGGCACACACAGACACACACAGACACGCACAGAGACACACACAGACACACATACAGACACACACACACACAGGTACACACAGGCGCACACAAATACACATACACACACAGGCACACACACAGACACACGCATACACAGACACACACACACACACACAGACACACACACGGACAAACAGACACACACACAGACACACACGCAGATACACAGAAACACACAGAGACACACAAACACACAGACATGCATACACACACAGACACACACAAACACCCAGAAACAAAAACATACAGACACACACACAGATGCACACACAGACACACACAGACATACACACATAAGCATACACACAAAGACACACACTCAGACACAAACACACACAGACACACCCCAACACACACACACAGACACACACACTCACAAACACACACAGATACACATACTGACACACACACAGACACACACACACACAAAAAACACACACAGACACACCCACACACACTCTTTGCCTCCAAGGACAAAGAGCTAATTCAGATGAAACCTGAAGCCAGCCCAGACCCAACGCATGCTAATCACGAGAGCTGCAATGCCTTAAGCTCCTTCACTGGATGAGGGCAGGGTTGGTGCCAGTGATGGCTGAACTTGGCACACCCCTAGACTGGGGGATTCAGTAACACGAAATCCAGTCCAAACCCAGTAGATCCCAGTAGGGAGAAGGGACACATGTTTATTTTCATTCATTTACATTGTTCAACATTGAGGTTGGTTTAGAAGCCCTACCGCCTCAGTGTATTACCTGGCAGATCAATGCTAGTCTGAGGGTGATGCTGGTCTGATGTGTTTGTTTGTTTTAAAGTTTAAAGCAACACATGGCTGTGGTGCCTGGGATGTCAGCTGACTCTTGCTTCTCAGCAATTACGCCCAAAGCTGAGTTAGGGCACATGGGGAATGTCCTATTTGAATGCTCAAAAGTCTTGAGGGGTTGGTGTGTAGGGAGCATATTTTCACTATGTCTTGGGGAAAAACTCACTTCAGCCCTGAATGAAGTTGGTTCGGTTGCTTGTTCACTCTTTTGTGACTGTTGTGTTCTCTCTTTCTCTCTTAGATGGTGCCAGGGTCGTACCTTCGGGGTGAGGGGCGGTGCTACACAAGGGCAGCTCCTCCATTAGGGCGGAGAAGCGTCACCCCCGCCAGCAGTGGCAGCTGCAAACCTTTTTCCAAAAAACAATAATAAATTGTGTTTATTATTGTTTTTTGGTAAAAAAGGGCGGGGCCATGGGGATGACAAGCAGTGAGGGGAAATGCACAGACCTCCCCCTCAGTGTTCATGTGTGTTTGGCCGGCCATCTTGGGCTGGCCAAACACACATGCGCAGTAGGCTCTCTCCAGCCCACCAACACAGCTGCCTGGCTGGAGAGAGCATGCACAGCATGCACAGGCTTTGAGCAGCATCAGGATTGGCCGCAGGGCAGGCTGGGAGCCTGTGCCTGCAGCCAGCAGATGAGCGGATGGATCGGTGCGGCAACGGCGATGGAGGTAAGTGTTTTTGTAAATTATTTTGTATTTAATTTTTATCCCCCAACCCTGCGCGCGGCCCGCCCCTCTTGCTTGCCGCGAGCCACGACTGGTGCCACACCCCCTCTAATAAATGTATTTTGTGATAAATAGTTGGGTACAGGTGTCTTCTTTCAGTTATGGGGCAGTGTCTGTTGAATTTAACCAGAAATGTTTACACACACAGAAAAACACACACACTCTCCCTCTCTCTGGTTGGAAAGACTTCAAAAATATTGGTTATTTCACAAAATAATGTGCTTTCTTTCACTTAGTGCCTTTTATGCTCCTCTTGTGCGCCCTGCTTGCCCTATAATATATTTTAGCAATATTTGTTAGTATGATTGTTGAGAAATGTGAAGCTCACCCCCCAATCTTACCTAGCAAGCTACCAGTGGTGGCTCGTGACATTTAAAAGTGGTGGGGGGTAAAAGTTTGAGTTTGAGGGTTGAGGGCCATGTGGCAAGTGAGCGTAGCGAGTGCATCCAATTGTCATAAGGAGGACTCAGAGGGGTTCTTCCTGCAAGGAAATTTTAACAAGCATTTGCAATTCAATGGGTCTCGATTTGCTCGGGTTAGAGCTATTAGCGTTGTAAACTCCTAACCGGACTTTTCTTGCCACATAAATTGAAAATGAAAAATAAAACAATTTCACATAAGCGAGCCGATTCACAGCGCCACGGCATGAGCGTGAAGGAGACACAGAAAAGGAAAAAGAGGTTCGCTCGTAGTCAAACGTATTGGCAAAATTGCAATTATCAATGCAACAGGGTCGATATCTAAGGCGGTAACAAAACTGCCCCAAGGAGGGACAAACATAAAGCATTTACCATTGAAAACAAAGGATTTTTGAAAGGCAAGCCCATGAACCAGTGATAGTGATGGGCGTGCGATGGGCGTGGTTAAAAGCCCAAATAGATAACAACACGTTGGAAGAGCAGCGCTTGCCGCTGCTGTGCTCGACCTAAAAAGAAAATGGGCAAATGGTGTATTTGTAAGCGGATAAGAGAAGGCAAGAAAGTTAATGCAGCAATTGTGAAAGTGTAGTTATGATTACATCAATAACTACATTAAACCCTGTACTGAGAGCGCCTCTGGAGCCAACCTGCAGTGAAACTGAATTTACATGTCTTGGAACTCAACTCACCCTGTCTTCTTGAAGCTCATTTTATAACAATTCAGTTCCTGTTTTAGGTCTACTCTTTCAGATCAGGCTAGTTTTCCTGTGCAAGAGCCTCTTCCATCATGGGAAGTGGATTTTTCTGGTGGAAATGACATGTACAATATGGCTCAATGGTGCATAGATCATGACTTGGGCTCCCAGTTTTTAGTTTTTACTGATTTTTACAGATAAATACAGATAGAAAACTATGGTGGTCATTACAACCCTGGCGGACGGTGTTAAAGCTGCGGTAATACAGCAAACAGGGCGGCGGATAAAAAAAGGGAATTTTGACCCAGGCGGAAACCGCCAACAAAGACAGCCACTTTAACACACCGCCTGCCACGGCGGTACAGACAAGCAGCGCGGCGGTCACTGCCAACAGACAGGTGGAAGACAATGTCCCGCCCATAGTATCACAACCCGCCAATCCTCCACCTTTTCCGGGGCGGATTCACCGTGGATAAAAACACGGCGGAAACAGTTGCTGCAATGGGAAAACGCTCACCTGAACACATCCCACGAGGAACGAGGACTCCATGGACCTGGAACTGCAAATACTCCATGCCCTTGTCTTTCTGCTCCTTTACGACCACCATCTACGTAGGCGCCGAAGACAACAGTGAGTACTGCACCTACGACATGGGGGAGGGGGGAGGCAAAAGTTAGGGGGACACCCACCAAACACCCCCACCCCCACCCCCAACCTCGCATAATACAACATACACACCAATGCATCCACAAAAATCACAGTAACAACCCACAATCCCCCCAGAAGAATGAAAAGACAAAGCGAAATCCGTTCAAACATTGTAATGTTGCAATATACATGCCTTACAAAAATATACAGATATATACGAAATTCAGTCAGAAATATATACATTACGAAAAGTAGTGCAGATATGTACATAACAATGTCCGTGCACCAACAGTCCAAAAATGCATGGGCGAGGCCCACAAAAGATACCTGACTACAATCGGAGAGAACACTGCCGGGGCATCAGATAGAAATACTACAGGCACCTCAGGGGGAAGGGAAGGGGGGGCACCTCAGCCGGATTACTGCAAAGCCAGAACCACGACGGGGCTCCATGCCCATTGATGTATCCTGGGGAGTGCAAAGCCACAGTCTCTCAAGTCTCTACAGTGGGTGGGGTGCCCACTGGACCATCCTGGGGAGTGCAAAGCCACAGTCTCTCAAGTATCTCAAGTGGGTGGGTTGCCCACTATGCCATCATGGGGAGTGCAAAGCCACAGTCTCTCAAGTCTATACAGTGGGTGGGGTGCCCACTGTGCCATCCTGGGGAGTGCAAAGCCACAGTCTCTCAAGTCGATAACATTCTCCACTGGTTCTGGGGGGGACTGGTGCCCAGAGTGCTTCATCCTGTGCAGGACTGAGGTAGTGGATGTATGTCTCCACTGGTTCTGGAGGGGGACTGGTGCCCAGACTGGATGAGTCTCCCCGTGAAAGTTACTGTCCTGTCACTGTCCCAGCTGCACATGGGATAAGGATGCCTGATGTGGCGGTCTATTCATTCCTACCCGGTGCTTGCCCTGTTCAGCGGTCTCCACCATGGCGGTCTTTGCCCTGTTCAGCGGTCTTCACCATGGCGGTCTTTGCCCTGTTCAGCTGTGCTTTGCTATGGCGGTCTCTGGAATGTTCAGCGGTGCTTTGCCATGGCGGTCTCTGGACTGTTCAGCGGTGCTTTGCCATGGCGGTCTTTGCCCTGTTCAGCGGTGCTTTGCCATGGCGGTCTCTGGACTGTTCAGCGGTGCTTTGCCGTGGTGGTCTTTGCCCTGTTCAGCGGTGCTTTGCCATGGCGGTCTCTGGACTGTTCAGCGGTGCTTTGCCATGGCGGTCTCTGGACTGTTCAGCGGTGCTTTGCCATGGCGGTCTTTGCCCTGTTCAGCGGTGCTTTGCCATGGCGGTCTCTGGACTGTTCAGTGGTGCTTTGCCATGGTGGTTCTGGTACGGACATTGGTGTGTGGCATGACGCTCCCTACACTGGGCATTGGTGTGTGGCATGACGTTCCCTACACTGGGCATTGGTGTGTGACATGACGTTCCATCATAGCCTACCTGGGCTGTGGCAGCCGGGGCCCTCCTGGGCACTGACTCCGGCGGTGGTCTCCTGACCAGTGACGATACTTGGGCCCTCCTGGGCTATGACTCCGGCGGTGGTCTCCTGACCAGTGACGATACTTGAGTCCTCCTGGGCTGTGACTCCGGCGGTGGGCTCTGGACCAGTGACGATACTTGGGCCCTCCTGGGCTGTGACTCCGGCGGTGGTCTCCTGACCAGTGACGATACTTGGGCCCTCCTGGGCAATGACTCTGGCGGTGGCGGTGGTCTCCTGACCAGTGACAATACTTGGGCCCTCCTGGGCTGTGACTCTGGCGGTGGTCTCCTGACCAGTGACGATACTTGGGCCCTCCTGGGCAATGACTCTGGCGGTGGCGGTGGTCTCCTGACCAGTGACGATACTTGGGCCCTCCTGGGCAATGAGTCTGGCGGTGGCGGGGGTCTCCTGACCAGTGACGACGGTGCTGGCGGTTGTGTCTCGACCGCCGGGAATGATGCCGCTCTTCTCCGCAGTGACACTCACAACAGGCTGGGCAGACTTCCTCTGGCCCTTCCCCACCTTTGGTGGAGTCCCAGCTGACTCTGCAATCCCCTTGGAACCCATGTGAGTTGTTTTCCCACCAGGAGTCTTCACAAGGTCCCGTCGTCCACTCTCCAATTTTAGAGCCTTTACAGGGGGTGGGCTGCCAGTGCCTTGGCTCCAGGTCACACTGCCTGCCCTGGTGGCCGGTGCACTCCACAAACCTTGAACAGGCACCACTGGTATTGGAGGCTTTTTGGCAGAGGCGCTACGACGGGACTGATGAATTGGAGGGGGGCGGGGGGTAAAAAGGTCAACTTTACAGAGGGACAGTTTCTGACGTACACTGGGATGGGTAGTTGGAGGGGGTCTGGGAGTGGAGGAAGAGGAGGTGGTTGTCGGAGGTGTCACTTTAGGTGTTTTGGGTGTAGGTGCAGGTACTGGAGGCTGTCGTGAGGTGGATGGATGTTGGGTGTGTGGGTGCCCGCGTTTGTGTACTTTGGGAGGGGGCGTCACAGACACACTGGGAGAGGACACAGGGGATGTGTAAATGGCAGTGGAGGTGGTGAGTGCAGGTGAGCGGGGTGTGGTGCTGGGTGTTCTGGTGCGATTCATGGTGCCTGTAGATGTGGTGCATGCAGGTGTGTGTGTAGACGACACTGGGAGGGAGGAGGGAGAAGAGGAGGAGGGGGACACAGTGGAGGCAGTGGATGTTGCTGTGTCTGTACGTGGGTGAGGCTTGCGTGAGTGCCTGTGGGTTGTGTGGTGCCTATGTTTGCTTGAGCTACTTGTGTGTGCTGACTTGTGTGCATGCTGGTCTGTAGGTGTGCTTGGGATGGGCTGTGGTACAGGAGATTGGGTCTGGGTGGAGGAGGTTGGAGGGGGAGGCTGGACACAGGGCCAATGGCTGCCATCAGTGCTGAGGCCAGAGATTGCAGGGTTCACTGAAGGACAGCCTGACCAGAATGAATGCCCTCCAGGAATGCATTACCGTTTTGCAACTCCCTTTCTACACCCTGGATGGCATTCACAATGGTAGACTGCCCAACAGTGAGTGAGCTGAGGAGGTCAATGGCCTCCTCACTGAGGGCAGCAGGGGTGACTGGGACAGGGCCTGAGGTGCCTGGGGCGAAGGTGATGCCCATCCTATTGGGTGAGCGGGCACGGGGCGAACGCTGAAGGGCTGCTGGGAGGGCGGTGCTGGTAGGGGGGTGGCGGCTGTACCTGTAGAAGTGGGGCGCACAGATGGTGCCGCTACCACAAGGGAGCTCCCATCGGAGGACGAGTCTGTGTCGCTGCTTGGTGATCCGATGGCCGACGTGAAGCTCCCCTCGCCCTCCGTCCCACTGGTGCATTCAGAGTCCGTGGTGTGGCCCTCCATGGCCATGTGGGATGCAGCTCCCTCGTGCTCCGGTGCCACTGTACCTCCGCCTGATGATGCTGATGTACAAAAGGACAGGGAGAGCAGAAAAAGGGGGGGGAGACAGAAGAAAGACAGATTGCGTGCATGGCATACCGCTACCGTTGGCAGACAAGACAGACACAGCAGCCCCCTGCATTACGCCGTGCTCCTGCCTTCTGCACATGCAATTTCTGGGATATGGCCTACATGGCAATGGTGGACATCTGCACACATGGATGCCACAGGGGCAACTATACCTGTACTTGGCACTCTGCTGAGGTGGGGTAGAGTGCCACATGGCCTGCATTACGGAGGGGCCTTGCCTCCCGAACTCGCCCTGGCCTAGGGACACCCACAGCCCACCTCCCCCACCCAGACACCTCCACTGCACGCAAAGTCAGCAGAATGAGAGTGTACTCACCCCCTTGTGTCTGCTGTGATGCCCTCAAGCGCCCATCCAACTCCGGGTAGGCCACCGCCAGGATCCTCCCATCTTTTCCTGCAGTGGGTGCCCCGTCTCTGGTGGGCCCCCAGGGTCCGGACCTCCTTGGCGATGGCACGCCAAATGTCCCTCTTCTGGTGGGCGCTGACCTACATGCACAAGGAAAGGGGAACAGTCATTACCAACTGCACCGTCGATGTGAGTGGCCCCCTCCCTACTCTGGCCATGTGGCCCATTCATTCCCATGCATTAATGTTCTATGAACTCTGCCCCCTTCCCTCTTCCAACCAGCCCTCTTCACCAAGGCCTAGCCCATACAACGTGCTCCCTGTGTACTAACCTGTTGGTCTGGAGGACCGTAGAGTAGCGTGTACTGGGGGAGGACCCCGTCTACCAGTTTCTCCAACTCCTGTGCAGTGAAGGCAGAGGCCCTTTCCCCAGACGCAGCAGCCATCGTCGCTTCCAGACCGAGGTCACAGCAGCACTTGCAGTGTAGGTCCTCTCCTGTCGAAGGTCAGGTATCTAGTGATTGAACAGATAGAAAATGGCGGTGACGTCCGCGGCGGTGACGTCCGCGGCGGTGCGCATCATCACCGCCGGCGCACCTGTTCATTGGCTCCTGGGACCCATAGGGTCGTATGTCAACCAATGCAGCATTGCGCCGCGGTGTACGACTGCCTACCGCGATGGTGTGCAACGCCAGCGCAGTTACCTCACAATCCCATTGTCCCAGTTTAGAGGTCAGGCAGCCGCCATTTTAGGGGCCCACATGGCTTAATTTACCTCTGCGTCACACATAGCTAGGCCTACACTCAACACACATACATGAAGGATTTTGTGAGTGGTGTAGTCTTGTGTGTAACTGTGGGTACATACCTGGAGGAATAATGACTGATTCGTCGCTGTTGTCCTTCGTAGGCACCGTCAGCTGGGACATGTGAGAAGATGGCGGAATCCTCCGGTGTACCGACCGCTGGTGGACCTGTTGACAATGGAAGAGCGACATGTCATTGTCACCTACCGGTTTGACCGTGCCACAATCCAGGAACTATGTACACAGTTGGAGCCAGACCTGATGTCACCAATCCGCCATCCGACTGGAATCCCCCCTGACGTGCAGGTGCTGTCAGTGCTCCATTTCCTTGCAAGTGGGTCTTTTCAGACAACAGTGGCCATGGCATCAGGGATGTCCCAGCCTATGTTTTCCAACGTGCTGTCTAGAGTGTTGTCTGCCCTGCTGAAACACGTAAGGAGATACATCATTTTCCCTGAGGTGGCAGATTTGCCTACAGTTAAAGGTGACTTCTATGCCCTTGGACATATCCCCAACATCATAGGTGCCATTGATGGGACCCATGTAGCTCTGGTCCCCCCCACAGGAGTGAACAGGTGTACAGGAATAGGAAGAGTTATCATTCTATGAATGTTCAGATGGTCTGTTTGGCAGACCAGTACATCTCCCAGGTAAATGCTATGTTCCCTGGCTCAGTGCATGACGCCTACATCCTGCGGAATAGCAGCATCCCTGATATGATGGGTCAACTCCAGAGGCACCGTGTATGGCTATTGGGGGACTCTGGTTACCCTAACCATTCCTGGCTATTGACCCCAGTGAGGAATCCCAGGACCAGGGCAGAGGAACGGTACAATGAGGCCCATGGGCGGACTAGGAGGGTGATCGAACGCACCTTCGGCCTCCTGAAGGCCAGGTTCAGGTGCCTCCATATGACAGGTGGTTCCCTATTCTACTCACCGAAGAAGGTGTGCCAGATCATCATCGCCTGCTCCATGCTTCATAATTTGGCTTTGCGACGCCAGGTGCCTTTTCTGCAGGAGGATGATCCAGATGACGGTGTTGTAGCAGCTGTGGAGCCTGTGGAGCCTGTGGACAGTGATGAGGAGGAAGTTGAGGAAGAAGACAACGACAACAGGGAGTCAGTCATACAGCAATATTTCCAGTGACACACAGGTGAGAACATTTTCATTTTTAACATTACATTAACTTTCACACGTCTACCTCTATCCTGTCTGTCGATTTCAACCACTATTTGGTAACTGAGTTGTACCTTTCCATTACGGTTTCACAGGTGTGGTTACCAACGTGTCATCTGCTTGCATCCTTCAAGGACTTGTGATGTGTGACATAGGTATGTTAGCCTTACAATAGGAAACGCAGTATGACACTGTCATTGATAATACATATTTACTAAATCACAGACTGACTCAAGATTGTTTTGTGTTTCAAGGGTGTTTATTGAAGTGCTCAGAAATGGGAGGGGGTTGTAAAATGAGGATGGGTGATGGTGGAGGAATGTCCATTGCAGAGTCCAGTCTATTAGTCTCACAGGTGCACTGTCCATCTGGGCATAGGAAGTGGAGCTGGGGCAGTTTAAGTATGGACAGGGTAACAAGGTGGGACAGTGGGAGGACAAACAGGGTGGTCTCATTTCCTGGCGGGGGTCTTGCCATCTTGCTCTGTCTTGTTCCTGGATCTCAGGGACCGCTTGCGTGGTGGTTGTCCGTCTGCAGGGGGTGGGGTGCTGGTGTGGTGGTCCTGTGGCGGGGCGTCCTGTCCACTAGCGCCGGTGGAGGTGGTGGGCAGTTCATCGTCCTGGCTAGTGTCAGGGGACCCTTGGAGTGCCACGGTGTCCCTCAAGGTCTGCTGTATGTCCTTCAGCACCCCTACGATGGTGCCCAGGGCGGAGCTGATGGTCCTGAGCTCCTCCCTGAACCCCAAATACTGTTCCTCCTGCAGACGCAGGGTCTCCTGCTACTTGTCCAGGACCGTCGCCATCGTCTCCTGGGAGTGGTGGTATGCTCCCATGATGGAGGATAGGGCCTCGTGGAGAGTGGGTTCCCTTGGCCTGTCCGCCCCCTGTCGCACAGCAGCCCTCCCAGTTCCCCTGTGTTCCTGTGCCTCCGTCCCCTGGACCGTGTGCCCACTACCACTGCCCCAGGTCCCTGTTGTTGTTGGGGTGGTGGGTTAGCCTGGGTTCCCTGTAGTGGTGGACACACCGCTGATTGACCTGTCCTGGGTAGGGAGGTATGGGCCCGCTGGGTGGGTGCTGTGCTGGTGTTACCAGAGGGTGGAAGGTCGGTGTTGGGCTGTGCCTGTGCAAGGGGAACCGACTGTCCTGAGACCCACGATGGTCCGGGCTGGTCATCAGGATCCAGTAGGGCAGAGCTGCTATTGTCACTGTGGGCCTCTTCTGGGGGTGGAGTGGTGTTGTTTGGACCCTCTGGTGTGGTGACGGTCCATAAGTGCATGATTATTGCATGTGTGTGTGTAATGGTGTGCAATGGGTGGGTGAGCGTGTACCCCAGTGCAAGCATTCCTGTGTGGGAGCTTGTGTGATGGTGGTTTAGGGGGTTGTATGGGTATGTGCAGTGGGCATGCTTTAGTGCTGGGTGTCCATGCTTAGTTGTGTCATGCAGGGCTTGGTGTTGGGATGGGTGGTTTGTGTTATGAGTACATTAGTGAGAAGTTGTAGTGATAGGGGAGGGGGCGAGGGTGGGGGTGTGTGAGAGCATGCAGTTAGGGTGGGGGATATGATAGGTAAGATTTGACTTACCAGTGTCCCATCCTCCACCGACTCCTGCGAGGCCCTCTGGATGCATGATGGTCAAGACTTGCTCCTCCCATGTTGTTAGTTGTGGGGGAGGAGGTGGGGGTCAGCCGCCAGTCCGCTGAACCGCGATGTTGTGCCTGGAGACCGTTGAACGCACCTTCTTCCGTAGGTCGTTCCACCTCTTCCTGATGTCCTCCCTATTTCTTGGGTGCTGTCCCACTGCGTTGACCTTGTCCACGATTCTTTGCCATAGCTCCATCTTCCTGGCTATGGAGGTGTGCTGCACCTGTGCTCCAAATAGCTGTGGCTCTACCCGGATGATTTCCTCCACCATGACCCTGAGCTCCTCCTCGGAGAAGCGGGGGTGTCTTTGGCGTGACATGGGGTGGTGTGTGTGATGTGTGGGGCGGTGTGAGTGTTGATGTGTGTGGTGATGTGTAGTGGTGTGTGGTGTTTTGTGCATGGATGTGGTGTGGGTGATGGTGTTGTGTGCCTCTGTATGGTGGTGTTGTCTTGGCTGTGCAGTCTCTCTGGCCTTCGTCTCGAAATTGTTGTCGTTGGGGTTTGTGGGTGATGTGGGTGTGTGTTTTATATTGTGTTGGGTGTGTGGGAGTGGTGTGTGTATGTGTATCAGGTGTGTGTATTTTGAATTGTCCAATGTGGCGGTGTTTTGTATATGTGTGTGTATTTTGAGCGCGGCGGTGTGTACCGCCAATGGAATACCGCGGTTGAAAGACCGCTGCGTGGATTCGTGGTTCGTAATAGCATGGGCGTGTTTCTGTTGGCGTGGAGTTGGAGGTTTTGTTTTCGCCAGTTTATCACTGACCTTTGGTGTGGCGGAGTTGTGTGGGTGTCTGAATTTCGGCGGATTCCGAGATGTGTGTCATAATAGCTGTGGCGGACTACCGCCGCGGTGTATTGGCGGTCTTCTGCACGGCGGTAAGCGCCTTTTACCGCCAATGTTGTAATGACCCCCTATGTTTTTTCCTGTCTGTATTTATTTTTAAATACAGAAAAATACGGAAAATAGGCCTTTTTGAATGTTTCTTTTATATTGCCAATCATGAGTGCCAGGTCAGCATGGGCTACAAATTGAGAGTAGGAGAGATGAAAAAACACAATAGATTTCCTAATTAAGATAAAATAAGTGCAGATCTACAGGTATTTATTCTACTCTACAGTGCAAGAGTTTTCAGATAATGCTATTTCACTGTATACTGGTGAAACGTTTTGGAAATTCAAATGCGAGTATACATTTATCAGTTAAATAAATGCGTACAAATACCTATTGCAGTTTCATTTGTCTAGTAAACACAAAACAAACAAGCATTTGCAATGCAATGGGTCTCGCATTTGCTCGAGTTAGAGCTAGTAGCGTTGTAAACTCTTAATCCAACTTTTCTTGCCACATAAATTGAAAATTAAAAGTAAAACAGTTTCACATAAGCGAGCCGATTCACAGCGCCACGCCCGCAATGAGCATCATCATGAAGAGACACAGAAAAGGAAAAAGAAGTTCGCTCGCAGTCAAACTTATCCGCAAAAGTGCAATTAGCCATGTAACGGGGGCGATGGCCAAGGCGGTAACAAAACCTCCCCAAGAAGGGACAAAGGTAAACCATTTACTAGTGTCATCAAAGGACCTTTGAAGGGCAAGCCCACAAATGAGTGGTAGTGATGGGCATGAGGTGGGCGTGGTTAAAAGCCCAGATACATACCAACACGTGTGAAAAGCAGCGGTTGCACGCTGCTATGCTGGGCTTAAAAAGTAGTGTGCTGAAACTAAAACAGATGGCCAGTAGTGAAAGGATCCATGTAGCAGGGGCAGTCTCCAAGGCTTAACAAAAGAGCCAAAAGGCGGGACAAATATAAACTATTCACCAACGAAACCAAAGGAATTTCGAAAGGCAGAAGAAAACCAGTGGAAAGTGCTGGGCATGCCCATAATCCATAGAATAGAAACAGCATTTCTGGAAGAGACCCTGCCTGCGCTACCTAGGCAAGACCTAAAAATGACAAACTAATAATTAAATGATGTTTCAAAATGTGTCTCATCATGTAGCATAATTTGCCTTTTCTCGCTGCATAATTTATTCAATCCTACCGCATAATTTGACCCTCTCCACCCGCATAATTCCAGGGGCTCTGCGCATAGAGACCACGAGTGCAGGGGAAGTGCAATATTCATCCTCCATCAGTCTTGCCCACCATTACAGAGGTCACAATTTATCGGAGACTTCCTTGGTGCCAGTTTCCGCTGGTATAGGCCTTGTTTCTGGAGAAGACACGTACCCGTGCTTTAAGCACCTACCTTCAAGACACTCCATCCCATTGGCACATTTTTTTTTCAGAAGCTGGCGAGTTTAACAACTCGCCTGGCAAAATGTGAATGGAAACATTTCTGTTCAATTTTGAAGAATAAACAGATTTTCCACATCAGAAATCTCCCAGAAGGCCGTGTCAATCCCTGGCCGTGTCGACTCTGCGCGAGGCGCTGCGTGCACGGACCTGTAGTGAACGCTGCGCGAGGGACTGCGCACAACGGGCGCACCCTGTGATCTGAGCACCGCCTGTGCCAGGGCAGCGACGAGAACGACCTCTAAGAGGACATTCACGGTTGTCACAAAGCAATGCAATTAACTGTAGTTACATTTGTATAGCGCCTACTACCCTTGGGGTGGAGCTGCAAACAGAGCGGTAATGGGCTCCTGCAGTTTACCGAGACAACACGAATCGGTACTAAGGGCCATATGTACGAACACTTTTTTCCATAGACACAGAATGGGTAAAAACCTTTGCTACATCTGGCCCTAAGTGAAGACCAGAACACCAAAAAACTTTAAATGTAAAACTCGTCTAGGATTGTCTCTTTTTGGACAAGACTAATGTCTTCCTGTGTGTGAAGCATTAGAAATGGCGCCACTTCTTGAGTAGGGCACTAGGTAGGTATGAAGAGCAGGAGAGGCCTGCATTGTAATTGTTCAATTTGGAATTCGCACTTCCAACTACTCACCTTCCAGGAACCCCTGCAGCGTTTATTCCAGAGCTTCTTAGTTCCGTGCAATGATTTTTGCAATTCTTTCTTTAAAACTTAATATTTAATTTCTGGGGCTCCTTTGAAAACAATATCAGGCATGTTGTGACTGATCCCACTTAAAAAAAAGTAGTCCACGAACCAGATGGAAAACAGCGAGCCTCGTATGTTTTCAGTACTTGGTCGCTGCGCTCGAGAAGGGCTAACCACCGGAAAAGGCATGACGTATGCGTGCCTTCCACTAATGAAATCAAGCAGATTCTAAATGGCAAGCCCACGAACCAATGAAAGACACTGACGTGATGTGGACGGGGCTCCGAGCCCTTTTTAATTCCTAACGCGTCTCGCTAGCAAAACGCATGCGCAAGCGCACGCGACGCAGGCTCGACCCTAAAAAGGATAAATACAGAAAAAATTTGCAAAAAATAAAAATGGATAACTACAGACGGAAATGTCGAAAAAATAAATACCATAAAACCGGAAGCCCTAATCATGACACACTGAACGATCCTTATTGAAGCTCACAGTAGGATAAAATCCCTCTCCTATATTCTCTGCCCCTAAACAGCAAGCTGATCCAACCATCACAAAGATCACGTCACTGGAAGCAATGATTACTGTGTCCAGCTGAGCAGCGCAGCTGAGTGCTGTTGATGAATTAGAGGATTTTATCAACATTGGAAGGCTGAAGGTGGGCCGAGTGGACCCACACAAATTCAAACCTGTGATCTTGGGGTCAAGCACAGGTACCTGCAGTAGGTACATGCATTGGTACGGGAAGTAGAAGGAAGCAAAAACGGTGAGTGGAGGAAGGATGGATCGAGGAAGAAGGGAGTGAAGCAGCAGCAATGGAGGGGGCTACCAACAGCAGACAGTTGTGCAGAGGAAGGGGGCGGAAGGGAGGAGAGATGACAAAGGCGCTGCACTGGAAGGAAGCGAGGAAAGGGATAGTTATTAGCCAGTGTGGGAATGACGCAGCACCAGATAGGTTGGAGGGGGAAGGTATGGTAACTACTGAAGGCGAGGAGTGGCAGCCCTGGCATGAGAGGGGTAGTTTTAACCCCCAGCCAGGGCACTCCCAGGCAGACTGGCAGTCTGTGCCTGCTCTATCCAGCCCAGCAACACAGTGCCAGGCTGGAGAGAGCCCAGTGCGCATGTGTGTTTGGCCGGCCCAAGATGGCGGGTCAAACATACATGCGCAGTGATGGGTCAGATCTTGTCACAGTCTATGGCCCCACCCCTTTGAACAAAAAAGAAAATAAACATAGTTTATTATCTTTTTTTGATAAAAGGTTTGCAGCTGCTGCTGCTGGAAGGAAATGACGCTTCTTCGCCCTAACGGAGGAGCCACACGTGCATACCATGCAGATTGGCCGGTATTCATTTAGTCCATGCGTCTTGCACAGCGCCGCGAGCCACCTCACAACCGCTTCACAGCACTTCATTTCTATTAATTTTGGTCAGGGTATTTATGGCGCACAGAGGTACCACATCTTAAAAGCATACCAACAGCAAAACCTGCAGCTTCTAAGCGCTGTAAGAGATCAGTGCAAGACTTTTAAACGACGAACAGAGGAGGGGAAAACGGTAGAAAGATGATCAAGACTTAACAGCAGTGACTACCATTTCTGAAAATGCATGCCTCCGCATCCTTCTTCTCTTGTGGTGCCTGTAACTCCTCTCCGCACTATGCTGTGTATTTCTCTCCCTCTGCTCCATCCTGTACCTTTCACCCTGATGCCCCTTCCCCTCGCACCTCTTCTGTTCCATGTCCCCCTGTCCCTGCTATGCTGTGTCTCAACCATTCTCAAATATATGGTACTCTGCACCATTCCAACAGAAGTGACAAGCGCCTTGAAGCAGCTGCCTCCAGGGAGCATATGGTATATCATTCAGCTCCTCTACCACACAAAAGCACATTGAAGCTACCTGCAGGGGGGAAGGTTGAGTAAGCACCCTGCAATCATACAAGGCCTCCACATAGAGAGTTGGGGTACGCATCTCTTGGCCCACACCTGGCAGTGGAGGCAGCTTCTACTCCCACCCACAGAGCTCACTTCACAACCCCTGGGGTCTCCAGATGCACTCACCGCACAGCACCAGCAGCGGGAAAGCCCCTGGCTCCATGCTCCACTCTTCTGCTCAGCCTCCTGTCCCGGGGTACCGGTACCGGGGCCCTGACTCCCCTGGGGTCCCTTGGGGGCAGGCTGTATTTTATGTTACACAGCCACTGTCAGTCCCATTTTAGAGTGCCCATACCGGCGCTCAGTAAATTCAGATGTGTAACGTACGTTTTATGAACATAAAAATATCATGCTCACTGCACCACGGTATTCAAGCTAGCCTGGATGATGAAGGGTGATACCCTGAAACCGGTCCTAGGATGCTTGTTTCTGGTCCAGGGAGAACCTGGTTTGGCAGTTCGGGCTGGACTGTTCCCAGGGGGAACAGGGTCAAGACTGATTTGCATATGACTGGGTCCAAACTGGGGTGGTGTGGTGTGCAAAAAAACAATGGATTAAACCCAGATCTTTGTGACTGGGGGCGAATGTTTGCATTGTTCAGCATTCCATCCATCATCTGTTCTTTTTGCATAAAAATATCAAGGCATTGTCTGTACTGACTCACGTTGTCACAACGAAGAACGTGACGTGTTGTGGTATGCTGACTCCTGGGGTACACCTCACCTCTTTCAGGCCCAGTCCCACCCCCATGACTCCAGCAGTGTGTGGATTGGCTGGGTCAGGGGCTGCCAATGCTCATTTGGAGCCTTGGAGGCTGTGTCAACAATCCCCCGGGCTCCTATATTGCAGAGCCTGGAGAAAGTTCAGGCTGTTGAAGCAAGGCACCCATCCAAACTGACATGCGCACTTCACCCCACGGAGGTCCGGCACCTGCCAATCAACAGGCAGGCTAGGAGCAGAGGCTTCCCCCTCCTCCCCCCTCATAACTTCTTTCCCCAGGTCATGCCATGCACTGCCGCAAAAAAAAGATGGAATCAACAGTATTAATTGAACATTTTTAATATGGGAAACAAACAGGTGGGTGACACCCGTGCCCTCATAAAGAAACCGCTGCTGCAAGCTACACCCCTGGATAGTGTACCTGATACAGCCAAACACACAGAAGTCAGTAGGAAGATGTCTGAACAATGGCAATCGCTCTGGGTAGCATCCCTAACCATTGTTATTTTGGCCACCATGCCACCTCAGATTATGCCCAGCTATGTGCAGATCCGTCTTGACTCTGCACCAATAAGAACAGTTCAGCACGAACTACCAACCCACGCCTCTCTGAACAGGAACACATTAACCCAGGTACCTCATATGACCTTCAAGGAAATGCTTCCTTTCAACACAGTTTGTTCTCGATTAAATTTTGGTAATTTCTGAACTATTAACCCCTTCGCTGCCAGGCCTTTTCCCCCTCCTGTGCCGAGCCTTTTTTTTGGCTATTTGGGGCAGTTCGCGCTTAGGCCCTCATAACTTTTTCTCCACATAAGCTACCCACCCCAAATTTGCGTCCTTTTTTTCCAACATCCTAGGGATTCTAGAGGTACCCAGACTTTGTGGGTTTCCCTGAAGAAGACCAAGAAATTAGCCAAAATACAGCAAACATTTGGGTTTTAAAAAATAAATGTGAAAAAAGGGCTGCAGAAGAAGGCTTGTGTTTTTTCCCCTGAAAATGGCATCAACAAAGGGTCTGCGGTGCTAAAACCACCATCTTCCCAGCTTTCAGGAACAGGCAGACTTGAATCAGAAAATCCCATTTTTCAACACAATTTTGACATTTTACTGGAACATACCCCATTTTTACTATTTTTTGCGCTTTCAGCCTCCTTCCAGTTAGTGACAGAAATGGGTGTGAAACCAATGCTGGATCCCAGAAATCTAAACATTTCTGAAAAGTAGACAAAATTCTGAATTTAGCAAGGGGTAATATATGTAGATCCTACAAGGGTTTCCTACAGAAAATAACAGCTGAAATAAAAATATATTTAAATTGAGGTGAAAAAAAACAGCCATTTTTCTCCACGTTTTACTCTGTAACTTTTTCCTGCGATGTCAAATTTTTGGAAGCAATATACCGTTACGTCAGCTGGACTCTTCTGGTTGCGTGGATATATAGGGCTTGTAGGTTCATAAAGAACTCTAGGTACCCAGAGCCAATAAATGAGCTGCACCTTGCAATGGGTTTTCATTCTATACCGGGTATACAGCAATTCATTTGCTGAAATATAAAAAGTGAAAAATAGGTATCAAGAAAACCTTTGTATTTCCAAAATGGGCACAAGATAAGGTGTTGAGAAGCAGTGGTTATTTGCACATCTCTGAATTTTGGGGTCCCCATACTAGCATGAAAATTACAGGGCATTTCTCAAATAGACGTCTTTTTTACACACTGTCTTACAATTGGAAGGAAAAAATGTAGAGAAAGACAAGGGACAATAACACTTGTTTTGCTATTCTGTGTTCCCCCAAGTCTCCCGATAAAAATGGTACCTCACTTTGTGTGGGTAGGCCTAGCGCCCGCGACAGGATATGCCCCAAAACACAACGTGGACACATCACATTTTCAGAAAGAAAACAGAGCCTAGCTGTGGATTTTGGCCTCTAGCTCAGCCGGCACCTGGGGAAACCTAGCAAACCTGCACATTTTTGAAAACTAGACACCTAGGGGAATCTAAGATGGGGTGACTTGTTGGGCTCTGACCAGTTTCTGTTACCCAGAATCCTTTGCAAACCTCAAAATGTGACAAAAAAAACACTTTTTCTTGTCATTTTGGTGACAGAAAGTTCTGCAATCTGAGAGGAGCCACAAATTTCCTTCCACCCAGCGTTCCCCCAAGACTTCTGATAAAAATGGTACCTCACTTGTGTGGGTAGGCCTAGCACCCGCGACAGGATATGCCCCAAAACACGACGTGGACACATCACATTTTCAGAAAGAAAACAGAGCTGTTTTTTGCTAAGTGCCTAGCTGTGGATTTTGGCCTCTAGCTCAGCCGGCACCTGAGGAAACATAGCAAACCTGCGCATTTTTGAAAACTAGACACCTAGGGGAATCCAAGATGGGGTGACTTGTGGGGCTCTGACCAGGTTCTGTTACCCAGAATCCTTTGCAAACCTCAAAATTTGGCAAAAAAAACACTTTTTCCTGTCATTTCGGTGACAGAAAGTTCTGGAATCTGAGAGGAGCCACAAATTTCCTTCCACCCAGCATTCCCCTAAGTCTCCCGATAAAAATGGTACCTCACTTGTGTGGGTAGGCCTAGCGCCCGCGACCGGATATGCCCCAAAACACGACGTGGACACATCACATTTTCAGAAAGAAAACAGAGCTGTTTTTTACAAAGTGCCTAGCTGTGGATTTTGGCCTCTAGCTCAGCCGGCACCTGGGGAAACCTAGCAAACCTGCGCATTTTTGAAAACTAGACACCTAGGGGAATCCAAGATGGGGTGAATTGTGGGGCTCTGACCAGGTTCTGTTACCCAGAATCCTTTGCAAACCTCAAAATTTGGCCAAAAAAACACTTTTTCCTGTCATTTCGGTGACAGAAAGTTCTGGAATCTGAGAGGAGCCACAAATTTCCTTCCACCCAGTGTTCCCCCAAGTCTCCCGATAAAAATGGTACCTCACTTGTGTGGGTGGCCCAGGTGCCTGCAACAGGAAAAAAAGCCAAAAACCTGTAGAGATTGAAGGGATAGCACAGCGAGTTGATAAGCACATATTTTTCTTTTATACATCTTTTAGGCTGACTTTGCTTTGGGGATCCACGCAAGTGAGGTATCATTTTTCTTGGGAGACTGAGGGGAATGCTGGGTGGTAGGAAATTTGTGCCGCAGCAGTGATCCTACAAAGACAAGTGAGGAAAATATGATTTTTTAAGCAAATTTTGAGGTTTGCCGAGGAGTCTGGGTAAGAAAATGTTGGGGGATCCAGGCAAGCCACACCTCCTTGGACTCCTTGGGGTGTCTATTTTTAAAAAATGTCTGGGTTTGGTAGGTTTCCCTAGATGAAGGCCGCACCCAGGACCAAAAACATAGGTGCCTCACCCCCCCCAACACAGGTAGTTTTGCAATAGATCATTTTGGTGTTTCCACATACTTATGTGATGTCCCAAACACTAAAATTGTGAAAAGAAACACACTTACGTTATGTTGAAAAGACCCCTCACCCACCAACCAAGTTGGTGGCATGCTTCATCATCGGGGTCCCACCTGAGACACCTAGCGTGTCACAAGTGTGCTGCGACGCCTGATTACAGCGGAGCAGGTTTTTTAATTTTTGCCACACATACTGGTGGATTTGGCACAAGGGTGAGTGGTGGTTCAGTAGATAAAATTTTATTAACAAGAGATTTCACAAAAGTGAAATGCACTGTTAATAACTGAAAGGCCAAAAAACTGAACCAATGACTCACAGCCCGTGAGCTGTAAAGCCACGGCAAGGCACCAACCGCTTTACAGTCCATTCACACACCTTTCATACATGACATGCACAAGACCATTCACGCCGCCAGCCACGGGCCCAGCACATTACAACACTCGCATCGAAAGACAGCGCCACTCAAGGGCCCATCACTTACATACGCCCACATGCCTGATACAACAATCACACCAGGTGATGGGAGTGTGTGGACTGATGTTTGGCTGGCAGTGTGTTGCAGTAGCCAACAGCAAGTCAATATGTACAGTCTCAGCCAAGCCCCACTCCACACACAATGGCATCACTTTTTTTTTAACAACAAAAAAACCACTAACTAATTAAAATAATTACAAAACTACAAACACAAAAGCTCTAACTAAGTACATGACAGAAATGCCAACCATGAAACTGAACACATGAAAATACAAAACAGGAAGTTTACACTCATGGTTGTTCCCAGTAATACTTCTGGGTGTGGTAATTTTTAAAACAACCATCCACACACAGCCCAGGCTTTGAAGGACAATCTGGGCAGTACATTTGAGTCCCCCTCCAGATACCTCTTCGAAAACACACTCTGCATTTCTTAGCTGGAAAGTCTTTTTTGGGCGTGGGAGGAATGTGCTCAGCAAAGTGGCGACCTTTCAATCTAGCCACATCCTCCACCACTGCTTCTCTAGGAACTCTGGCCTGTTCCACCACAATAAGGCTCTCTATCACTGACTCCTGAAATTTCACAAATGTCATCTTTGACTCTGGAGACCTATCCTTAAACACAATAAAAGCATTAAAGGTTGCTAAGTGGAAGAGGTGAATTGCTAACTTCTTATACCAAACGTAAGACTTACGAATAGCAGTATAAGGTTCTAACCTTTGATCAACTCTATCTACACCTCCCATGTGCTTATTATAATCTAAAATGCACACAGGTTTGCGCACTTCAGCAACCTGGCCCCAAACAGTCACGGGGAAGTACTCTCATCATGGATGGTACTTAGCATGTAGACATCCCTCTTGTCTGAAAATTTCAAAGCTAGCAGCTCATCATTCCGCAAGGCACAGCACTGTCCCCGCTCAAGTTTTTTACAAACAAGCTCCCTTGGATAGCCTTTCCGGTTACAACGAATTGTGCCACAGGCAACAGTGTCCACTCTAAACAATTCCTTGAACAACTGCACTCCAGTGTAGAAGTTATCTACATACAAATGGTGACCTTTGTTGAACAGTCGTCTACCAAGTTCCCACACAATTTTCTCAGTAACTCCAAAAGTGGGAGGACAACCAGGGGGGTCAATACTGGAATCCCTACCAGTGTAGACACGGAAATTATACACATATCCTGTACTACTTTCAGACAGCAGATACAATTTAATTCCACATCGTGCCCTCTTGCTAGGAATGTACTGCCTAAAAACCAAACGACCCTTGAAGAGGACCAAAGACTCGTCCACAGCTATTTCTTTGCCTGGAACATAGACCTCTGAAAACCGATCTACAAAATGATCAAGGACAGGCCTAATATTAAAAAGACGGTCAGAATCAGGGTGATCTTGTGGCAAGGCTAATGCATTGTCAATAAAATGCAGCATCCTAAGAAGAAGCAAATACCGATTACGACTCATGGTTGCAGGAAATATAGCTGTTGCCATCAAGGGACTAGTAGACCAATAAGAAGCCAGTGATGGCTTCCTTATCAACCCAATCAAAAACGTCAAACCTAAAAACCTTTTTATCTCCTCCAAATTTGTGGGAATCCACTGGGCAGCTCTAGAGTGTGGCCTAAGTCTAGCAGCGTTGTCCCTCAAATGCTGCTCCGCATACAAATTAGTCGGCTCAACAATCTCTTCCAAAAACACATCATCCATGAATAACTCAAAGAAATTGACAGGCAAAAAGTTCTCTGTATTGGCGCTACACCCCGGGAGACGAGTAAAGGCAGGCAACTCTGGCTGCTCCATGTTTGGGGCAACCCAGAGTTCAGGTCTTCTAACGGGAAACCTTTCAGCCCCAGGTTGCTGCACTAATGGCACATCAGTGTCCTCCTCTAAAACAGGCCATTCATCTGCACTGAGTGTGGCTTCCTCATCAGAAGATTCCTCTCCGACAGAAACTTCACTGCCAGAATCTTGCACTTCCTCCTCTGCCTCAGATGCAGAGTCCGTCTCATAATCATGATCAGACAATGACTCAAAAAGCATACCAACCACCTGCTGAGCGGTCATCCTGCGGCTAGCCATGATCTTTCGTACGAAAAGTAACTGGACAAATGCACCACCAACAACCAGCACTGTGTAAGATAAGTTATAAAGTGTAGCTTTATCAGTAACAGTTATAAACTCAAAAACTATACCGCTCACTTGCCTGAAAAAGCTTGACTCACCAGCAACTACTCTGCACAGACACAGCAATCACCAATGATATCCCACTAAAAAGAAAGAAAGAAAAGCAAATTAGAAATAAGACAAAACAAATATCATTGTGCACAAATCTAAGGACAATTTCACACACAATCCTGCATTTAGTACACCCCCTACAAACATGTCATTCATGCATGGCAACAATACTCCTTTGGAGTAAATTGTTTTTACTTACCTAAAACATGCAACTATGCAAACCGCAGGTCAACCACCACCAAAACCGCAAGGAGCCACAGCAAAGAAAGCAAAAGCTTTGAACTAGAACAAAAAGGAGGAAAACATTTTTTATCACAAATGCAAATACTTCATCAGTTGACAAACACCCCACCATCAAACATTTAGAAATTGGTGCCTAAGTGGATTCTGCCATGGGGGCAGATGGGCCTACTAAAAAATAGGCCTATCTGCCCCAAGGAGGGCAGAAAATACATTTAGTAGTGTGTCCCCATGGGGAGCGACCCTTGCCCAAGGGGACACCCCCCCAAACAAAAAAAACAAAAAAACACACACACACACTATCCCTGGTGCCAAAGTGGCTTCTGCCCTCCTTGGGGGCAGATGGGCCTAAAAAAATAGGCCCATCTGCCCCCAAGGGGGCAGAAATGGCCTACAGGTCAATGCCCCCCACAAAAATAAACATTTTTAAAAATCCATGGCGTTCTAGTGGTTTCTGCCTGCCTTGGGGGCAGATCAGCCTACAAATAATAGGCCGATCTGTCCCTAAGGGGTGCAGAAATGGCCAACAGGTTAATGCCCCCCTTGGGGGGGCGCCCCTCGCCCAAGGAGAGGCCCCACCACAAAAATAAACATATAAAACAAAATCCCTGGCGTTCTATTGGTTTCTGCCCCCCGTTGGGGGCAGATCAGCCTAAAAATAATAGGCCGATCTGTCCCCAAGGGGTGCAGAAATAGCCTTGGTACATGTGCCCCCAAAGGGGGGGGGGCGACCCTTGCCCAAGGGGCCGCCCCCCCCATTCACTAACACACACGCACACTATCCCTGGTGTCTAAGTGGCTTCTGCCCCTCTTGGGGGCAGATGGGCCTAAATAATAGGCCCATCTGCCCCCAAGGGGGGCAGAAATGGCCAACAGGTCAATGCCCCCCTTGGGGGGCACCCCTTGCCCAAGGGGGCGCCCCCCACTTAAATAAACAAATAAAAAACATCCCTAGTGTTCCTGTGGTTTCTGCCCCCCTTGGGGGCAGATCAGCCTAAAAATAATAGGCTGATCTGCCCCCAAGGGAGGCAGAAATGGCCCTAAAAGACATGCCCCCCAAAGGGGAGCGACCCTTGCCCAAGGGGCCGCTCCCCCATCCACTAAACACACAATCCCTGGTGCCTAAGTGGCTTCTGCCCCCCTTGGGGGCAGATGGACCTAAACAAAATAGGCCAATCTGCGCCCAAGGGGGGCAGAAATGCCCAACAGTTCTATGCCCCCTTGGGGGGGCACCCCTTGCGGAAGGGGCACCCCCCCACATAAATAAACAAAATAGAAACATCCCTTGCGTTCCAGTGGTTTCTGCTCCCCTAAAATAATAGGCCGATCTGCCCCCAAGGGGAGCAGAAATGGCCATAAACAACTTGCCCCCAAAAGGGGAGCGACCCTTGCCCAAGGGGCCGCTCCCCGACACACAACAAACAAAGAATTTGTTTTAAAAAAAATCCCTGGTGTCTAGTGGGCATTCCTGCTGCCCGATCGCAATGCGAAAACCCTTTCCTTTCCCTCGGTGCCTCTTTCTTTGAAACCCCCCACCCGCCGAAGGAGAAACTCACCTCTTCCTCCGATCGCGTACAGGAAGCAAACGGCTTCCTGCGCGACCGGCACCCTGTAATGATGTCAGCGCGCGATCGCGTGCTGACATCATTATGGGGAGGTGGGGTGGTTGGAAGGGGGGTTTGGGAGGGAAAGGGCTTCCCCTTCCATCCCTGCCTTTGGGGGGTGAGGGGAAGAACACAGAGGGAACGAGAGCGCTCCCTCTGAGCTGTGTGCCGAGGACGTAATGGTTACGTCCTCGGCACAGCAGCACTGTGCTGCGGGACGTAACCATTACGTCCGCGGCACAGAAGGGGTTAATAGCTTGGAGGTAATGGCAAAGAGTTTCTGTTAGGGGTTTCTGGTTTTCTAGCGTATACACCTAAACCAGGCAGTACCCACCACTCTAGTAAGGGCAATTAAGTTACACACTTAAATCTTTTATCTTTGAAAAAAAATAATCTGCAAAGGCACTTACTGTGGGGGAAGCACACCCAGACACTGAATGCAGGATGCTTCCTCCCCAGAGAGACCGCCGGGATGGGTGTCTGATGCTATATGGTCTGTGGCTGCCATCAGTGCCTGGACACAATGGTACTTCACAACTCCTTTCTTTCATTTTCTAAAGGAAATGTCTTTTCGCTGCCTCTTTTACTGCAGATGGGGATATATGCATAGGACCGCCTGCATTAACATTGCCAAAGACAAAAGCTGGCCCACAGGTGAAACCTACTGGCATTGCTAATGCTTGTTATATTTGGTGTTCTGGACCATTAACAAAGTCAATAGGTCTGCCTTACTTAAAAGGATACAGTTTATATTATAACATCACATAGTCAGTCATGCTCACCTCATGGTTTTGGGCATCAGGCCTGCACCCAACCACCCACCGGAAGCCAGGCCCTGTAGCCAACTCCACTCTTAGCCCCTGCCATGCAATTTGTCATTAATGATGTAATTTCAAATGTTGCAGAGATGTTATTAATAATATCATAGAGCAGCTAATGAGTGAAGTAATATGTGAGGTCATAAGCAGTGCATGGGGAGGGTGCGAGTCATAGTTACTTACAGTTACTTTAGGGCACAAGTTATGGTGCTTGAGATAACTCTAACTGGTGAGTGTCATTGGTTTTGTTCACTTAAAATGTTATGTTTTAAGTGAGATTTTCAGCTAACTATATTGTCACTTTAACCTTTGTTTTTTCAATGAATTTCTAAGGTTTATTTTTAATGTAAAGTAAGATATAATTACAGTTTCTTACTATAACATAATTAGAATTTTTGACATTTGGTTTTGTCAGTGAATTCCTATTGTTTTTAAATGTAAAGTAATATTTTATTACCATACTTAAAGCCAACACCCCTTGCTCCTGGCCATTGTTCGTGCGCGGCGGGAGTTGGTCTCAGGACCTGGCATGTGGTTAGACACTGCCTCCAACCCCTCGCAGGCAATCAACCCCAGGCGGTTGCTTGCCTGCAAGGGGTTGGAAATAGGGTCTGGGCCAGAGGTCAGGCCTTGCGGCCCACCCGACACCGGCAGAAAACCCCCCACCAAGCACAGCTAAATGCTGTGCACCATGTGGGGTTGGTCACCGGTCCTTGCCTCTGGCATGGCAGTACTTCCAGTGCCTGGCATGCAAAGAGCACACCACACGATCACCAGCTGTGCATGGTGCGGGGTTGGCCCTGCGAGACGCCAGCCCCATGCCATGCATGCCCTTCTGACATGATCAGCCTGTGGTTGGTCTCACAGTTCGTGGTTGCACTACAGCACACTAGCTGGCTTTCTTAAAGAGTCACAACGCCGAAATATAACAAGAGAGCCTGTAGCCTTTCTCAAGGGGTGAGCAGATCAATATATATAAAAGCAGACCTATTACCTTTCTCCTATAATCATCAACATTTTTAATATAATGTATCGTCCAGTATTTCACACAATGTTTAATGAAGTTTTAATTTAAAAATCCTGTCTGTGAGTCTTTCTTTTATCATAGTTTTCATAATTTCTTTTTGTGGGCTGCAAAATATTAAAAGAAAGATTCAGAAACATATATTTTTTTTAATTAAGCCAACGTTTCTCCTAATCTTTCTTTTAACATTTTTCAGCTCAGAAAATGAAATCATACACACAACAATAAAAGGGCCTTGCAAATAATATGGAAGGACTTTAATGACCCAGGAGACTTGCTGTTTTTTTTTTAAATGTTGCAATGGGAGGCTACTGCTCTCCTTGCAGCACCCCGACAACATTAAAAAAAAGCTTGGTGTTGCCCCTCCCTATTTTAGGGGCACCACCAAGCTCAAAAAAATGTATACACAAAAAGGCCCATTCAGGGCATTTTGGGGTGCTCTTTCAAGGAGCAGTGCACAGTAATTGAGCAGCTAGTGACGCACATTTCTTATTCATTTTGGTAGCTCACTGTCCACTCGGGACACACTTTTTAATAATTATTGGGGAGGGTGGCATAAAGCCCCCCTCCCCATCCCCTGGCTGGGGCTGTATTATTTTTAAAGGGGAGGGTGATGCATGGCCCACTCCTTGACCCTTTCTGGGTCCAGTGGATCCTCATTCCCTGAGGTCTTTTTTACTTTAAGGGGAGGGGTGTGCAGCCCCCCTCCCTGAATTTTTAGCCTTTAGGGGAGTGGGACCTTTCTTTTTTAAGGAGAAGGGGCTCATGGCCCCACACCCCGAGGGTGTATAGCTTTGGGTGTCCATTCCCTGGGGCCTTTCCTTTTTATTAAGGGGAGGGGGCATGCAGTCACCCTTCTCTGAGCATGCAGGTCGCAGGGTCGCATCTCCTGGGGCCTTTATTTTTTTAAGGGGAAGGGGAGCACAAGATATCCATCTGTGAGCCGATATGTATGTGCCCCGGTGCCCACACAGGGCATGCACAAAGCACAATGTTGATGGCCCATAGAGAGCTCCACTGCTCCCTGCAGGCATCTATTCTGGGTAAGGGGTGCATGTCTGCTCCCACCCAATTCAGCATTTTTAAAGCTCTCACTAAGTGAAAGAGACAAGGGTTTCTTGCCCACTCTCTCATGAGCAGGAAAATTGCTGTGTCCTGGGGTGGGCTCCCCGGGATACAGTGAGTGAGCTAGTCCCAGGGGATGGGTCACCGGGGCCTTTCAAGTCTTGGGAAGACGGCTTGTGCCCCTCCCTTTTTACATATGGTTGGCCTCAGGGTAGGGAGCCCCCAGGGTATTGGATAGGTTGGGGAGGCATGTCCCATCCCTTTATTTTTGTAATGGCCCCGGGGGTGAGGTCTCTTGGGCATCCTTGAGGCTCAGGGAAGGGGGTTTGCATGCCCCATTCCCTATAAAGTGTTTACCTCCCCACCTCCCCCTCCCCCGTACCCGGGGAGGGGTTCTTTTTTCCGCACGGGATCCTGTCTTTTGTTTTATTTTACATCAGGACCTCTGCAAATTCACAGTAAAACGTTAAAAAAAGGTTGGCCCCAGCTGGTCCTTCTGAGACCCTCCCGCAACAGGCATAGGGGAACAGGGTATCCCTACTCTGCCCTCTGTGTTTTTTTAAAAACTTTTTTTTCAGGACTCAGGACTGAGTCCTGAGTCCAAAGATAGCTGCTGCCACATTGTTGTTGATGTGGTGGTAGCCAATCAGATCTCATCTTTAAATCTGTCCGATATGCAGATCCTCCAATGCATGAAATATACAATTATTTTAGTCCTAGTTGCTCAAAACATACTGAACAGATTTACACCAAATCACAAAAAGCACGCTTTCTGGGCCAAGATCTAGCTTTCTGCCAAATTTGGTGTCATTCTGTTAAACAGTTTTTGGGGTATCTTTGTTCAATTTTTCTATGGAAAAATTAATGGGGAAAACATGTTTTTGGACCCTCCCCTTTTCTCGGCCCCGACTTCATGGATCACCCCCAAACTTTCCAGGAGGGAGCTAAGGTGAATGAGACTTTGTTTGGAGAGTTTTGTGAAGATTCGTCAAACATTGCCAAAGTTATAAGGGAGACAGAAAAAGCTTTTCTTATGGAAACACAATTCTAACTATAAATACGCAGTGGCAACCGCCCGAGGTTTAATTTACCTTAACTATAGTTACCTTGTGCAGTTAAGGCATGCATGGTAAAGACATTTGCGTGATAAAGGCATGCGTGGTAAATGATGTATGGTAAAGTAATGCGTGGTAAACTTATGCATGGCAAAGCCATACTTTTAGAAGGAGTAGCCACCATTGGTATTTCCTTAATCATGCTAGCTATATGGCTAGGGAAAGTCCTCTATGGTTTCATATCCAGGTTTTGCAACTCCTCCAGGATCAAATTACTGAACATTACAGTCTCCTCCCAGGCCCTATTATGGGAGGGCTGCAGGTCCCAATGAATTATGTAACATAAGTTACAGGCTCCCAACAAGAGTACCACTAGAACACTGTAATGTGGGAAGTCTCCAGTAGCCAGTGCCTCAATCCTCGAGGGGATTGTCCATTCATCATCATTCCATGTCTGAGATAATTGTCTAGTCATCATCATTAAATGTCCAAGGTGATCGTCTTTTCATTGTCTTTCCATGTCTGAGGTTATTGTCTATCATCATTCCATGTCCGAAGCGATCATCTGTTCATCGTCTTTCCATGTCCAAGGTGATCATCATTCCATGTTCGAGGTGATCGTCTATTCATCATCATTCCATGTCCCCGGTGATCGCCTCTTCATCGTCATTCCATGTCAGAGGCAATCGTCTATTCATCGTCATTCCATGTCCGAGGTGATCGTCTGTTCATCATTGTTAGAAATGGGGTTTCTGGTTAACTAGGGTATGCACCTCAGCCAGGCAGAACTTACCCACTCTAGTCAGGGCAAGGGAGTTACACATCCAAGATAACCCCTGCTCACCCCCTTGGTAGCTTGGCACGAGCAGTCAGGCTGAACCCGGAGGCAATGTGTAAAGCGTTTGCACAACACCCACAACACATGTGACGCAATATCCCCACAACAAAGGAAACACAACACCAGATTATATGAAAATATACTTTATTGTACACAACGCAATTATCAGACCAAACATCACATATCAGTACTATCCTGCTACTTTAGCAGTTGTCAGAACGTTACACATTAGTTACTCTGCAAATTAGCAGTAGTCACACATAACACATAGGTTACTCAGTATTCTGCAACATAAGCAGTAGTCAGGAAACATGTTATCACATTAGAACACTTGTCATAAGAAAATCATAAAATGCCCATAGTAGCAACATTAGAAAACATATGGCAAGTTAGAAAAACATATTAGCAAGCATGTCCAAAAAAGGAACATTTGCATATGCACACAAAAACATCATAAAACATGTAGGCAATATATAATAATTCACAAAGTCTTTAGTCAGAACTTTAGATTATATATCTGGATCCTTTTAGGGGTACCTGGTTTGATGAAGGCACCTCCAGTGCCTATAGAACGATAATTGGGGCCCCCGGCGCTCCTCTGCGCAAAACGGGGGCCTCCTGTGAGCATTTGGGACCAAGAGGGGCGGCATGCACCCTCTCAGCATTCCTGACGGGCCCCTCCTGGGACCCGTGATCACTGGGGGCCCCCCGGGCCTTCACCGGCCCTCCCGTGGGGGGCCAAGGTCACCCTAGACTTTAGGAACAAGAGGGGGGCGGCACGCACCCCCTCCAATCTGCAACAGGCCCCTCCTGGGGCCTGTGATCTCTAGGGGTTCAAAGCCCCGAAGGAAGGATGTAGCAGCCCGGCGGCGCGGGGAACCTCCAATGAGGTTTCCACCCCACCTATCCTTGGGCTACCTCAAAGGAGGAGAGCGGGGGCCCAACGAACCTCTGTCCCTCGAGGCGCTCCTCCTGGAGTGAGTATTGAGCCTGCCGGAGGCTCACAACAGGCCCGGCCGCGCCCTGGGAATCCTGCCCAACCGGCCGGCGACTTCCTTCTCTTTCCCCGGGCTGCGGCGGTGCAGGCCCTTAAGTCAGGGCCTTCTGGTGCCCCGGGGGTGCTCCACGGAGTAGACCTCGCCCCGGAGACACCGATAGGAGCACACTTGCTCCGGTATTCTGCAAAGTCAGTTTTCTGGTGCCCCGGGGGCACAAAGGGCAGCGCGACTCCGGCGCTGCCTGAAACACGGCCCGGGTCGTGCCGGTGATTCCCCCACAGCACAAGAAAGCGCTTTTCAAGCGCTATTAGATCAAAGGAAGCAGCGCTTTCCCTGGCACAGCGCCAAATGTGTTTATAGTTACAGTGCTTTCCCAAAACGCTAAATCTGCCCCATCTTGAAGAACTCCTCAAGCTTCCTACTGTTGCAGGGGTCAAGGGCCACAGCACCCTGCCCCTGGGGAGCAAAAACTAAGAAACAGGCCCACAGGAGAAGGGGCCCAGCAACAGGCCAGCACATAGAGGATGCAAGCAGGGGGCAAGTCCTTTCAGTGACCAAGCAGGTCACAGGTCAGCACAGCAGCAGCAGTCCATGGCGGTTCCTGGTGAGTCCTTTCAGCCTTGGGAGTCCAGTTTCAAGATGATTCCAAGAGTCTCCAAATTGTGGGGAAAATTCCCCTGTACTTATAGTCAGTTTTTACAGTGTTTTACCATGGTAGGGAGAGGAGGTTCCAGCCAGTTACAACTGGTTCTGGGAGTGCCCCCTCTCTGCTTTCAGCACAGGCTCCAAACATCAGTGGGGGGTTAACAACCCTATTGTGTGAGACCAGGGCACAGTCTTTACAAATGTAGGTGTGCCCCGCCTCTCCCTTCTCTCAGCCCAGGAAGACTATTCAGTATGCAGATGCACCTCTGTGACACCTCCACACTCCCTGTGTATAGGCTGTCTGAAAAGTATGCACAAAGCCCCAACTGTCACTCTGCCCAGACGTGGATTGGAGTCAAGCTGCAAAACACCAGAGTCATAAGTACAGATAAATGCGCACTTTCTAGAAGTGCCATTTCTGTGATAGTAATAAAAAATACACCCACACCAGTAAGCAGCATTTATTATCACCATCACAACCATACCAAACACGCCTACGCTACCCCTCATAAATCAGACAATACCCCTTACACATAAGGCAGGGCATTTCTAATGCAATCCTATGAGAAGGCAGCACTCACAGCAGTGAGACACCAAGTTAGGCTGTTTGTCACTACCAGGACAGGCCACGCAACTTGGCACATGTCCTGCCTTTCCACATACATGGCACCCTGCCCATATGGCTAGCTAGGGCGTACCTTAGGGGTGACTTACATGTAGTAAAAGGGGAGTTCTGGGCCTGGCAAGTAAGTTTAGATGCCAGGTCCCTGTGGCAGAAAACTGCGCCCACAGGCCCTGCGCTAGCAGGCCTGAGACAGGTTGGAAAGTCTACTTCAGTGGGTGGCGCAAGCAGCGCTGCAGGCCCACTAGTAGTATTTAATTTACAGGCCCTGGGTATAGAGATACCACTGTACAAGGGACTTATAGGTAAATTAAATATGCCAATTAGGTATCAGCCAATCATACCAACTTTAGGTGGGAGAGCACCTGCACTTTAGCACTGGTCAGCAGTGATAAAGTGCTCAGAGTCCTAGAGCCAACAGCGAGAGGTCAGAAAAACCAGGTGGAAGGAGGCAAAAAACTGGGGATGACCCTGCGTAAGGCAAAAAGTCCAACAATCATCATTCCATGTCTGAGGCGATCATCTCTTCATCGTTGTTCCATGTCAGAGGCAATAGTCTATTCATCATCATTCCATGTCCGAGGCGATCGTCTCTTTATCGTCATTCCAGGTCAGAGGGCATCGTCTATTCATCATCATTCCATGTTGGAGGCGATCGTCTATTCATCATCATTCCATGTCCGAGGCAATCGTCTATTCATCATTCCATGTCTGAGGGGATCGTCTATTCATCATCATTCCATGTTGGAGGCGATCGTCTATTCATGTTTGCAGCAGGGGCACAGCTTGAATGGTGTGTTTGGGGAGCCACCCGTTAAGTAACTGTATTATCAAGTTGCTTCTTGGTCCAGGGAGTCTGAGTTGGGTTTGGCAGTATCTGTGTTAGGTTTCCCTTGGTTCCATAAAAACTCACAGTACTGGCATTCATCTACCCTCCCACTCTTACTTATGCCTCTTTGCCCGCTGTTCTACTCACTCCTGCAGTTTTTCTCTATCATTCTGCTGTGCTCTGTGTGTAATACAACAGAGTAAGCAAAAAGCAACAGAACTGAATAAGTAATAGTTAAGAATGACTTAAGTATCTACGTTGATCAATTTTTCGCTCTCTAAGGGCTTCATCTACTGTTTGGTTGAACGGGAACCTGGAGGTAAAGCAGCAAACACGTGGTTCCTCCACCTCACTAGAGATAGAGGTAGGGGAACTTTTAGATTTTTGAGGACAGAGCTTCAGCTGTCTCCACCCAATGGCACCTACGACATAATGAACCATGTGCTTCACTTCTGTTGTATCAATGTGAAAGGTTGAAATAGAGCCGAAGGCAAGGCTTTAAGTTGGCCAGGTCCTGCAAGGTCTCAGTCCCAGTAGTTATTGAAAACTGCCATTGAAGCAGCTTTGTATGGGTCCCTAGCATCATCCTTGACTTTACTGGCAAAAACACAAATTGATCACTGGCCAATGAAAGAAAAATTTAAAGACAACCCATGTCAGTGATTTAGTTCCTGTTTATATTTCACATGTTTTCTTTAATCTTGCTATTTCCATCCTGTTGTGCTTCTGTCATTTTTCTGTAGCATATTGCTCTTGTATAGTGCATACTTTAACTGAGTGACCGCCAGCTGTTTAAAACAGGCTACGATTGAAAGGTCTGGAGTTGATGCTCTGGGCACTGCAAGTTTCTCCCAGTGCCTGTCAGTAGGTCACAAATGTGTTCAGAATACATGGTTGTTAGACTTGGAATCCTTAGTGTGGTTCCCCCCTAACTTTTTGCCTTCAGACCTCCTGTTTTTGAGGGCCTTAGGACTCTGCACACTTTACCACTGCTAACCAATTCTAAAGTGCTTGCGCTCTCCCCATAAGGCATGTTAGATTGGCTTATACTCAAGTCCTTAGGTGGCACTACCTGTGCAGAGGCCTGTAATGTAAATGCTACTAGTGGGCCTGCAGCACTGGTTGTGCCAGCCACTTAAGTAGCACTTTAAACATGTATCAGGGCCGCTATTGCAGCCTGTGTGTTTTTAAACTGCCATGGTGACCTGACAAACTAAACCCTTTTCCACATCAATCCCTTCCTTTTTAATGCCTATGAGTCACCCCTAGGGCAGGCCCTGGACAGACCAGAGGACAGGGTGCAATGCACGTAAAAACTAGGTCATGTACCTATAAGTCTTACATGTCATGGTAGTGAAAATCTCTTAAATTATTTTTTCACTTCTGAAAGGCCCATCTCTCCCATAAAACAACATTGAAGTTACTGTATTACATTTTATGACTGAAATTTTCAAATGGTAACAGGTATTCAGTCATGTTTGGTGTCTCTGGAATCGCAATGAACCATCCTAGCTTACGGTGAAGTCGAAGTTTAAATTACAATTCTAAAATTGCCACTTTTAGAAAGCTGGCATTTTCTTGCCTCAGGGCGTTGGTGCTTCCAGCCTGTCTCTGGGTCACATGACTGGGTGTAGTTGACAGATGGCTTTGTGTATTTCTCCTAGACAGCCACACACAATGCGGAGCGTAGGTGTGAGTGAAGGGCTATCACTAGGAGGATGAGAGGGAAGAGCTGGGCCCAGCCCCACCTCTACTTGAATAGGTTGTGTCCTGCCACCACACAAAGGGCTGCATACTGTCTGGAACCAGGGCCAGGATGGTGCACTTCGAAGGAATGCCTCTAGAAGGTTCTCCCCACTTCAAAGGGACAACTGGGTATAAGTACTAGACCTCAGACACCAACTCTGCCGTTCATTTCTGGTTTCTCTGCCAGGTAGAAAGACTGATGTGCTGCTGAAAGGACTGCCACTCTGCTGGACTGCTGCTCTGAAGGGCTGCTGCCCTGCTGTGCTGACCTGCTGTTCTCTTGTCTGGGTGAGAAGGACTGAACCTGCATCTCCTGAATCCAGAAGCTAAAGTGACTCCAAAGGCCGGTTGTCTGGCCTCCTGATCTGAAGCCTCGGGGGGGCAACAGGCTTCCAACTCTCTTGCACCTGCACATGTACTCTGCCATCCGTGAGTCTACCCTGCCAAGTGGTGACACCCCAGTCCTGGACCCTTGGACGTGGGCTTAAGGTGCTCTGCCATCCTCCGTGGAGCCATTAGAACTGACGCATCTAATCTGAGCTGCGCTGCCCAAACCTAAGCAGAACCGACGCATTGCTGCTGCTGCGTGGATTAAACCCATCAGAAAGACTTGCAGGTTATCAAATCACAACTGTGCGACACATCCTTGGCACATGCCCTCGCATCCCTTGTCGACGGCAGCCTCGATGGCAACGCTGGACTCCACATTGCAACCTCCCAGCTCTTCAGAACCAACACATCGCTCTGACTGCATGCCGCATCCTTGATGCTGAAGTTAAAATAGGAAGTCCTGTTGACAGGATCCTTGACGATGACACAGGCCATCGAATCACAGCTTTGCCGCATGTCGGAACAGGCACATCACGTTGGCTGAACTACACATCCTCGTTTCAAACCAGGATTTAAGATACTTTGTTCTGCGGGCCTTAATGGGTCCCACCTGTAGCCGGCCCTTGCTCCATCACTGTCATCCTGAACTTGTGACTTTGTCCCGGTCTGACGTGACTAGATATCCATAGATGGCTCATTGTGCTATTTGGTGCTATTATCTTTCAAACTGCATATATCCGGTTCTACTGATTGGCTTGTTGTTGTTTCGGTCTAGTTGTATTTATTGCAGACAGCTCTATGTTTCTAACCTGCTGTGCTATCCTTTTTGTGTTGTGTTTTTCACTTTATTACTGTTTGACCTCTCTGCAGAACGCACACAGCAATAGTCAGGTACTTCAGATGTAAGTGTGATGTTGTGCAAATGTGGATGAAGGAGGTACACAGTTGTCAAAATATTGACAAGGCGGAAGAAAAAGAAAATGCAGTGCTTGCGAGGGGTGCGTTGTGTTTTTTCGATGGTAGTGAAGTGAAGGAGATATGAGGGGAAAGCGGCTGCAGAGGATGAAAGAGATGAGGTGTAAGACATGCAGATGGACGAGATGTGGAGTGAAAAAGGGCGTATATGTGTAACATGGAGTGAACATAGTGGGAGGGAGTGAGGTGCCCTGAAGACCAGGGCTACTTCCTCAGTCATGCTTAATTAACAGTCCACAATTTCAGACTTTAAACATTTTCAATATTAATTATTTACAACAAAATCATTATTGTTACTCATTTATTTTAAACTAAGGCCCATATTTATACTTTTTTTGCACCGCATTTGTGTCATTTTTTTACGCAAAACGGCGCTAACTTACAAAACACAATTATATTTTGTAAGTTTGCGACGCTTTTCCATCAAAAAATGATGCAAATGCGGTGCAAAAACAGTATAAATATGGACCTAAGAACCATTGACAAAGGCAATAGCCCTGACTAGTTTTAGGTGCATGTCAGTGGCTGTGCTTTATATATTGATCTAATAACATAAAGCGCAGAAAGGAACCTAAATTATGGTCAGGTGGCACACATTGGGCATAACACAAATTTAGTTTAGATGTTTAACACACACCCTTAATTACATAGGCCATACCCCTTTCTGAGACCCCTCCCTCCCTACTTTTTTCAACCCACTTAAAGCCCTGATGGAAGGCCCATCCTATCAATCAATGCATATATTTCCTGCTAGGGAGCAAAATGAGACGCATGCTTTACCTGGAGGAGGAAATATGCTCAACGGACCAAACGTGCAGGTTTAAAAGCCTCCCTGTGTGTTCGGGCCAATGATTTTTTGATATGCAGGAATAAACCTCTGCTCATAAAGCAATCCTGCCACACTGGAAGGAATTCTGCAATGTGAAGCGTAGTCTACCTGGTGAGAGACTTGTGGGGCTTCCAACAGGTTGGTGGCCACCCACCATATTCTGAATACATTCTTGAGTTTCTTGCTTTAAGCTGCAAAGAGATGGTCATACTTGGGTCTTCAGTTCACAATGGCATAGGACAGTGGATCCCAACTTTTTGACTTCAGTGGACCCCCACTTTATCATTACTGGAACCTGGGAACCCTCACTGAATCACTATTGGAATCTGGGGACCCCCTCTGCCACTGAATCATTACTGGAAGCTGGGGACCCCAGCCTAAAATTGTTGATTATTTAAACTGCAAAATATACATAAAAAAATACTAAAACAGTTGCAAACAAATCTAAATAAAAAAATAAACATTTTAATTTTAGTTGGAAGGTTGGAACTTTTCTAAATTTAACTTAAGTCACACATCATTCATACTGTATTATGTTTGTTACACCTGTACCGCTCCCATGAATCAATCTGAGGGCACTAATTTAATTTTTAGCCTCCAATTTCAAATTCCTTGACATTTACAGTACGTTTTAAAGTGTTTAATTTAACACTTACCCACTTTATTTATATGCACTTTATTAACTGTTAATACGATTGAATTTTCTAAGCAATCGTGGTCCCCCCCTGAGGAGGCTTTGTGGGCCCCCAGGTGTCCCAGGGCCACAGGTTGGGAACCACTAGCATAAGAGCACAAGCTGCACCGCACCGACGAGTTCTGATATCCGTGAAATGCTTCTGGTGTGGTCAGTACTTAAAATGGTGCTCAAAGCCCTTCTCTTAAACATGCGGCTGCTGTCATTAAATCTGCCAGCACTGAATACTGAGGCAGCCTAATCCTGAAGCCATCTCGGGCCTCTTCAATCCATTTACAGCCACTCCCGGCCCCTTCAGCTCATCCTGCAACTTTCTACTTTCTCCCTTTATGACGTTTTTTCGTTTTTCCTTCCTCCATCTTTCCCATATGTGTCTTTTGCTCGCAACAAATGCTTGAGGCAGAAGAATAAGCACCGGCCCTCACAAATAAGTCCCGGTGCTCAGCACCGGAAACTACAAGCACAAATTAAGCACTGGGTGTGGTGGGTTCAGGCAGATCTGGTCTACCAGTTTCGGCGCAGCTGTCCCTTTCGGACCAGTCTGTACGCAGTTCACGCATCTCTAGTATGGAACAGACGAGGAAAGGTCAATGGAATGAGAGTCTGCCCAGAGTAATGACCATTGAGTATGAATGATTCAAGCCTTTGCATCTGACAATGCTGTGCTGTCAGAGCGCCTAGAAGAAGGCCGCGGCGTACATTCTGCTCCAAGACAATGTCCAGGCATTTCCTGAGGGCAGGTGAAGGACTGCCTTGCACTCTATTTTGCAGAAATTGAGACATATTCTGCAATTATGTTTGTTGTTATATTAACACCAATTCTGCATTTAATACTGCGTGGAAATCTACATAATGCAATATCTCCAAAGTACATGAGTCTATTGTGGGGGTTTTAATGATATATAGAAGGAGTATTTGTGTTTTTATTCCAGTACCTTAAAGGGGGGGGGGGGGCATTTGTGCCTCTGTTGTTTGCATGGCTGCACCTGACCGCATTCCCTTTGCTGTCTAGACTGCAGGGCACTGGGTCCACAAGCCCGGGGTGTTTTTTACCTGTCTGCCCCTGACCCTGCCTGATACTGAGCCTTGTTTGTATACTCAACGTCAGGCTGCTGACTGAGGTAACAAAGGGCAGATGCTTATCAGCGGTGTTGCACTCTTCTACCACTCAAGGGTTACTGCTTTATTTTCAGCTTCCTCTGTGAATGCCCGCAGTTGCACCCTGCACCTGTTCTCCGCTCCTTTAATTATTGAGAGCAGTTTAGCTCCACCCATCACTTCCGGGGACTAGGGATATAAATCTTCACTGTCTGGGGCAGATAACAAGAGTTCAGTGCTCTCTGTGACGTGTTGTTACATCGTGCGCGAAGGGCCACCTTTGCTCTCTTTACAATATTGTGTTGCACAACACATTTGTTTAAACTCTGCAAGCCCAAGGGGCATGCCAGGTGACAATTGTCAATGTTTTTAGACATCTGCAGTGCTGCCATAGAGAAAATATAGCCTCACAGACGGCCATCTTTGACTGTTTTTTTCACGAGAAGCACGAGTTGTCAATGATGTCACTGCGAGCTAAGCTTGAGTTGTTTATGATGTAATTGAGAGCTAAATTTAAGTTGTGTATGATGTCATTGAGACAGAAGCAAGCGTTGTCTATGATGTCACAGACGTATGTTGGACTGCTTTATGATGTCACTGAGAGCTGAGCTTGAGTTGTTTATGATGTCATTAAGAGCTACGTTTGACGGGTTTATGATGTCACTGAGAAAGAAGATCGAGCTGTCTATAATGTCACTGAAAGCTAAGCTTGAGTAATCTATGATGTCACTGAGATAAAAGCACAGGTGGAATATGAGGTCACCGAAAGCTACACTTAAGTAATCTATGATGTCGTTGAGATAGAAGCACAAATTGTCTATGATGGCACTGAGAGTTAAGCTTGAGTTGTTATGATGTCACAGAGAGCTAAGCTTGAGTTGTCTATGATGTCACTAAGAGCTAAGCTGGAGGTGTTTATGATGGCATAGAGAGCTACGTTTGGCTGGTTTATGATGTCACTTAGATAGAAACATGAGTCGTCTATAAAGTCAGTGAGAGCTAAGCTTGAGTAATCTATGATCTCACTGAGATAGAAGCACAAATTGTCTGTGATGTCACTGTGAGCTAAGCTTGAGTTGTTTATGATGGCATTGAGAGCTTAGTTTGGCTGGTTTATGTTGTCATTGAGATAGACGCACAAGTTGTCTATAATATAACTGTGAGCTAAGCTTGAGTAATCTATCATTTCACTGAGATAGACACACAAGTTGTCTATGATGTCACTGAGAGCTACGCTTGAGTAATCTGTGATGTCAGTGAGATAGAAGCACAAATTGTCTGTGATGTCACTGTGAGCTAAGCTTGAGTTGTTTATGATGGCATTGAGAGCTTAGTTTGGCTAGTTTATGTTGTCATTGAGATAGAAGCACAAGTTTTCTATGATGTCACTGAGAGCTAAACTTGAGTGATCTATGATGTCACCCAGATAGACGCACAAGTTGTCTATAATGTCACTGTGAGCTAAGCTTGAGTAATCTATCATTCCACAGAGATGGACGCACAAGTTGTCTATGATGTCACTGTGAGCTAAACTTGAGTAATCTCTCATTTCACTGAGATAGACACACAAGTTGTCTATGATGTCACTGAGAGCTATGCTTGAGTAATCTGTGATGCCACTGAGATAGAAGCACGAGTTCTTAACAGGAGAAACAAGATATTCTTCTATCCTATTCTTCTATCTTAACAAGAGAAGTCTCATGGACAGCAAAGACTTCACCAGCCAGCACCTGGGTACTCCTGCTGAGGACCCTGACTTGCCAAGTGGTGCCAGTCCAGTTTCTGGGCCCTTGGGAGTGAAAGTTGGCCTGAAATCAAGAAGAAACAGGCACTTCGACTCCGGACGACTCCAGAACCGGCACTGCCTCATGACTGTGAGCTGGTACCTGCAACCAAAAGCCGTGGTCCTGCTGGAGTGCGACGACCCCGCTAGATGCAACAGACCCGCTGCCGCATCGTCTTTGAAGTCCAGCAACATCGTGAGTCTCGAGTGCCGTGTCAGCGACGTCAGTGACACCGGACTCCGCCATGCCGTCTGTGGCCCTGCAGGAATGACTGCGACACTCTGACGTCGCATCACTGCGTCCTGACCTCTGGGTTCATGGACCCCGCTGGGTCCTAAGGAACCAACGCCTTGCTCACCTCTGCCACCTCACCTCCCCTGCAACCATAAGGAACTGATGCCTCACCTCCCCTGCCTCTCAGTAAGGAACTGACACCTCATCTCCTCGGCAGGAGTAAGTAACGGACGCCGCACTGGCTCCAGCAACACCTCACCGCCCTGACTCCATGCAACGTCTTTATTTCATTGTTTTCAAAGGTAGTGTACCTTGGGGTCCCAGTAAATCTGTGAACCGACACCGCAATCCCTCGCGAGGGTGCATCGAACTGTTGGGAACTACTCCATCAACGACGCAGTGATAACCACAATTAGAACTTTTGTGTTTCTTAGCGCTATATTGAAATGTAATCTTTAAAAATTCAACCTTGGCTTGTGTATGTTGGGTTTTTGTCATTTTGGTCTTGTTTTATTCAGATAAAAATTGGCTATTTTTCTAAACTGGTGTTTTCAGTGTGTTACTTTGTGTTTGTGTACAAACACTTTACACATTGTCTCTGAGATAAGCCTGACTACTTGTGCCAAGCTACCAAGGGGGTGAGCAGGGATTTTCTGAGCGGGTATCTCCCTTACCCTGACTAGAGTGAGGGTCTCTACTTGGACAGGGTACCAACCACTGCCAACTAGAGACCCCATTTGTAACAACAACAAACTCTTTACAATAGTAAGATAAGTATTGCAGAGAAGCAGTTTGAGAGCCATAGTTGATCAAGACACAGTCACCCTGCAGCCTCAATCAGTGTGAATGCTAAAAAAGGAACACAAATGCAAATTAAGAATCAGCAGCCAATAGAAAAGGGATGTGGTGAATACAAATATTGCATATAAGAGGAGAATATGCCACGAGCTTGATGACCCACCAAATCAGCCATGGATCTAAATGCTGATCATGTTGATACAGTGCACTAAAGAAAGACATAGGCCAGTAATGGAACAGCAAAAGTCCCCCCTTTTGGCTCATGGGTCCGATGTAAGACGACCTGTACACTGTGATGAATGCAGATCAGCATGTGGATGTGGGTGTTAAACTCCAGGAGAAGGAATAACCAACCCCATTTAATTCTGAAAAGCACAGTATGGTTGGGTACATGCTTATGCCCATAAGAATGCCACAGATTTATGGCTCATACATCAGTCTTTGTTCCAACTAGCCGACAAATGCACAACTGCAGATTACATAGAATAGGCTGGTCCGTTTGTGAATGCTGACGACCAGGCAAGATCATTTGCATCCTAAATTGATGAAGCCGATGATCATACAACTCTTGCTTTATGATCAGGTCTTGTAACCTTCCATACAGCATGTATATAGGATGCTACAGCCTCATGCATTTCCATCTGATCTGTTCTGTAGCAAAAAATTAAAGCAGCCTTGCAGTTCATCAAATTTTACTTTAAGAACATTGGGCAAAGGTAGAACCTTCAAAGTCACAATTATGTGGCACACAAAGGAACATAAAGTGCATGGTTGTTTCAGTGCCACCCAAAGAATGACCATGACCATGGCTGTGAGAGACAGAATGTGCTGAGGTGTTAGAAATGGTGTCTCTAGTTGGCAGAGATACCCACCCTGTCCTAGTAGGGGCCACAATCCCAGCTAGGGTAAGATGGATACATATCCTAAATTAACCTGTGCTGACCCCTTAGTAGTTTGACACAGAGCAGTCAAGTTTAACATAAAAAGCAATGTGTAAAGTACTTGGGCAACACTCAATTTACAGTAACACAGTGAAAATACCACAAAAAGAGTCCACACTAGTTTAGAAAAATAGAGGGTATTTATTTGAATAATACAATCTCAAAATGGAAAAAATCAACAACAAGAAGTCGAGAAATGAATTTTTAAATATTAGGAGCCTGATTTAAATGTGACGGATATCACTTCTGCCATATTACGATCCCCATAGGATTTAAAGGGATTGTAATACAGTGGACAGGATATCCGTCACCTTTGTGACGCAGCATTCCCCTCCGCCGACATCTAAATCAGGCCCTAAATCCAAAAAGTGCTTAGAAGTCAATAGCGATAAAAGGTTACTTGAGGTCCCGCTAGAGAGGGGTTAATCCAAAGTTCAGGCCAACCGCAATGGAGCGCAGGCTGCCTAGAGAACACGTGCAGGGTCTGCTGAAATCAGTACCTTAGATGGAGCAAGCGTTGAGACTCGATGCGTCGGTTCTGATCTGTGCAATTGGGTAGATGCATCGTCGTCGAGCCTCACAGTCGGGTCCCGCTTAGGAGTTGAACTCCGTTGAGATGTATGCAATGCATTGCCGTTGAGCCGCCCAGCAGTGTCCTCACTGAACTTTGCAGTAGGGTCCTGTGTCATCATCGAATTGGCAATGTGTCACGTCAGAGGGCATGCATCGGTTCTGAGCAGCGCAATGGCCTCAATGTGTTGCTCTTTGATGGAAAACAGCTGCAGAACCCACTTTTGAGGCCCACAACTTGATTGGCACCTCAGGCAAGGGGGGACTCACATTTGACAGAGTCCACAAGCTGAAGCAAAGTTGAGGAAAGTCCTTGATCTCCCTGAGACTTCAAGAACATGGGGCAAGCCAACAAGCCCTTGGAGAACTTGGGTACAAGGATGTAGAGAGCAGGCCCAGTCCCTCTCACTCCCAGGCAAGAAGCATCAGGCCAACACAGCAGAGTAGGTAGCAAAGTGGCAGTCTTGCATACAGCACAGCAATGAGCAGGCAACAGGCCAACACAGCAATGCAGTTAGCAAAGTGTCAGTCTGTCGTGTCTGCCGCTGCGCGTGCAACTAGAATTTCTCTAGTTTATTGCACGCGCAGCGGAGACGCTCACACGAGCCAATTTCTCTGTGTTCCTGACGTGCGTGTGGTGCGCGAGGAATCCAGGACATCGAGAAAAACTGCAGTTTCGGAAGCGGAGTGGCAGAGACGATCGGCGGTGCGCTGGGGTAATTAGATCTGGAATTTTTATTGTCGTGACGCTGAAGCAAGTAAATAAACACCGTTTGTTCTACATACATCATTTCGTGACAGATCGTTTCTCCTGTTCAACTTACTTTATGTGACGACATGCTGTGGAGCTGAATCACCCCAGGCTATTACATCGTTGCTCAGAGACCCACACGTGCCTATTGTTCTTTCACTCTTTAATCCTTGGGGATCAAAGGGTAATTACAGGAAACTTAACAGGAACTGCCAGCTGTTTCTCCCATGACCCTCTAGTCAAAGGGGTGTATCTACAGGAAGTTTAGATCCTTAAGGAAACATGGCAGCCATCTTTAAATGGTAATTTTAACCAAGGACCCTATCATTTTTTTTCAGTTTAAAACTTACTGCGGAGCTAGTAAGTTAGTAAAGTCTTTACTATATTGTTTTTACATTGTTTAAAGTTACATTTTGGATCCATCTAGCTGTCATGCAATCTGTTAACCCTCCACCACCATTTTTTAAAACACCTGGAGAGCCGGTTATACCATGGAAACAGTGGTATGATGCTTTTGAAACGTATTTGGGGGCTATTGGAGCATCAAGGTTCAGACCTGAAAGGAAAAAATGCTTGCTACTGCATTCCTTAGGGTTCGAAGGAAGATCCTTTTTTATACACTTACCTGATATTCAGCTGGAAGAAGGCGAAGAACTGGACGAATTTGAAGATGCTCTTAAGAAACTGGTTACCAGATTTGATGCACCACCAAGTTTAGTCATAGTGAGACATAAGTTTTTCAGAAGTGAACAGAAAAGTGGAGAGGACGTCAATACTTATTTATCTGCATTGAGGAAATTTGCTTCAAATTGACGTTTCGAAACATTTACTGATCAGTTAATCCGTGACTAATTCATTTGTCACTGTTCGGATAAGTCTATCAAACAAAAGTTGTTGTCCTTGGGAGATCCATCTTGATCGGATTCGATCAGAATTGCGATGTTTTTGAAACTGCGATCAAATCAGCCAAGGAATTAGAACGTGCACAGGTTGAAAAAATTAATGTAGTCCAGAGATCTGACCACAGACGCAAGATGAACATTCCGTATTCCAGCAAAGGAGAAGTGGCCAAACACAATAGTTTCTTCAAACAAACTAACATATGCTTTGGGCGTGGTTATCCATCACATCTAAAAGGAGGGAAGATCTGCCCAGCAAAAAATGTTCAGTGCAGATTATGTGGTAAAACAGGTCATTTTGCAAAAGGGTGTCAAAGTAGCAAAAATGACAATTCTAAGGTCAATGCTGTCGTTGGTGATGGTGATGACAGAATGTGTGAATTGATGAATGAAATGCAAGAAATTATCTTGGCTGTGGGTGACCATGACATAAAAAGTGGTAATCCTGATCACTGCATTGATCCTTACATTTTAATACAGGTTGGTGACAAACATTTAAGGTTGTTAGCTGATTCTGGCGCCAGAATCACTATGATTACTCAGGAGTTATTTGAACAAAATTGGGGAACACAAAAATTGTATCCACCAGACAGGTCGCCAGTGTCGTACGAAGGTAGGAGGATTGATTTAGTGGGGTACTTTGAAGATGTCTTGGTTTTCAAAGGCCGACGTATTTTTGGCAAAGTGTATGTGGCTGTAAAAGGATTGAACATTTTGGGGTGGTTCCATCAAGGGTTGTTTGGCATGGTTTTGCATCCAGGTACTGGTGATCAGGTAACTGTAATAAGAGATTCTGCTGATATAGAAAATCTGCTTAATGAGTTTCCAAAAGTCTTTTCAGGTGAATTAGGTAGGATAAGAGGCTTTACACATAAAATAAAAGTTAAAGATAATGCCATTCCAATAAAACATAAATTGAGAGGAGTACCATTTAGTGTCAGGGATGAATTAGAAAAAGAATTGGAGAGTTTACGAATGAAGGGAATCATTGAACCTGTTGATTCTTCATTATGGTTGTCACCTTTAGTTGTGGCAAAGGAAAAAAATGGTGAACTAAGAGTATGTGTTGACTTGAGGGCTCTTGACAGAGAGATTTGGGTGGACTCCCATCCTTTGCCAAAGATCAGTGAGATGCTTTCTTGCATTACTGGAGCAAAACTCTTTATGAAACTTGACCTAGCTGCTGCTTATCACCAGGTAGAATTGACACCAGATTCTCATCACTTCACTGCCTTTGTTTCCTCATGGGGGATGTACCAATATTGTTGCATGCTGTTCAGACTGGCGTCAGCAGCGTCAGTGTTTCAGAGGATAATGTCTATGCTGCTCAAGGACATAAAGAAGGTGTGTGTGTTTCAGGATGATGTGCTGATTTATGCTGGTGATCGACGGGAACATGGTGAGATATTGATGCAAGTCCTGACAAGGTTCAATAGTGCTGGGATTGTGTTGAAAAGAGAAAAATGACAGTTTCTCCAAACGTCTGTGGAATATTTGGGGCATGTCTTGACTGCAGAAGGTGTTTATTCCAGACCAGGTCTGGTAGAAGCGATTGTGAAAGCACCTGCACCTCAGGACAAAATTGGTGTCAAATCTTTTTTGGGACTTTGTGAGTTCTATTCTAGGTTTAGTGAGAATTTTGCGACTATAATCAGACCTATTTCGAATTTACTCAAAATAAAAACAGAGTTTGTGTGGGATGCTGAATGTGCAGAAGCGTTTGACATTATTAAGCAAAGATTGGGTGGTGTTGGTGTGTTACAATCCTATGATCATAATTTGGAGTGTTGTTTGACTGTGGATGCCAGCAAGTTCGGGGTTGGAGCTGTTTTGACGCAGATCATTGGAAAACTGGAGCATACTATTGGATTTGCGTCAAGAGTTCTCGGGCCAAATGAAATCCACTATTCTGCAATAGAAAAATAATTAATAGCATGTTGGTGGGGTATAGAGAAGTTTAAACTTTATCTGTGGGGAAGACATTTTTTGCTCCAGACAGACCATAAACCTTTAGTTTCTATTTTGAATGGTACTAATGTCAAACGTAGCACAGCAAGAATTGCAAGATTTGCAGCCAGGTTGTTACAATTAGATTTTTCCGTTGTGCACATTTTTGGAGGAAGGAATGTGAGAGCAGATTACCTCTCTAGGTATCTCATCACTGAAGACGCTGGTGCGATAGAGGATATTCAGGATGAAAATTGCTTCATTGCGGCCATCGAATTGGAACGTACTGGGTCTTTTTCTGAAAAGTGCTGGAAGGAAGCATTGACAAATGATACTGTACTCTCTAAAGTCATGACGCATGTCGAGGAAGGGTGGCCACATGAGAAAAGTTTGGATTTTAGTGTTCAACCTTTTTTTAAGGTGTCTGATGAACTGTCAATTGAAGATGGAGTGTTACTGAGAAATGATAAAATTGTACCTCCGGAAACTATAAGATCTATTATTCTGGAAAAAGCACATGAAGGTCTTTTGGGTTCTACTCTTACAAAAAACAAGAGTGAGAGAATACTATTGGTGGCCGCAAATGGACAGAGACATTGAAACATTAGTCAAAGATTGTCACGTTGTTCCACTAGTGATAAGACCCTCAAGCCATCAACTCCTCCGCTTAAGCCTATTGAATGTCTGTCAGGTCCCTTGGAAAAGATTGGTATCGATTTGTTAGGGCCATGAAACTCACTTCCATCTCAATTACATTACGCTTATGTTGCAATTGACTACTTTTCCAAGTGGCCGCATGTGCAGTTTGTAGGGCATGCTGATTCCACGTCGGTTGTGTCCTTTCTGAAAGATATATTTTTGGAGGAAGGGTTTCCCAAGTAACTTGTGTCTGATAATGGGGTCCAATTTGTTTCAAGTGAGGTTGAACATTTTCTGAATGATTGTGCTGTCTAACATTTGAAGAGCTCACTTTACCAACCGCAAACAAATGGTTTGGTTGAACGCTTTAATAGAGTGGTTGGTGAATGTGTCCAGTGGTCTTTAGCTAATGGGTGTGTGATTGATGCAGCTGTAAAGAGTATGCTCTGGTTCTACAGAACGACGCCCCATACTAGCACAAGGGTGTCTCCGTTTGAAGCGCTGAGAGGGAGGAAGCCTGCCACATTATTTAGACCAGCTTGGTTGTCCAAATTTTTCAAACATTCTATGTGTAAGGAACACGTTGATGTCAAGGTTCGTTCGGGTATGAGGAAAGCTCAAGAAAGACAAAAAACATACTATGACAAGAAAAGGAGTGTGAAAGAGTTACGGTTCTCGGTTGGTGATTGGGTACGGATCCAACTATCTAGTTTTGTCAAGAAAGGTGACACAAAGTTTTCAGAACCTTTGAGGGTTGACAAAGTGTGTGGTAATGCTGTTCGTGGACGTAATTGGTGGAATGTGGGAAAAGTGGTAAAAGTTTTACCAAGAGATGTTCCTTTGTCATTTAGCGACCCGTTAGAGCAGAATGAAAGGGTGAAGAAGTCCTTGAATGTACAAAAACCTGGTGTGATTGAACCATTGAATCCTAAGGTAGGGGGCGCTTGCTCCAAACTGTTGCCTGTTAGGAAAAGTTGTAGAGTCCACAAATTACCAGTGAGGCACTGTTAAGTGAGGTTTTCTAGGATTGCTCAAGTTTTATATCTATTGAGAAATGCAAAACGTGATGTTTAGAAATGTAAAGCATAAGATGTATCATTACCTACATTTAGAAATGTCAAGCATAATATGTATTATTACCTGATGTTTTTCTGTTTTTTTTTTCTTCCGGTGTTTTATGATACTGTAAAGGGGTAAAGGTGTATGGTTTGTTTGTTTGTTTTTATTGGAGGGTTGGCCTTGATTTGTTTTGTTTAAAAAAAAAAAAAAAAGGAAAACTAAATGTAGTGTCTGCCACTGCGCATGCAACTAGAATTTCTCTAGTTTATTGCACGTGCAGCGGAGCCGCTTACACAAGCCGGTTTCTCGGTGTTCCTGACACGCGTGTGGTGAGCGAGGAATCCAGGACGTCTAGAAAAACTGCAGTTTGGGGAGCGGAGCGGCAGAGACGATCGGCGTTATGCTGGGGTGATTAGATCTGGACATTTTTATTGCTGTGACACTGAAGCAAGTAAATAAACACTGTTTGTTCTACATACGTCGTTTTGTGACAGATCGTTTCTCCTGTTCAACTTAATTTATAGTCCCTCCTTAAAGCACAGCAGATCTTCCTTCTAGCAGAATGTCCTTGGTTCTAGTAATGCTGGGTCTTGGGGTCCAGTGCTTATACCAAGTTGAACCTTTGGAGTGTGGAAGACCTCGAAGAGAGGCCTTTGAAGTGCACAAGGTCCCTGCCCTTCCTTCCTTGGCTCCAGACACTCTACAGGGGGTTATGCAGCTCTTTATGTGGAGGCAGGCACAGCCCTGTTCAGGTGTGTCTGCTCCTCCCTCCCATTTAGCCTTGAAAGACCCATCACCCTGGTGATGGTCCATCAGGATGCAAATGTCACACCGCACCTCCTTTTGTGTGCGATTGTCTAGAGGGAATGCACAAAGCCTAGGTGTCACCCACCGAAGATGTGTATTCAGAGACAGACAGAGGCACAGAAAGATTAAAGTACGAAAATGCCAACTTTCTAAAAGTGGCATTTTCAGCCACTTCATGTCACCATAAATTATGATTGTAGATTGTGAGTCCAGAGATGCCAAACTCCACATTTGTATCTTGTTCCAATTGGAAATAGCACTTAAAATATGTTTAAGGTAATCCCAGTGTTAACCTATGGAAGAGATAGGCCTTGCAGCAGTGAAAAACAAATGTGATAGTTTTTCACTACCAGGACAAGTTTAACTTAAAAGTACATGCCCACCTCTTTAAATACATTGCACTCTGCCCTTGGGATTAACAAGGACCTGCCTTTGGGGTGACTTACTTATAATAAAAAGGAAGGTATGGGCATGGCAAGTGGGTACGCTTGCCAGGTCGAAGTGGCTGTTTAAAACTGCACAAACAAGCTCTGCCAATCATGGATAAGCCAATGTTACGATTTTTAAAGTATAGAGCACTTGCAGTTTAGCAATGGTCAGCAGTGCTAAAGTGCCCAGAGTCCTAGAGCCTGCAATAACAAATTCAGCATAAAGCAGAGGAAAAAGACAAAACGTCTGGAGATGACCCTGCAGAAAAGGGCAGGTCCAACACAACCCCCCCGAAACTAAATCCCCTCACCACCCCTACTCTCTACCCATCCCCGAGCGCTCACACCCCTAAACTCCACTCATCCATGAACCATAAAAAAAAGCCTTACCACCCCTGAAGTCCAGCCATTCCTGATGCCTAAGAAACCCCTCAACACTTCTAAACTCCATCCATCCCTGAACCCTACAAATCCCTTTCTAATCCTGAACTCCACCCATTCCTGACCCCTAAAAATACCGGATCACGCATAAACGTTACCCATCTCTGAATCCAAAAACCCTTCTTTAGTCTTGAACTCCACTCATGTTTAATGTAATTTTGGATTTTTTTTTACTGAAAATTATTTTGCCTTTAAAATGTTTCCTTTAATTTTCGATGTATTTGTACTTTCCTTAAAAAATTTTTTTTGCGATTTGGTGTCTTCCAGTGTGGTTTCTCATTTTTAATTTTTCTATTAATTCACATACATCACCTCCTTGTCCCTATCGCCTGTTTCCTTCTTTTCCGCATTGTCTTTCTTCTCTACTTTTCCTGATTTGTCGATAGTTTCTTTCCTTCTCTCATGTTTTCTTCACTCACTTTTTCTTCTTCCTTTTCCCTACCTTTCTTTCATTCTTCTTGTCCCTCCATTTTTTCCTTCTTTTGTTTGTTTTCTTTTTCGATTCCTTTAAATTTTTTCTTTCCCTTCCTGTGTTTCTTTTGCCTATTTTTTCCTTCATTCAGCTTCTCTGAGTGTCTTATTCTCATTTGCCGTCTATTTCTTATTCCCCCTTTGTTTCTCTCCTTCCTCGAGTTCCTCCTTTGTTTGTTTTCTTTCTTTGTTTCTTTCTCTGTTTTTGTCTTTCTTTCTCTTCCTTCTTTTTCTCTTTTCTTTTCATGTTGCCCTTCTTTAATTTTCCCTTGCTTTATCTTTCTGCCTTTCTTTTTCTTTTTCTCTATGTGCCTTTTAATGCCTTTCTTTCTGTATTTCTTGTTTGTTTTAATTTCTTTCTGTCTTCCTCTCATTCTTTCTTGAGTTAGTATTCTTGCCCTCTTTTTACTTTCTATTCTTCATTCCTTCTTTTTTCCTTTATTTTTGATTTTTCTTTCATTCTTTTTTCTTCCATCTTTCCTTTTGTGCACTACTTACCAAGTTTCATTTCTTACCTTGCTTCTGTTTGTTTGTTCTTTATTGTCCCTCACGCTCTCAATCTCTTTCCTATTTGTGTAAATAGCTGTTTCACTTGGCAGCCCTCAGCCCAAACACTCTGTTGTATTTCCTCAGTGTTATGTTTGAGCTTCTGTCAGCAGACTGAGTGAGATTGGGTGTGTCTGTAGTAACATATACAGCCCCTTTGTATGGTTTGTGTCTCTGTAGTAACATATACAGACCCTTTGTATGGTTTATGTCCCTGTAGTAACATATGCAGCCCCTTTGTATGGTTTATGTCCCTGTAGTTACATATGCAGCCCCTTTGTATGGTTTGTTTCCCTGTAGTAACATATACAGCCCCTTTGTATGGTTTGTGTCCCTGTAGTAACATATGCAGCCCCTTTGTATGGTTTATGTCCCTGTAGTAACATATGCAGCCCCTTTCTATGGTTTATCTCCCTGTAGTAACATATGCAGCCCCTTTATATGGTTTATGTCCCTGTAGTAACATATGCAGCCCCTTTCTATGGTTTATGTCCCTGTAGTAACATATGCAGCCCCTTTGTATGGTTTATGTCCCTGTAGTAACATATACAGCCCCTTTGTATGGTTTGTGTCTCTGTAGTAACATATACAGCCCCTTTGTATGGTGTGTGTCTCTGTAGTAACATATACAGACCCTTTGTATGGTTAGTAACATATACAGCCCCTTTGTATGGTTTGTGTCCCTGTAGTAACATATACAGCCCCTTTGTATGGTTTGTGTCCCTGTAGTAACATATGCAGCCCCTTTGTATGGTTTGTGTCTCTATAGTAACATATACAGACCCTTTGTATGGTTTGTGTCCCTGTAGTAACATATACAGCCCCTTTGTATGGTTTGTGTCTCTGTAGTGACATATACAGCCCCTTTGTATGGTGTGTGTCTCTGTAGTAACATATACAGACCCTTTGTATGGTTAGTAACATATACAGCCCCTTTGTATGGTTTGTGTCCCTGTAGTAACATATACAGCCCCTTTGTATGGTTTGTGTCTCTGTAGTGACATATACAGCCCCTTTGTATGGTTTGTGTCCCTGTAGTGACATATACAGCCCCGTTGTATGGTTTGTGTCCCTGTAGTGACATATACAGCCCCGTTGTATGGTTTGTGTCTCTGTAGTAACATATACAGCCCCATTGTATGGTTTGTGTCCCTGTAGTGACATATACAGCCCCGTTGTATGGTTTATGTCCCTGTAGTGACATATACTGCCCCGTTGTATGGTTTGTGTCCCTGTAGTGACATATGCAGCCCCTTTGTATGGTTTGCCCCTGGTGATGTCCAGCTGAGATTAAATTGACCAGATCTTCTGGCAGAATGGCTCTCAAACAGCACTAATAGGTGACCACCCTGCTTTTATGACTGACGTACACTTTCATCTCACTGCTCTCCTCGCATACACATATCAACATAGCTCGCTGTCCTGTTTACACCCTGATATACAGTCCTATGTCAACACCCTGGTATGCCTTCTCTGTATCACCACCCTTGCACATATACTCACACGCCTTGCTTACAACTCGCTGTGCACTCTCAGTTCATCACCCTTGCACATATACTCACAGCTCAACGCCTTGCTTGCACCCTGGTGTTCACTCTCAGTTCATCACCCTTGCACATATACTCACAGCTCAACGCCTTGCTTACACCTTGGTGCACACTCTCAGTTCACCACTCTGCACATATACTCACAGCTCAACGCCTTGCTTACATCTCGGTGTGCACTCTCAGTTCATCAACTTGCACATATACTCACAGCTCAGCGCCTTGCTTACATCTCGCTGTGCACTCTCAGTTCATCACCTTGCATATATACTCACAGCTCAACGCCTTGCTTACATCTCGGTGTGCACTCTCAGTTCATCACCTTGCATATATACTCACAGCTCAACGCCTTGCTTACATCTCGGTGTGCACTCTCAGTTCATCACCTTGCATATATACTCACAGCTCAACGCCTTGCTTACATCTCGGTGTGCACTCTCAGTTCATCACCTTGCATATATACTCACAGCCCAATGCCTTGCTTACACCCTGGTGTGCACTCTCAGTTCACTAGGCTGCACATATACTCACAGCTCAACGCCTTGCTTACATCTCGCTGTGCACTCTCAGTTCATCACTTTGCATATATACTCACAGCTCAACGCCTTGCTTACATCTCGGTGTTCACTCTCAGTTCACTAGGCTGCACATATACTCACAGCTCAACGCCTTGCTTACATCTCGGTGTGCACTCTCAGTTCATCACCTTGCACATATACTCACAGCTCAACGCCTTGCTTACATCTCGCTGTGCACTCTCAGTTCATCACCTTGCATATATACTCACAGCTCAACGCCTTGCTTACATCTCGCTGTGCACTCTCAGTTCATCACCTTGCATATATACTCACAGCTCAGCGCCTTTCTTACATCTCGGTGTGCACTCTCAGTTCATCACCTTGCACATATACTCACAGCTCAGCGCCTTGCTTACATCTCGCTGTGCACTCTCAGTTCATCACCTTGCATATATACTCACAGCTCAACGCCTTGCTTACATCTCGGTGTGCACTCTCAGTTCATCACCTTGCATATATACTCACAGCTCAACGCCTTGCTTACATCTCGGTGTGCACTCTCAGTTCATCACCTTGCATATATACTCACAGCTCAACGCCTTGCTTACATCTCGGTGTGCACTCTCAGTTCATCACCTTGCATATATACTCACAGCTCAATGCCTTGCTTACACCCTGGTGTTCACTCTCAGTTCACTAGGCTGCACATATACTCACAGCTCAACGCCTTGCTTACATCTCGGTGTGCACTCTCAGTTCATCACCTTGCATATATACTCACAGCTCAACGCCTTGCTTACATCTCGGTGTGCACTCTCAGTTCATCACCTTGCATATATACTCACAGCTCAACGCCTTGCTTACATCTCGGTGTGCACTCTCAGTTCATCACCTTGCATATATACTCACAGCTCAACGCCTTGCTTACACCCTGGTGTGCACTCTCAGTTCATCACCTTGCATATATATTCACAGCTCAATGCCTTGCTTACATCTCAGTGTGCACTCTCAGTTCATCACCTTGCATATATACTCACAGCTCAATGCCTTGCTTGCACCCTGGTGTTCACTCTCAGTTCACTAGGCTGCACATATACTCACAGCTCAACGCCTTGCTTACATCTCGGTGTGCACTCTCAGTTCACTAGGCTGCACATATACTCACAGCTCAACGCCTTGCTTACATCTCGCTGTGCACTCTCAGTTCACTAGGCTGCACATATACTCACAGCTCAACGCCTTGCTTACATCTCGGTGTGCACTCTCAGTTCATCAACTTGCACATATACTCACAGCTCAGCGCCTTGCTTACATCTCGGTGTGCACTCTCAGTTCATCACCTTGCATATATACTCACAGCTCAACGCCTTGCTTACACTCTGGTGTTCACTCTCAGTTCACCACTCTGTACATATACTCACAGCTCAACGCCTTGCTTACATCTCGCTGTGCACTCTCAGTTCATCACCTTGCATATATACTCACAGCTCAACGCCTTGCTTACACCCTGGTGTGCACTCTCAGTTCATCACCTTGCATATATACTCACAGCTCAACGCCTTGCTTACATCTCGGTGTGCACTCTCAGTTCATCACCTTGCATATATACTCACAGCTCAACGCCTTGCTTACATCTCGGTGTGCACTCTCAGTTCATCACCTTGCATATATACTCACAGCTCAACGCCTTGCTTACATCTCGCTGTGCACTCTCAGTTCATCACCTTGCATATATACTCACAGCTCAATGCCTTGCTTACACCCTGGTGTTCACTCTCAGTTCACTAGGCTGCACATATACTCACAGCTCAACGCCTTGCTTACATCTCGGTGTGCACTCTCAGTTCATCACCTTGCACATATACTCACAGCTCAACGCCTTGCTTACATCTCGCTGTGCACTCTCAGTTCATCACCTTGCATATATACTCACAGCTCAATGCCTTGCTTACACCCTGGTGTTCACTCTCAGTTCACTAGGCTGCACATATACTCACAGCTCAACGCCTTGCTTACATCTCGGTGTGCACTCTCAGTTCATCAACTTGCACATATACTCACAGCTCAGCGCCTTGCTTACATCTCGCTGTGCACTCTCAGTTCATCACCTTGCATATATACTCACAGCTCAACGCCTTGCTTACATCTCGGTGTGCACTCTCAGTTCATCACCTTGCATATATACTCACAGCTCAACGCCTTGCTTACATCTCGGTGTGCACTCTCAGTTCATCACCTTGCATGTATACTCACAGCTCAACGCCTTGCTTACATCTCGGTGTGCACTCTCAGTTCATCACCTTGCATATATACTCACAGCTCAATGCCTTGCTTACACCCTGGTGTTCACTCTCAGGTCACTAGGCTGCACATATACTCACAGCTCAACGCCTTGCTTACATCTCGGTGTGCACTCTCAGTTCATCAACTTGCACATATACTCACAGCTCAGCGCCTTGCTTACATCTCGCTGTGCACTCTCAGTTCATCACCTTGCATATATACTCACAGCTCAACGCCTTGCTTACATCTCGGTGTGCACTCTCAGTTCATCAACTTGCACATATACTCACAGCTCAACGCCTTGCTTACATCTCGGTGTTCACTCTCAGTTCACTAGGCTGCACATATACTCACAGCTCAACGCCTTGCTTACATCTCGGTGTGCACTCTCAGTTCATCACCTTGCATATATACTCACAGCTCAACGCCTTGCTTACATCTCGGTGTGCACTCTCAGTTCATCACCTTGCACATATACTCACAGCTCAACGCCTTGCTTACATCTCGCTGTGCACTCTCAGTTCATCACCTTGCATATATACTCACAGCTCAACGCCTTGCTTACATCTCGGTGTGCACTCTCAGTTCATCACCTTGCACATATACTCACAGCTCAGCTCCTTGCTTACATCTCGGTGTGCACTCTCAGTTCATCACCTTGCATATATACTCACAGCTCAACGCCTTGCTTACATCTCGGTGTGCACTCTCAGTTCATCACCTTGCATATATACTCACATCTCAACGCCTTGCTTACATCTCGGTGTGCACTCTCAGTTCATCACCTTGCATATATACTCACAGCTCAATGCCTTGCTTACACCCTGGTGTGCACTCTCAGTTCACTAGGCTGCACATATACTCACAGCTCAACGCCTTGCTTACATCTCGCTGTGCACTCTCAGTTCATCACTTTGCATATATACTCACAGCTCAACGCCTTGCTTACATCTCGGTGTTCACTCTCAGTTCACTAGGCTGCACATATACTCACAGCTCAACGCCTTGCTTACATCTCGGTGTGCACTCTCAGTTCATCACCTTGCACATATACTCACAGCTCAACGCCTTGCTTACATCTCGCTGTGCACTCTCAGTTCATCACCTTGCATATATACTCACAGCTCAACGCCTTGCTTACATCTCGCTGTGCACTCTCAGTTCATCACCTTGCATATATACTCACAGCTCAACGCCTTGCTTACATCTCGGTGTGCACTCTCAGTTCATCACCTTGCACATATACTCACAGCTCAGCGCCTTGCTTACATCTCGCTGTGCACTCTCAGTTCATCACCTTGCATATATACTCACAGCTCAACGCCTTGCTTACATCTCGGTGTGCACTCTCAGTTCATCACCTTGCATATATACTCACAGCTCAACGCCTTGCTTACATCTCGGTGTGCACTCTCAGTTCATCACCTTGCATATATACTCACAGCTCAACGCCTTGCTTACATCTCGGTGTGCACTCTCAGTTCATCACCTTGCATATATACTCACAGCTCAATGCCTTGCTTACACCCTGGTGTTCACTCTCAGTTCACTAGGCTGCACATATACTCACAGCTCAACGCCTTGCTTACATCTCGGTGTGCACTCTCAGTTCATCACCTTGCATATATACTCACAGCTCAACGCCTTGCTTACATCTCGGTGTGCACTCTCAGTTCATCACCTTGCATATATACTCACAGCTCAACGCCTTGCTTACATCTCGGTGTGCACTCTCAGTTCATCACCTTGCATATATACTCACAGCTCAACGCCTTGCTTACACCCTGGTGTGCACTCTCAGTTCATCACCTTGCATATATACTCACAGCTCAATGCCTTGCTTACATCTCGGTGTGCACTCTCAGTTCATCACCTTGCATATATACTCACAGCTCAATGCCTTGCTTACACCCTGGTGTTCACTCTCAGTTCACTAGGCTGCACATATACTCACAGCTCAACGCCTTGCTTACATCTCGGTGTGCACTCTCAGTTCACTAGGCTGCACATATACTCACAGCTCAACGCCTTGCTTACATCTCGCTGTGCACTCTCAGTTTAATAGGCTGCACATATACTCACAGCTCAACGCCTTGCTTACATCTCGGTGTGCACTCTCAGTTCATCAACTTGCACATATACTCACAGCTCAGCGCCTTGCTTACATCTCGGTGTGCACTCTCAGTTCATCACCTTGCATATATACTCACAGCTCAACGCCTTGCTTACACCCTGGTGTTCACTCTCAGTTCACCACTCTGTACATATACTCACAGCTCAACGCCTTGCTTACATCTCGCTGTGCACTCTCAGTTCATCACCTTGCATATATACTCACAGCTCAACGCCTTGCTTACACCCTGGTGTGCACTCTCAGTTCATCACCTTGCATATATACTCACAGCTCAACGCCTTGCTTACATCTCGGTGTGCACTCTCAGTTCATCACCTTGCATATATACTCACAGCTCAACGCCTTGCTTACATCTCGGTGTGCACTCTCAGTTCATCACCTTGCATATATACTCACAGCTCAACGCCTTGCTTACATCTCGCTGTGCACTCTCAGTTCATCACCTTGCATATATACTCACAGCTCAATGCCTTGCTTACACCCTGGTGTTCACTCTCAGTTCACTAGGCTGCACATATACTCACAGCTCAACGCCTTGCTTACATCTCGGTGTGCACTCTCAGTTCATCACCTTGCACATATACTCACAGCTCAACGCCTTGCTTACATCTCGCTGTGCACTCTCAGTTCATCACCTTGCATATATACTCACAGCTCAATGCCTTGCTTACACCATGGTGTTCACTCTCAGTTCACTAGGCTGCACATATACTCACAGCTCAACGCCTTGCTTACATCTCGGTGTGCACTCTCAGTTCATCAACTTGCACATATACTCACAGCTCAGCGCCTTGCTTACATCTCGCTGTGCACTCTCAGTTCATCACCTTGCATATATACTCACAGCTCAACGCCTTGCTTACATCTCGGTGTGCACTCTCAGTTCATCACCTTGCATATATACTCACAGCTCAACGCCTTGCTTACATCTCGGTGTGCACTCTCAGTTCATCACCTTGCATATATTCTCACAGCTCAACGCCTTGCTTACATCTCGGTGTGCACTCTCAGTTCATCACCTTGCATATATACTCACAGCTCAATGCCTTGCTTACACCCTGGTGTTCACTCTCAGGTCACTAGGCTGCACATATACTCACAGCTCAACGCCTTGCTTACATCTCGGTGTGCACTCTCAGTTCATCAACTTGCACATATACTCACAGCTCAGCGCCTTTCTTACATCTCGCTGTGCACTCTCAGTTCATCACCTTGCATATATACTCACAGCTCAACGCCTTGCTTACATCTCGGTGTGCACTCTCAGTTCATCAACTTGCACATATACTCACAGCTCAACGCCTTGCTTACATCTCGGTGTTCACTCTCAGTTCACTAGGCTGCACATATACTCACAGCTCAACGCCTTGCTTACATCTCGGTGTGCACTCTCAGTTCATCACCTTGCATATATACTCACAGCTCAACGCCTTGCTTACATCTCGGTGTGCACTCTCAGTTCATCACCTTGCACATATACTCACAGCTCAACGCCTTGCTTACATCTCGCTGTGCACTCTCAGTTCATCACCTTGCATATATACTCACAGCTCAACGCCTTGCTTACATCTCGGTGTGCACTCTCAGTTCATCACCTTGCACATATACTCACAGCTCAGCGCCTTGCTTACATCTCGGTGTGCACTCTCAGTTCATCACCTTGCATATATACTCACAGCTCAACGCCTTGCTTACATCTCGGTGTGCACTCTCAGTTCATCACCTTGCATATATACTCACAGCTCAACGCCTTGCTTACATCTCGGTGTGCACTCTCAGTTCATCACCTTGCATATATACTCACAGCTCAATGCCTTGCTTACACCCTGGTGTTCACTCTCAGTTCACTAGGCTGCACATATACTCACAGCTCAACGCCTTGCTTACATCTCGCTGTGCACTCTCAGTTCATCACCTTGCATATATACTCACAGCTCAACGCCTTGCTTACACCCTGGTGTGCACTCTCAGTTCATCACCTTGCATATATACTCACAGCTCAATGCCTTGCTTACCTCTCGGTGTGCACTCTCAGTTCATCACCTTGCATATATACTCACAGCTCAATGCCTTGCTTACACCCTGGTGTTCACTCTCAGTTCACTAGGCTGCACATATACTCACAGCTCAACGCCTTGCTTACATCTCGCTGTGCACTCTCAGTTCATCACCTTGCACATATACTCACAGCTCAATGCCTTGCTTACATCTCGGTGTGCACTCTCAGTTCATCACCTTGCATATATACTCGCAGCTCAACGCCTTGCTTACATCTCGGTGTGCACTCTCAGTTCATCACCTTGCATATATACTCACAGCTCAACGCCTTGCTTACATCTCGGTGTGCACTCTCAGTTCATCACCTTGCATATATACTCACAACTCAACGCCTTGCTTACACCTTGGTGCTCACTGTCAGATCACCACTCTGTACATATACTCACAACTCAACGCCTTGCTTACACCTTGGTGCACACTCTCAGTTCACTAGACTGCACATACACTCACAACTCAACGCCTTGCTTACACCTTGGTGCACACTCTCATTTCACTAGGCTGCACATATACTCAGAGCTCAACGCCTTGCTTGCACCTTGGTGTGCACTCTCAGTTCATCACCTTGCACATATACTCACAGCTCAACGCCTTGCTTACATCTCGCTGTGCACTCTCAGTTCATCACCTTGCATATATACTCACAGCTCAACGCCTTGCTTACATCTCGGTGTGCACTCTCAGTTCACTAGGCTGCACATATACTCACAGCTCAACGCCTTGCTTACATCTCGGTGTGCACTCTCAGTTCATCACCTTGCATATATACTCACAGCTCAACGCCTTGCTTACATCTCGGTGTGCACTCTCAGTTCATCACCTTGCATATATACTCACAGCTCAACGCCTTGCTTACATCTCGGTGTGCACTCTCAGTTCATCACCTTGCACATATACTCACAGCTCAACGCCTTGCTTACATCTCGCTGTGCACTCTCAGTTCATCACCTTGCACATATACTCACAGCTCAACGCCTTGCTTACATCTCGGTGTGCACTCTCAGTTCATCACCTTGCATATATACTCACAGCTCAATGCCTTGCTTACATCTCGGTGTGCACTCTCAGTTCATCACCTTGCACATATACTCACAGCTCAGCGCCTTGCTTACATCTCGCTGTGCACTCTCAGTTCATCACCTTGCATATATACTCACAGCTCAACGCCTTGCTTACATCTCGGTGTGCACTCTCAGTTCATCACCTTGCATATATACTCACAGCTCAACGCCTTGCTTACATCTCAGTGTGCACTCTCAGTTCATCACCTTGCATATATACTCACAGCTCAATGCCTTGCTTACACCCTGGTGTTCACTCTCAGTTCACTAGACTGCACATATACTCACAGCTCAACGCCTTGCTTACATCTCGCTGTGCACTCTCAGTTCATCACCTTGCATATATACTCACAGCTCAATGCCTTGCTTACACCCTGGTGTGCACTCTCAGTTCACTAGGCTGCACATATACTCTCAACTCAACGCCTTGCTTACACCTGGGTGCACTCTCAGTTCATCACCTTGCACATATACTCACAGCTCAACGCCTTGCTTACATCTCGGTGTGCACTCTCAGTTCACTAGGCTGCATATATACTCACAGCTCAACGCCTTGCTTACATCTCCCTGTGCACTCTCAGTTCACCACTCTGTACATATTCTCACAACTCAACGCCTTGCTCACACCCTTGTGTGCATTCTATCACCACCCTTGCACATATACTCACAGCTCAGCACCTTGCTTACACCCTGGTGTGCACTCTCAGTTCATCACCTTGCACATATACTCACAACTCAACACCTTGCTTACATCTCGCTGTGCACTCTCAGTTCATCACCTTGCACATATACTCACAACTCAACACCTTGCTCACACCCTGGTGTTCACTCTCAAGTCATGATCCTGCTTCCAGTCTGATCTGCCTCTCTCCTGTTTAGACTTTAGTGTACACCTTAGGGCACGAGATATAGTTACTTGAGATAACTCTAACAGCTGAATTTATATGGTTTTGTGTATGTAAATGCAGAACCTAACCTTTGGATTTTTCAGTGAATTTCTGAGGTTTTTTAAATGCTAATTCCTAACTATAACGTCCCTGTAACTTTTGTTTTTCAGTGAATTTCTATGATTTTTTTAATGTAGCGGGAGTTGGCAATAGTGCCTGGCCTGTGGCCAGGCCCTGCACCCAATCTCCAACATGCTGCCAACCCCTTCGATGCACGTATCCTGCATCTCCAGTTATCTCCAGTGGCTATCTCCAATTGGGTATCTGCACAGTGTATCTGCGATTGGGAGACCGCCATTATACATGCTGCATCGTCCAGCCTCAGCCCTCTATTGGAGGCGTGCATCCACCATTAGCTGATACTCATGTGGATCCCGTGAGTAGTTACCTACTGTTATCCACAAGGGTGGTTTTGGTGGTTTCTGGCACAAGCTATTGCATTTTCTCACTAAGCCACTTTTGCCCTCTAGTGCCTTCCTCTTCTCAGGACATCTCCTGTCACCACTGATTACCTCTTGGAATCTCTAACAGTGGGAGATAGTTAGTTCTTGGATACCTCGTGGTCCTGAGACCAAGTTAATTGGCAATTACTCCCCAGATTATTGATATGTCCTGATAAGACCCTGGTATCCTCCAATAGGGTCGAAACACCATCGACTTTTGAAAAGACAGGTTATTTGACACAGGAAATTACCCTGTGGGACTAATTGTATCTAAACAAACTAGGCCATTTACCATTTATTTAATTGTTATTAGCCTATCCGGCCTTAACAATAATCACACAATAGATATCAATCCATCAAACTCAATAAAAATCACATCGAATAAAACATCTCAATAAAAGAAAAATATGCTTGAATTTTTGATTTAACATGTGCCAAAAATGTATCCAATTTACCATGTATTATCGTAAAACCTAATTTGACCATAATTCACATAAAAACTTAACTTATTCTAGAAAAACATTATAAGTCTGATATTTAAAATGTCTTATTATGGGACGAATCATTTGGGGCCTTGCATTGCCTTCCAACCATTTAATAAAAGCCCGAGGCCTAACCCCGTTTTTCACTACCCTGCACCGATTTCCCAGGCTAAATAGCTACGGGATAACATAGACTATTATGCCTGTACCAACTGTGGGTGCATTGATAGACGAAGTTTCCATGCTTCCAAGATATAAGTTGAGACCTTTATCACAATGTATTTCTCATCTGAACGCATACATAGCGCTTCCGCCTCCTTGCACTTCCTAACTCCGTAAGATCTGAAAAGTGGACGAAGGTACAGTTTACGGAGTCTGAGCGTAAAGTGGCATAATAAAAGGAAGTGGGAAAGTGTTTCCGGACCGCCATGAAGGCATGGACAGCATTCTAATCTACCCGGAGGAGCGGATTGCCATCTGTTAACCACCGCTGTCACTGGTAGTATGCCCATATGGAATTTAAAGTAGAGAGCCCTTTTTTCCTCCGGATAAATACTGTCTATGAATATTGCTGGTTTAAGCTCTTGGTTAAACAAAATATACCGCTTGAATAAAGGGCTAAGAGACTCGCACATAGTTTCTGTCTTTCGCTCCCAATATGCCTTTTTTATAACAGCTAGACTAGGCCTTCTGATTTTTTCTGGATGGAGCCAAAAGTCATCCTGGCCAATAGCAGCCAGGATAGTTGAAATATGTTTGAACCAGGGCAGTTTCCGATGGTTTTGCAACTTCATGATATCCTTAAGTACGTCTCTAAATGGTTTAAGAGCCTCTTTTGTCCAAATACGGATCCAGTATCTTACTGGAGCCAGAGCGATGTAGTCCTCAACCTTTCTCATCAGTAGATCAATTCTTATTGCATTCATTGGTGTAGCATTGCCTAGACAAAGTAATCGGCGTAAAAATTTGTTCTCGGTTACTTGTATTGATGGAATCTTTCTGAATCCCCAGATCTCTGCGCTGTAAAGTGCTGCGGCTCTTGCTTTTGTTTTATATGCAAGCAGTGCGGAGCTCACGGAGTGATTGCCTGTAGCTTTTGCAAATCTGAGAACTGCTCCGGCTTGTTGGGCCAAGGAAATTCTGCTTTTGTAGATTTGTGGTTCCCATGTCTGTTTTTCATCTAATCTGCAGCCCAGGTAATCATAAGTGGCCACTTGGGCCAAAGGCTTATTATTTGCCCTAAAAGTCGATTGCAACGTCTGTTTTTGGTTGAGAATCATAAACTTTGTTTTCCCCTCATTGATTACCATGCTCCTTGAGGTACAGAAAGATTCGAAGCCCCTAAGTAGTCCATGCATTGCTATCTCTGTTCTTGCCAGTAGTACGGCGTCATCAGCAAAGAGCAAGATAGGTATACTTTCATTGGCTAGTTTTGGCACGTCCAGATTTAATTCCTTCAAAACCTGACTTACTTTATTTATATAACAGTTGAATAAGGTTGGGGCCAAAACGCAGCCTTGTTTTACACCTCGCTCAATTGGAATTTCGGCCGTATAATCATTTCTCGTAGAATATCTGACCCTGGCAGTGTTTCCTGTATGCAATAGAATTAGCAGCCTTAAGATTTTTCCCTGTATGCCCATGTCCGATAATAACTGCCATAATGTTTGGCGATTTACGCTGTCGAAGGATGTTTGGAGATCCACAAAGACCAGGTATAATGGACAGTTTTTAAGGGTGGCGTATTTAGCACAGATCATGTTTAGCTTAAAAAGTTGGTCTGTTGTACTTTGGCCTCGCCTAAAACCAGCTTGGTGTGTTGATATTAAATCTCCATCCTCTAGCCATTGGTCTAGAAGCGACTGGATCAATTTGGCAAAAATCTTTCCAACACTATCAAGCAGCGAGATAGGTCTATAATTGCTCACCATGTCCCGAGGCCCTTTTTTGTGAATTGGAACGATTATTGATTCCTTCCAAGAAGGAGGGATTACCTCATAATGCCAAACACTGTTGAATAGACGGGCTAGAGCAGGTAACCATGACGTTAGCTGGTTACGGTAAGCATCTGAAGGGATGCCATCTGGGCCTGCAGCCTTATGCGGCTTTTGGAGAAGGATAACTTGTTTGATCTCTTTTTCGCTGAATTCCGATATTAACTTCGTTGCACGTGGAATGACATAGGCTACTTGCGTGGAATTTGTGCAGGGAAATTCGTTGGAGACTAGTACATTCTGGGTTCCGTTTACCGATCTAACAAGACGATTTGAAGATGCTGCGTGGGTCTTTTGAAGAGGAAGTACTTTACTTAATCTTTGATTTCTGCCTGCCAGCCCTTGAGTGAGGATGTTTGGGTTATTGGTCATCCCTGGTGCTGTTTTGGCCACTTCCTGATACAAGGCAGTAAAATGCTTTACCCAAAGTTGAGGGTTGATATTCAGTTCTAGGTTTTTCGGAGGACCTTCGCATCCCCACCTGACAATCTCCCAAAACTTTTTGGAGTTCCCTGCCGTTATTGCTTGCAGTAAAGTTTTCCAAAGTTTATGTGGAAATATCTTCCTTTTGTATCTTAATAGTTTTTTGTACTGTTGCCTACATCCATGAAAATGTTGCTCATTGGAATCGTTCAAGTGCCGGTTCTTCAGTGCTTGTGATAAGGTCTTTTTTAGCTTTAAACACTCTTCGTCGAACCAGCCCTCCATCATTTTAGGATTGATTTGAGGATGCTTGATCTTTTCCTTTTTTGTTTGCAATAGCAAATTATTAAAGTTGTACAGGAGGGGTATAGCGTCATTAACTAATGGGTTTAAGAACGTGCTAAGTAATGACACCCAGGTTTGGCTGGGAACACTCATATAAGGTTCATCCTCATTTGACCTTAATATGTTTTTCCTGTTTGGTCTCATAGTTATTGTTAGGCTATTTCCATTGAATGGAGACTCCGCCTTCCCTGGGCTCGTGTCCGGATGGACTATCTCCATTAGCAGTGGGTCGTGATCACTCTCGATTCTGTCCCTTATTTCCATATCGATGACATAGTGCCAGGCTTCGATGTTTATTGCCATATAGTCAATTATGCTTTGCCTTTTTCCAGTTCGAAAGGTAGATTTAAAGATTTTATCTGACTTTGTTCTCCCATTTAATGTGCGAAATCCTCCTTCTATTAATGCTTCAAAGATTAATTCTCCTTTCTTGGAGTCATTACAACGTTGGATAAGAGGCGATGGGATATTCCAAGCATAATCTTCCTCTGCTACTTGTTCATCCCAGAGGATAGAATGAGGTTTAGTGTTGAAGTCGCCACATATCAAAAAAAAGGTTTTACAAAGTTGGAGAGAGCGATTATTCGTGTGACCTGGTACTGGGATCCTCCGATCCATGGTTCTTTTATTTAGGATATGTTCTTTAAGGAGCCGCACCCCTGGCATAACTTGAGCCCGGCTGATAGGTGGGAAATACAAATTTACTATTTCGAGTGACCATTCCTCGTGTTTGACTGCAAGCGTCTGGATTCCCTTGCTTTGTACGGTGTGAGTTACTACGTAGTTCCTCAGTAATTAAGTTATGATCCAAATACTCAGACCTCCCGAGGGTCTTCCTTTTTTTTGCTTAATAGCAGGTAAGTGGAAGGTGGAGAACCCATCTAGGTCAATAGCATGAGTAGACCAAGTTTCTTGAAAGCAGCTGATGTCTTGTTTTTTAATAAATTCAACCCAGTCTTTATCTTCCATTTTGTTTTTTAAACCTGCTATGTTCCAGCTTAGAATTTTTAATATGGGACTGATTTTATTTTTTATGTTCAAGCTATCCATTTTTTGCTACGAGCTTCTAAAAGATTGCTCTTGGCAATTCTGTAACTGTGGGGGATTACCCCTACTGTTTCTAGGGGAATTAGCAAACAGGCAAAACCTCATATTACTCAAGTTTATTCGTTCAGGGAGTTGTTGTTTGGAGCTGATTGCTCCCTGAAGTATCGAGCCAAAATTGCCTTTTGCCTCTTGCCTGCGCATCATGTTTCGGTTTGAAGCTTTCTCAAAAAGTATTGTTGGATATAGTTCTTTTTGCGGAGTAGCGATGGATATTCCCCAGGTCTTCATCGTGTTTGAACATTTTAAGATCTGTTCCGCTATCCAAGGTGAGGCCCAGACTGTTTCTGTTAATTCCCCGTTCTCTAATTCTTTTTTTGGTATGAATCTTACTGAGAGGAGATCTTTAGTTGTTACATTCTGTAAGGCTGGCAGGGAGTTGACAAGAAATAAGATGTTAGACCTGTTCAGGATGTCGTGACTTCCTCTTGAGGAGTACTCAGGCATAAACAAGATCGTGGCTTCAGGCTTTTTAGTTGTTTCAGACCGGATCTCAGTGTGCCCGCCACCTTCCTGCGACAGTCTTCCTTGGAATTGGGTGTTCTCATTTTGTCTGTCTTGAGTGGTAACTGCCCGACTAATAGATGTTCGATTTACCTGGCCTTTTTCCCTCCCCAGTTGCAGTTCTTTGTTCCTTTGTTCTTCGTCGGGTTGCTTTTTTGGAGGCCAATTGTCCCTTTTTCCTTTGATTTTATTGGTTTCCAGGTCCAGTGCTGGGCGCGATGGTGCAGGCGAATCAATGATCCACCCAGGCTGGTTACTAAGGTTATAATTTCCAGGGCTGCCCTGAGAACAGGGGTGCGGGAATTGTGGCTGTTGTATTGTCCACGCACATGTTTGTTCTTATACTTTGTTCGCTTCGTATAAACTCTGGGGTCTCTACCCTTCTATTTCCGCCTTTGCTATTATCTTGTTCTGCCCCCTCACTAATGAAGTTCGGAGGCTGCTGGCATTTTCCGTAGTGGTCTTCTACTGTGTTTAAGTAGTGTACCTGAACTAAATGTTCAGTTTTTGTAACTGGGAGGTGCTTATCGATACCAATGCTAGGTTTGGATGTTCCTGGGCTCCATTTGGGTTGTTTGTTGGCTGGAGGATCTTTTACCTCGTTTGCCTCATTTGTGCCATGATTTGTTCCAGGATCTTTTCCAGACCACCTTTCTTTGTCTAAGTCATGCCCAGATGCTTGGTGTCCCCTGGGGCCAGTGGGTATGCGGTTTATATGGGAGTGGTGAGTGCAACTTTTGTCGCACAGTAATCCGGGATTTTTATTTATAAATTTAAAAACTTTATCAGTGGGTTCCTCAAAAAACTCCGACTTAATGCTTTTATCTTTATACTGATGTTGGGCGATCTCATCACCTGTGTTCCTGATTTCACCTATTGGGCCTATCTGTTGTAACATGTTTAAGACCTTTCCTGCTGGTGCTTTTTTTTTTCCTCTAGCTTTCTTCCATGTGTTTTTCCATCTGCCTGTTCGTTGAGGCCTTTTACCCGGTGGCCTTTTTTCTACTGTGTTTGGGACTTTGATTCCAAATTCAGGACTTCCGTTTGTTCTCTCCCTCTTAGGTGTCTGATTTTTTGCATCTGGATAGTTCTCTCGTCCTGGGCCGGAGTGCCTTTCTATATTTTCTCTGTCTGTTGGCCATTCAATTAAACTAGATTCTGTTTTTCCTAGCTCGTGATTGCACCCATGTGTGCTTTTAAGGCTATGTTTGCAGTCTTCGATTATGTCTTTGATTACTTTTGGGACTTCCAATAATTTTTCCAGCAGTGGTCCACAGACTTGTCCGTCCAACTTGTCCATTTTATCGGCCACTGCTTGATGCAACAGGTTTTCCCTAATTACGCCCTCTACTAGAGCCATCCTGTAATCTATAGACTGTATTGAGGATGTAAGTTGTTTGGTCAGTTCAAGTTGATCGTCAAATTTTTGAGACTGGGCCATAATCGTTGTTGCAATTGAGCCCAGTGTTGTACATATAACTTTCATGATACTAAGAATTGGTTGATCTAATGAGAGGTCATCTCTATTTCCACTTTGCTCGTTGGTTATCTGACCTTCTGGATTCTTACCTTCCTTTCCTCTGTGGCCTTTTATTATACTACATTCCAGGAAGTTTAGATCTTCTGATGTTATGCTGTTTAGTTGAGGGTCTATATTGCCAATAACGGAGTTGTCGAGCGAGGACAGCTCCAGACTGAAGGAACTACTGTTGGATCTGCCCAGCATTAAATTAGTTTTAACAATTTGACTTCCGCAGTGAAACTGTGGCGCTGGAGTTTTATGGGTCTGTTTAGATGGCGAGTAATCTTTTACTGGACCCATTACATTTTGGAGTGCTATGAATTCTGCTTGGGCACATTGTGGAGAGAATGTTAGTGAAAAATTCCCGGAGTTCAATAGTCCCCTTTGGGGGTCAGGATAAGGCAAATTGTTGCTTTTTCTTTGCTCTCCCGAAAAGTTGCTCCACTTTGGGGGGTTATTTAACTCCACTTCACTGTCCCCTAGAGGATTACTCATTGGGCAGAATAATTGCGATAAACCAACCGGTTGCTGTTGCTGCTGAAGTAGGCGAGTGTCCTGGAGCCCGGTCACTGGTAGCTCCAGTTCGCCCCCCCCCATGTTGTAGCCACCCACTCCCCCCGGTGGCTGTGATCGGAGGCCACTGGCTTTGGGACTTTGCGTTTGCGGCTGTTCAGAGTTCAAGTTCACTTGGTTGTAATAATTAGTAATAGTGTTTATTTTTGGTCTAGTTTTCCTTCCTCCCGTGGATCCACCCGGGCCCGGGTGCGTCGGTGTATACTTAAGTCTCTTGCGCGGAGGACTTAGAAGGCCCCCCACAGTTTTGCCTACAGTTTCTCCTGCGTTCAGTAGGGCACCCCCTGTATCATCAGAGTCAGTATGGGCTGGCAAGCAAAGCGGTGTCACCGCTTCTAATGTCCCACCTGACACTTCTCCTGGGTCGGAATCAGTTTTGTTGGTGGGAGACCCGACTTGGACACCCTCTGCTGTGTCCTCACCTAGGTTTGCGGATCCCCCCTGGGATTGCTGGATGGTTCTGGGGTCCTGGTCCTGGTCCTGATCCTGATCCTGGTTCTGGTCTAACCCTAGACCTTGTGAACTCTTGAGCTCCTGCTCTGATCTTTGGAATTCCGCTAGGTGAGTGAGCGCCTTATTGGCCTCCTTAGCCTTCTTTGTTTTTCCTCTTGTCCCAACCATCCTCCGGTTACCGTTCACTGCTCACCGTTCACTGCTCACCGCTCCCCTCGACTCCTTGGTTCCTTACTGGGTTCCTTCCTTGCTCAATCTTTAGAAGAGACCACCAACAACGACGACAGATCCAAGTCCAAGGCCAAGGCCAAGGGCCAAGTAGGGCCGACTAGGGGTGGCTGTGGCTAGAGCTGTTGCTGTGGCTGGGTGAGGCTGAGTGAGGCAGGGTGAGACGACGTGGCGCGGACGTGGCGCGGTTGAGCTGGAACCGGGGCCATGCCGAGGGTAGGAACAGGAGCAGGAGAGGGGTTCAATGGCAAGGAAGGGTCCCGTATAACAGGTATACAGTGTATGAACAGGGACCTCCCCCCCCCTGGAAGGCTGCTTACCCGGTCTCTCCCGGTCGGTCCTGGTCTCACCCCGGTCTGCGCTCCCGCTCAGCGTCTTTTTCAGGAGGGGCCGCAGGAGGTCACAGGAGGTCCACAGGGGGATGGCAGGACTCCTTCTCCTTCTGACTCCCTCTGACTCCTTCTCCTTCCGGCTCCGGCTTCTGGCTCCTCCGGTGCCCAGGTCACGCCTGGTCCCGCTGTGCCGTGCCGCGCCGCGCCGCACAGGAACAACACAGCGGTGAAAAGGTGCAGGGAGGGGGGGCGCCCCTGCCGGAATGCCAACCCAGCCGAGGCGCACAGAATCCTCCGACCCCAAAAGCCGCACACTGCACCGCACACCGCAGTGAGTTCCGAGCTCTCGGGCTCCAAACTCCGTGCTCCGTGCTCCAGGCGTGAACCACCGGCAAAGTTCTCCTCAGGCCCCCCAAAAGCAGCAATGACGGTGGGGGCAGTAGCGGTAGCATTCGGCAGCGTTAGTGCTCTGTCCTCCTCCGCTGCACTCTGCGACATGAACCACCCGGCGCCGCGACGTGAACCGGAAGCAGTGTCAGAAGCAAGAATAGGACCTAATTCCCGCTGCTCACAGCCTTCGGCCGGTTCCTCAGCCAAAGCCTCGGGGGGAAATGAACAAACTCTACTACATACAGCTGATGGAGCTGATTGCTGTGTGGACAGCCTTCTACCAATATACCAGATATATCCACATTATTGCTCACTCTTTGTCTTGTTCTGGTTTTGGTCGGTTTCACTTGGGGTGCATTCATTACTACCCCTCTCTTCACCAATTATGAATGGTTTGATTCCTTTTGCACATTCTTGCATGTATGAATAAAGACTTTTCTAATGTTCACTGACTATATGTACTAGTTGCTTTTTGAAAAATCAGAAAGGATTTATGTCTGACAGAACGTGTACTGTCTCAAAACAAACTGTTACTGTTGATTCTCTGTGGGACTTTCTGCTTTATTGCAATTAAATGACTAAATGAGTTCCATGTGAACAGTTGTATTATGCTACAGTTTTATACCCAGGTTCACGTCGAGCTCTTGGTTGCTCTTGTTTTTTAGTAGACAGTCTTGTAGGGATGCATGCAATGTTTCTCTTTCCTCTTTTTCCAAGTGCATGGTCAGATCTCCTCTTTTTCCTGACACACTGGGGCCTCAGTAATTGGAAATTCAGAAGAGATGGATAAAAATTGTTTTCCTGAGTCAACTTTAGAATTAAGCAGGGCTCACACCACTACCCAGGTGAGGCTCATCCATCCATTAAGAAATGCAGTACCTTGCACAATTGATGTAGACTGTACCATATATTATGGACAAAGTTATCCCTTTGGGGTGTTAGAGTTCCAAAAAATTCCAAGATTTTTAAAGGTAGCCATGAAGTCTGTAGTCATCCCAATAGAGCCAGTAGTTGGGAAAAAGTTTTCAGAATATGTTCTGGGCAGAATAACAAGGATTTTAACCACGTTTAATACCACTCACTGTTGCTCAAACTTTAAGCCTTTAAATCTTTACTTTGTAAAATGGATAATTTGTTACTCATTTCCCAAGAAAGCCTTTGGGGAGCAAGACCAATTTCCCTGTAATGTCTGTCCCTAAATAATGAAGGAAGATGCACACATTGGCCTGGATGGAGAGACAGGACACAGTGAAATGGGCATGAAGAAGGCACCGGCCAAACAGACAACATGGCTGCCAGTTTGCATGTAGTGCATTAGGCAGTGCATATTCCCTGTGCAATACCCAATGCCTACACACGGTGACTGCTGCTGTTACAATGTTCAGCTCCTATATGCAGACCATGCTGGGAAAAAACACACTGACCATAAATTAAAGCAAATTGAATGGCATATATAACCCCGTGGGGCGTGGATTTAGGGAACTTCCTCCCACACTGATATTTTTTTTTATCTCAAAAATGCTACTTCTTCAGTATTTGACAATAAATGAATCTAAGACAGGTCTGCTACTCCCCCATCAACCAACCCCAAGTTAAAATATATGTAAATATGGGGGTTTGCATCTTTTTGTACCTGGGTGGCTGGCCGGTGTCTTTTGCCATTCACCCTCGCTCTCTGTGGCCTTTAATTTTGCGGATAGTTTTGTCTCATGAATATTCACTATTTTGTGTTTTGGGAACTGTGCAAATTTACTGAAATTCAAGAGGTCAGGAAAATGGTGGCAGTTTCGTGCTTTCCAATTATTCTGAATTTTTTAGCGCACCGTCCACTAGGTCTGTGTTTTCATTTTTGTGCAGTTTTTCCAGAGTTCTGAGTCCCTGTGACTACTTCATTTGTGGCCTCGGTATGGTCAGCTGGTCGCCGCTTTTCTATGAGATGTATTATTCCACTAGCAAAATAGAGGATTTCAGGGTGATGGAAAAACAATACGTTTTCCTTTCTATCAGCCAAATATATTTTATGAAAAATTGAAATAGGATTGACAGGCTTGGCAGAATTGTAGCTAGTGGGTTTATTACCAAGGTATATATATTAAATTAACCTTTTTCTGTCCGCCTGGCGCCTTTTTCGCATGCAACTATCTCGAAATTACTGGATAGATTGCAGTTTTGAAAATGTCTTTGGCTAACAAGTCAGGCTCGAAGAAAGTGCCCATTGCCTTGGGTCATTCTTCAGCTAAGCTTGGGGTGAATGAATATACATTGTTACTCAGAGGAACCCTAGACGAGGTGGCCTATTCTATATAATGCATTTCAATCAGAAATAACCAGAGAAAGAAACCAAACAGAAGTATGTGACAGCCCAAGAAAGGTAAAGGCATGTCTGATGAGATGAAAGAACTGGTAAAAAAAAGCATCATTGAACAATAGTTAGCTGACATCTTGCAGTATTTTTAACACATAGTATTTACATAATTGTGGTCGTTTTTAAAGTTGTTGTTAAACATCAGTTCTACGATTCCCTAGCCATGGGCTTCTCAGACATGTGTTAAAATAATGAAACACAGCATTCTTAGGGCCCGGATAGCTCAGTCGGTAGAGCATCAGACTTTTAATCTGAGGGTCCAGGGTTCAAGTCCCTGTTCGGGCGTCCAATTTTTTTTTTTTTTAGTACAAATGTATGACTATTTGTTGTTATTTCGCCACTATAAATTACATTTGCCAGATTTTTTTCCTATCTAAAAAAGTAAAAATTGGAATTTAAAACAAGCGCGCCTCTCCAAAGCTGTAATGCACTTTGTATTCACGTGCACGGGGCTTGCTTCTTGAGTTCAGAATCAAACACAGTTCAGCCGCTCACCACAAGGTGGCGCTGCAGTTCAAACGAGGAAGTCACCGAGCCACTGCTAATGACGTGTTACCTGGGCTACCGCAAAAAACATAAGGGAAGCGTGAAAAGCACAATATTATACATTTTAAGACGTAACAAATAAGAATAATGAAAGTTTCCAAATTGTTTTCGAAAAAGAGAAGTGATGTGGATGACCCTATTTAATTATGGATCGAAAAGTCACTAGGGGCGCACGTTTGCAATCTAATAATACAAGTAGGCTTCCCAGTTTTGGTGTATTTATTTTTAAAGTGCTCCATCTATATTTATCCGTGTTTATCTCTTGCTAACAGACATTGGCAGCTCCTATAGCTCGTAGATTGCTGCGACCCATTGGCTTTGCCAATGCTTGTTTTATTAACTCCCCAGTCTGTAAGATGCCAGCCTTTGGCCTGGCAGCGTTGATTGACGTGCCTGGGGCACGAGAATCGTTGTTTTTTTCCTACCAAACCCTTTATAGAGGATTCTTTATTGACATTTATCTGATTGCTTTGTTCATCACCCAGACTGTTATTTCTATTTCTAAACTAAACTCATGCACTGTGTAACTTCTTGACTTTGTCAGTGGCTTAGGCCCATGTTTGTGCTATATAAGAGTGAATGGATGAATAAATAAAACTATGCCTGCGTGCTGTGTGCAGGCTGACACTAATGCAGGGCCTGTGTGCATGGGTGCAACTAGGGTCTGTGTGTCCAGATGTGGGATTATTCATTTCCATCCTTCCCTGTATGTGTGAAGGTCACTCTCTGAGTCACCTTTCATGCCTTGAGTTGACCCATCATTTCCTGTGATGTCATCATACAAATTGTTAATTACTATTACTGTGAATTTTGAAAAAAACAGAAGATGTGATCCTGTGGGTTCCTCTGCGTAGACACTTTCCAAGAACAAACCTTTTAATTGTGTAATGTCTGTTTGTAATGTTCTATAAGTTACTTAGGTGCTACTGAAGTTACAGAAAATACGAAATGTAAAATGTCACATTTTTCCTTGCTCTACAATATAAATTGGGCCTTTCTATTTTTAAGAAAATTTTCAATTATTTATGGGTTATATATTTTTTGTTCAGTTTACATCTTTTAAGATTAACATGCTATCCGCATGAACCTGCGGGGCGCGGTCTGTAATTGGAAGTCAGAATTAAATATTAGATTGATTTACAGGAAAACTTTGGGTCTCGTAGATCTCCCCTGGAACTGACCCTTGCTTCAGTAGCTGTGCAGAAAGGCTACTTTTAAATGTAAAGTAATGCAATATTTTTAAGGGATGGGTTCCAGAAGCGGATAGTCCGCAGCCTACAGTCCAAGCCAGGCTTCTCCTTCCTAAAACTCACTTTTTAATTATGAAATAGACATACAGGCGCATGACGTGTCCATAGAGAAAAAGAGTAGAAGGACGCTGGCTTTCGGAGCGGCGCTGTGGCTTAGTTGGTTAAAGCGCCTGTCTAGTAAACAGGAGATCCTGAGTTCGACTCTCAGCAGTGCCTCAAACTTTTTTTTTTTTTAAACATTTTTCAATTTCAAAATAAGCCTTTCTTACATACATTACAAATGTACAATTATCTTTGGCATACGAAGGAACTATTACGCGTTCAAAATATGCTAAACCATGGTTTACGCATCTGGCGTGTTAGGGTAAAACTGCTTTAAGGTCTGTAAGGCTTGCTTAGATTACAGAAGCAGGCTACAGCGCGACAGATACCCGAATGCGGCCGCCATCTTGGAATCGTTGCTTTTGCACCGATTTGATCGGGGAAGAAACATCCATACTTATTTTTTGCACTCGAAATCAAATACACAGTTTACAGCCATACAACGAAGGCGACTTTTACTTTTAGTCCACATAAAACGTTTAACTATGTGTTTTGGAATTTTTTCCATAAGTTTTTTTTTCACGATTAGTCATAAAATACTAACCGAGGTTGCCTAAAAAAATAGGCAAAAATCTGTTTGTGCTGCTAGTCGTCGAACTACTTCATTTGCAATATCTACATGGTGTCAATCTCGTCGGCAGAGACACGCTTTTTTTCTCCACAAAGATGGACGCTGAATTCCAATAGAGCGTGCCCCCAGTGAGTCGCCTTTCAGCTGGCTGTGACAACGCGCATGCGCTCTCCTCAAGGAGCCTACGTTCTCTTGCGCGGTTCCAAAATAGAAGGCACAGCGCGCCGTACTTTCCATCACTTTTATTTGATGTAAAATACTCAAACAAGGGTCTGATCTCCTTGTTGGGATGCTTCACTCGGATATCAAAATAATTATATGAGCACAGATGTGACGTTGGTAGGCTTACAGAGAGATATCTCACGCACTATTTCAGAGCTCCTCGTTAGTATAGTGGTCAGTATCCCCGCCTGTCACGCGGGAGACCGGGGTTCAATTCCCCGACGGGGAGGTGATGTACTTTTAAACTTTTTTTAATTGCAAATGACTATTTTACAGTGTTTTTTAGTCTTTTTCAATTAAATGTGAAGCAACTATCACATTTATACAAATTAAGCTTGAAAGTATTCGAGTTTGTAAATGACAGTGAGGAAAAAATTGTTTTTCATTTTCATAATTGTGTACTCTTTCCAGTACAGATACGTCTCTACTTCGAGAAGTCGTTGCAGGCTTTTGCATTTTTCGAACAAATACAGGTACATTGAATAAGCACTAGATTAGAATAGGAGAAGATAAGTCTATGTATGCACACATGCTGCACATAAAGCAGAAAGGATATTAGGGCTTTATTAATAACAAACTGGAATTATTATTAAAGACTGCTATATTACTATTCACCATAAAATTGCAATGCTGTTATTACAGAAAAAACATTTTGTGATGATCTTTCAAAACGTAAAAGTCCATACTATTAGAAATAGGAAGTTGCTACTGTTGGTTAGTGTATATGCTCCACCCCAACTAACTTCACAAACAAATCTTTGAGTAATTCTATGTCAGGACCAGAGGCGAGGATTATGCATTTCATTCTTCATTTTTTATTCAACAGCAGGTTCAAAGGTTATCAGAAAAAAACACAATACTACACATCCCATGTCTCAAATGAATCCTAGTATAGTCCGATAGTCTATTTATATTAACAGCTCCCGGAGTCCTTCCTCTTTCTTCACTGCTGAGCGTCAGTTAAGTTCCCTCACTACCCTTTCATAGAGTGCTAGTTAGTAAAAACTAACTGAGCTGTGTTTCTTGCTACGATTGCTATCACTGTATTGTAGTTAGAATTGCTTTTGCTCACTGTGTGCGAACTCGCGCAGCAGGCTTTGGCCAGAGCGCATTGCCACAATACAGAGCAGACCCATGCTGTCAGTGAGGCCCATGAAGCGCATCGTGAGCTGACATGAGCCGCACGGTGACACAGCGCTCAATCAGACTCACGACGCACATTAGGGGTTGTGGGTTTAACCAATCTAGGTGCTCCGCACGTTTAACCTCTTCCAACCCTCGCCTGACACCACATCCGAGGTACGACCTAGGCCTGCTTTCAGACCCGCTTCCCTCACTCTGACGCCACCTGCTGGCGATATATATGAAGGGGAATCTACCGTCTCTGATATGTTTGACCTGTGGAGCATATACCGTCCCAGAACCTCTGAGTGGCAGCCAGACCAGAAAGTCGCGGACTACGTGGCCAGCAAAATACGCCAGCCCCTCGATAAGGGGGTGCGCACCCGATTACGGGCTGAATGACCTCAACCCACGTGGAGGACAAAGTGGTGGCTACGCCAGACATAGACCCGAAAATGTGTACCATTTTTGCAAAATACTCCATAACATAATACTGAAACTCATGATTTGCTTCTTATGGAAGCCCTTGACTGTCTCTTTATTACTGAGACCTGGGCCAGGAATGATTCTGTTCCTGACCTCAGGGATGCTATCGCTGTGGATTATTCTATCTACAGGAAGGATCAGAAAAACCTGAGTGTAGGAAAGTACCATCTTGCCTGGCATGTTACCCCCATTTTTCACTGATCACTTTATTTATGTTGTTTTAGCCCTTGTGTCACTGGGATCCTGCTAGGCAGGACCCCAGTGCTCATAGTATGTGCCCTGTATGTGTTCCCTGTGTGGTGCCTAACTGTTTCACTGAGGCTCTGCTAACCAGAACCTCAGTGTTTATGCTCTCTCTGCTTTCTAAATTTGTCACTGCAGGCTAGTGACTACATTTACCAATTCTCATTGACACCCATATAATTCCCTTGTATATGGTACTTAGGTACCCAGGGTATTGGGGTTGCAGGAGATCCCTATGGGCTGCAGCATTTCCTTTGCCACCCATAGGGAGCTCAGGCAATTCTTACACAGCCCTGCCACTGCAGCCTGAGTGAAATAAGGTCCACGTTATTTCACAGCCATTTTTCACTGCACATAAGTAACTTATAAGTCACCTATATGTCTAACCCTCACTTGGTGAAGGTTGGGTGCTAAGTTACTTAGTGTGTGGGCACCCTGGCACTAGCCAAGGTGCCCCCACATCGTTCAGGGCAAATTCCCCAGAATTGTGAGTGCGGGGACACCATTACACGCGTGCACTATACATAGGTCACTACCTATGTATAGCGTCACAATGGTAACTCCGAACATGGTCATGTAACATGTCTAAGATCATGGAATTGTCCCCCCAATACCATTGTGGTATTGGGGGGACAATTCCATGATCCCCTGGGTCTCTAGCACAGAACCCGGGTACTGCCAAACTGCCTTTCTGGGGTTTCCACTGCAGCTGCTGCTGCCAACTCCTCAGACAGGATTCTGCCCTCCTGGGGTCTGGGCAGCCCCAGCCCAGGAACACAGAACAAAGGATTTCCTCTGAGAGAGGGTGTTACACCCTCTCCATTTGGAAATAGGTGTGAAGGGCTGGGGAGGAGTAGCCTCCCCCAGCCTCTGGAAGTGCTTTGATGGGCACAGATGGTGCCCATCTCTGCATAAGCCAGTCTACACCAGTTCAGGGATCCCCCAGCTCTGCTCTGGCACACAACTGGACAAAGGAAAGGGGAGTGACCACTCCCCTGACCAGTATCTCCCAGGGGAGGTGCCCAGAGCTCCTCCAGTGTGTCCCAGACCTCTGCCATCTTGGAAACAGAGGTGTTGGGGGCACACTGGACTGCTCTGAGTGGCCAGTGCCAGCAGGTGACGTCAGAGACCCCCTCTGATAGGCTCTTACCTTTCTTGGTAGCCAATCCTCCTCTCTTGGTTGCCAAACCTCCTTTTCTGGCTATTTAGGGTCTCTCCTCTGGGGTATTCTTCAGATAACAAATGCAAGAGCTCACCAGAGTTCCTCTGCACTTCTCTCTTCGACCTCTGCCAAGGATCAACCGCTGACTGCTCCAGGACGCCTGTAAAACCGCAACAAAGTAGCAAGACGACTACCAGCAACATTGTAGCACATAATCCTGCCGGCTTTCTCGACTGATTCCTGGTGGTGCATGCTCTGGGGGTCACCTGCCTTCACCCTGCATTGGAAGCCAAGAAGAAATCTCCTGTCGGTCGACGGAATCTTCCCCCTGCTAACACAGGCACCAAAAGACTGCATCACCGGTCCTCTGGGTCCCCTCTCATCCTGACGAGCGTGGTTCCTGGAACACAGGAACTCTATCCAAGTGACTCACACAGTCCAGTGATCCTTCAGTCCAAGTTTGGTGGAGGTAAGTCCTTGCCTCCCCACGCTAGACTGCAAACCTGTGCACTGCGTGATTTGCAGCTGCTCCGGCTTCTGTGTACTCCTCCAAGGATTCCTTCGTGCACAGCCTAGCCTGGGTCCCAAGCACTCCATCCTGCAGTGCTCAACCCTCTGAGTTGGACTCCGACGTCGTGGGACCCTCCTTTGTGTTGTGACTCCGAGCCAGCTCTGATTCACAAATCTTCTAAGTGCCTGCTCCGGTACTTCTGCAGGTGCTGCCTACTTCTGTGGGGGCTCTCTGAGTTGCTGAGTACCCCCGCTGTCTCCTCCTCCAATGGGCGACTTCCTGGTCCTTCCTGGTCACCAGCAGCACCCAAAAACCTCTACCGCGACCCTTGTAGCTAGCAAGACTTGTTTGCAGTGTTTCTGCATGGGAACACTTCTGCAACCTTCAGCACACCGTGGTGCATCTACCATCCAAAGGAGAAGTTCCTAGCTCTCTTCGTTGTTGCAGAATCCTAAGCTTCTTCCATCCGGAGGCAGCTTCCTTGCACCTTCATCAGGGGTTTCCTGGGCTCCTGCCCCCTCGGACACTATCGCGACTCTTGGACTTGGTCCCCTTGCCTTGCAGGTCCTCAGGTCCAGGAATCCATCTTCAGTGCTTTGCTGGTGTTTGTGGTTCTTGCAGAATCCCCCTATCATGACTAATGTGTCCTTTTGGGGTAGTAGGTGTACTTTACTCCTACTATTCAGGGTCTTGGGGTGGGGTATCTTGGACACCCTGACTGTTTTCTTACAGTCCCAGCGACCCTCTACAACCTCCCATAGGTCTGGGGTCCATTCGTGATTCACATTCCACTTTTGGAGTATATGGTTTGTGTTGCCCCTAGACCTATGTTCACCTATTGCATCCTATTGTAATTCTACACTGTTTGCATTACTTTTCTTACTCTTACTTACCTGTTTTGGGTTTGTGTACATATATCTTGTGTATATTACTTACCTTCTTACTGAGGGTACTCACTGAGATACTTGTGGCATATTGTCATAAAAATAAAGTACCTTTATTTTTAGTAACTCTGTGTATTGTGTTTTCTTATGATATTGTGCTATATGATATAAGTGGTATAGTAGGAGCTTTGCATGTCTCCTAGTTCAGCCTAAGCTGCTTTGCCATAGCTACCTTCTATCAGCCTAAGCTGCTAGAAACACCTCTTCTACACTAATAAGGGATAACCGGACCTGGCACAGGGTGTAAATACCACAAGGTACCCACTATAAGCCAGGCCAGCCTCCTACACTGAGGGGTGGAGGTCTCGCTATTATAGCTAAGTCCTCTATGGGCTGTACCCTAGAACCAATATCTCTTAATATCACTGATGGAACAGAGGCTGCCTACTTTAGGCTAAAGATCTCAACGAAAGATACGTTCGCTGGTATACTGGTGTACAGACCCCCTGGCACCAGGACTCATTTTATTGATTTTTGTGGTCAAAATATTTAACCTTATCTTATTTGCAGGTACATTACCCTATTGGGAGATTTTAATTTTCACTTTGAGGACCTTTTGAGTAAAGGTACCATCTCTCCATGCTTCCAAACACAGTATAGTGTCTTCTCAGGGCTACTCTGTTGAAAGTTTTAACACCTGGGTCTCCTCCTCCCTCAACTCTATTGCTTCATTAAAAACTATAACTCTGCCTGGGACAAAACTGTCTGCTCCCTGGTGTACGGCCAAACTCAAGGAGCTTCAACTGAAGTGTCGAAGGCAGGGATGCAGGTGGCGTATTACAACTAAGTTAGAGGGAAAATCTCTTGAGAAAACTAAGCACAATATTTTGTTGCTACAATACAAACTGGTGATCAAACCTGCAAAATCTGAATTGTATAGAGATAAAATTAGGTCTGCCAGTAATTCCTCTAAGTGCCTGTTCAAAACTATTAAAGACGCAGCCTCTCTTGCATCGCAGAATCAGCCCCCTATGTCTCAAGATTTTTGTGGTGGCATGGCTTGTTTTAAAAAAAAATAAGATTCTTGATCTTTACTCCTCATTTGATCTCCCCTGTGATTCCCTACCCGTTTCAGCCCCCCTGCCCACTTCAAAGGGCCCAGCTGGGCAAAAAAGTGAAAGATTTTCCAACAATTTCTCCCATAGAAACCAAGGAACTACTTCTGAGAATTAAATCAAGATCTCCATTAGATCCTTGTGCCACAGAAATACTTCATTTGGCCCCTGAGCCCATTGCAGACATTTTACAGAGTATTTTCAGGCAAATTCTCCAATCAGGCAGGTTTCCTACTGCTTGGAAATGGGCTTCTGTTACCCCACTATTGAAAAAATCCAATGCTGATCCAACTTATTTTAAGAATTATTGTCTTATTTCTTTGATCCCTTTCCTGCCAAGATCTTAGAAGCTTTCTGAACTCAAGAGTTAGTTGAGTTTACTGATTCACAGGAAGTCTTGGATCCCTCACAAAAAGGTTTTAGATCTGGCCACAACACAGAAACTGCTCTTGTAGCAGTAACTGACATCTGGCACCACTTGGGGAGGTAGGGCTTTTTTGGTGGCAGCAGCCAAGCTATGGAATACCATGCCGCTTAATATGGCAAAGGAGGAAACTTTTTCTATTTTTAAACAATGGCTGAAAACCTGGCTCTTTACTCAAAATGGTCTTATATGAACTTGCACTCTTCCATATATGCAAGTCCCTGATGGCGCCTTGATATCCTCATGTTTAGTGCGCTTCATAAATGCTTATAACATAACATATAACTGAACACCAGGGACCCCAAGAAGGGCATTGACCGCTCCTGGACTCCTGGAGGGCATGTCAAGATAAGCTCTCGGACATCCTGGGACCCCTCACCCAGATCATACAACTGGCTGGGCAGTCTAAACAGATGGCCAAACCTCTTCCCACAGATATAGTGATGGTCTGGGCTCAGAAGGCAGTGTGCCTTCTGGGCAATGGCAATTGTGCCCTCTCCATGGAGAGATGATGCTCCCAGCTGATACAAATAGATTCAAAGCTGTGGGAGCACTCCAACTCTGAAGTAGGGACGATCGCACAGGGCAACCTGTTTGGGGATCCTTTTGTGAAAGAGCTGGAGAAATTTGTAGCCACATTCTCGGTGCTGGACAAGGGGCAGACCTCGAACAGGAAAATCTTCCCCGGAAAGGTTTCCGGGGGGCTGGGGTGGTGCAGAAGAGGCAGGGGTCCCTCCTCCATCTGCTCCAACTTCCAAGGCCCCAGTGGAGGCGCAAATAAGAAATAATGGATGGCACGATGGCTTCCAGGGAGCGCTCTTCCCTAACAGGGGAAGAGGAAAGAACAGAAGCAACTGCAACGCCTGCGCGGACGAACATCCCTGGAGGAGTTGACGGTAATCATTACACCTTCTTCCCCTCGAGAATTGGAGGGGCGGTTGAGGCTGTTTACACACAAATGGGCGACAGTTACATCAGTCTTTGGGTCCTACAGATAGTGGAATGGTTACACATAGAGTTCTCAGGAACTTCGATTCGGGAATTAACCCCAAACCCGATCTTCTTCTCATAAACAGACATGGCTCTGATCGAATCAGAGATCCAGGAGCTCCTAAGGAAAGGAGCCATTCGCAGGTCAGTACTAAACCCTCAAGGTTTCATGAGAAATCTTTTCCTAGTGGAAAAGAAAGACAAGAGCTTTCGCCCAGTCATAAACTTACGTGCATTCAGCAACTGGGTCATATACAGACACTTCAAGATGGAGGGCATTTACTTGCTTAGGGACCTCCTCCTGCAAGGGAACTGGGTTGTGTGCCTGGACTGCAAACAGTCCCGATCTTCCCATCCTACTGTCCATTCCTTCAATTCATCTAGAGACTCCGAGGTCTTCGAGTTCATATCTCTCCCAATCGGACTTTCATCAGCACCGTGGAGCTTCCTGAAACTCCTCAAACCAGTGGTCGAGATCCTCAGAACACAGGGGATCAGGCTAATAATTTATTTAGACAAACATTCTCTTGATGGATCAGTCTCAATCACAACTCATGTCCCACTTGAGCACGACTATTGTCTTGTTGCAGGGTATGGATTTTGTCAAAAATCAGGAAAAATCAAATGTCCCCCTGAAAGACCATGACCTTCGTGGGGTTTCTCATAGACTCCAATACGGCCTCCCTTAGCTCCCGAGCTCAAAGGTAAACAAGATAAAAAAAACTGAGAAAGGTATTGAGGAGGGACAGAATTTCCCTCAGACAACTGGCCAGCATAGTAGGACTGTTATCTTCTTCCATCCAGGCCATATTCTGGGTCCCCTGCACTACAGGGCCTTACAACACCTGGAGGACTCCCACCTCAGACGGGGCCTGACCTACTCAGAACTGATTTCCCTCCCCTGGAGGCGTGGACAGAGTTACAATGGTGGATAGACCACATGGAACCAATTTAATTACAGGCATGTCGATCTTCAGATCCTCTCCAGACTTGATCATAGAGTTGGATGCCAGCCGACAGTGGGGTGCCAGATGCGGGGAGATCTCCAATGGGGAGCAGATGGACTCAGGAGGAGCTCAAACTGCATATCAAGTGCCTGGAACTTCTGGCTGGGTTGTTTGCGATCAGTCACTGACTCGGGACAAGGTCTCATGCTGCATCCTTCTCAGGATGGACAATGTGTCCTCAGTCCAGTACGTAAATCGACTGGGGGGCACTCGCTCAAAGGCACTGGCAAAGCTGGCCAAAGATTTCTGGAACTACTGCCTCCAACACCAGACTTTAGTGACAGCGGAGTACCTCCTGGAGTCACAGAATACTTCAGCAGACTGGAACTCCAGACATATCAGGGATTCCAGCAATTGACAATTGGACAAACAGGCCTTCAGGGCCCTCCTGGAATGGTGGGGTCTGTGCTCGGTGGACCTGTTTGCATCTAGACTGAATGCACAGCTACTGAGGTATTTCAGTTGGCATTTGGAACTGGGGGCATTGACGGTGGATGCCTTCCTGCAAGACTGGGCATCAAGACAGGCTTATGCATTCCCTCCATTTCTCCTGATCCAGAGAGTGACGTCTCAAGTTCATTGTCAGGCAGCCTTGGTAGTTCTTATAACCCCTCTGTGGAATTCACAAGTGTGGTTCCCCGCCCTTCTTGAACTGTCCTGGGATGCCCCAATCTTGATCCCATCCTTTCCTCAGGTGCTGTTGGACCCCATGAGTCACCCACACCCTCTGGTTCTACAGGGCCACCTGAATCTCAAGGCATGGAAAATTTCAATCGTAGACGGGAATATGTCAGACGTTCAAAGTGTAGTGTAGCCATTTTTAATGTAGCTTTATGCGCGTTTGCTTAAAGTATTAGGCCTCTGTGCACTTTGCCCTAGATGCATTTTATTTAGCCTCGCACTGTTATTTTACAATAACCAGTTTCACGGTCTTGTTTTATTTTCTTCTATCACACTGTTTAGCTTACTTCAGCACTGAAGTTCTCAAACAATACATTCTTGCTCGCTCTGTGCTTCAGTCAAGGATACAGTCTGGTACATTGCCGATAGTTTAGTCTTTAGGGTTCGTAGACAGTACACATTCTTATGTAGGGACGTTTCTTAGAACACTGGCGTGTTAGTTATAAAAACACTTTCTAGTCCTGGTACACGTAAGAGGGAGATTCCGACCAGGAACCCACAACTAGATGCTGACTACCCTGTTGCAGATGCTGATCCAGATCACGGGCTTTTGCTCAGGTATGAGGGTTGATGTCCTCCCGGGGGAACCTGAAAGGCAGGCTTAGAGCATAACATGCTATGCTCAAAATATAACTTAAAGAGAGAACGTAACCTAGTTGCAATATGATAACATTATCCTTATGTTTCACTCTCCTCATTACTATTTCAATCCTACTGTGTTGTATGGTTCTGGTTATTGCGGCTCACGCCTTGTTATCTAAAATGCAGTTGTTTTATTAAACCAATCTTTAAAACTCAAACTGCTTTTGTCATTTATATATGAGACCGCACTGTGTATGAGAGAACTGGTTGTGACCTGAGTGACCACAACTTCCCTGGGAAGCACTAATATGTCATGCGCTCGGCTGCCCAAGTGTCTCTTCCCTTTGGGAAAGATAAGGCACTGCTAGTTAGCCGGAGCTTACCCTGGATTTGGGGTGACAAGGGTCCTTCGCCGTGGTTCAGACTTAGTCCCCCACACTGTGAACGATCTTGCCTCCCAAAAATCCAGTAGTCTCATTAAGGATAATGAGAGCCTAGGCGACATGGCGCCACCAACGTTTGGTCTGGCTCTAATTTTCGGATCCACCAGTTTCTCTCGGTCTCATGTAATATAGTGATCCCTCAGTTCCTTTAGCGGAGACGTTCGTGGCACTGAGGACTTCCACCACCGCGGTATAGGTAACCCTAATTACAGCGGATGGTTGTTCAAGCTTGAACCTTAAAAGGAAAGACCCCGTTTTGGTGTGCCTTCTCTGAACTATCGCTGTTTTTCTAATGGCGAATCCCCAGGCAATACAAATAGCTCTTAACATGAGACGACCGCTCACAGCACATTTGCTTGCGCATGGTCTTACGATCCAGGGTGGTCCAGTCACATTTGTGGTGGCTGCCCACGCAGCCTATAGAACTGAACTTTTTTACTCTTGGGTCACATTTCCAGCAGTTGATGGGAACACAAATACATTTCATACATATACGGTTGCGAACATGCCTGGACAGTACAGGGCGTACGCATACCTAGAGATACCTCTATCTTATCAAGAACATAATAATTGGCTTGATGGCGCCCTACCCCATACAATATTACCAGTAAGGTTAGGTCCACTAAGTAATGATGGTCCAACCTGGCCTTTATTGGCTACGTATACACCACATCCTGCGGTTGCAAATATGGAGGTGGCTGAAGTTTGACGTTTATATACAGACTTAACGGCTACATATAGACGCTTAGTACAATTTGTGATGCAGACACTAAATACAAACCTAGCGCGTGCTGCTCCAGCACAACCACATGCAGTAACACCAGGTATAAACCCGGTGACTGTACACTCTATTATGGGTAAAGTTCCAGCAAAACGAGAGGAGACTCCGTTTTGGCTGGCACAAAAAATAAATACGCTGGAGGCGGTATTTCCCCATATGGGACCTCAGGACAAACATAGAATACTGACTATGTGTTTGCCATTTGGAATGGTTCCCACAGTGGAACATTGTAATACATGGGGCACGGTGTTTGCCACGCTCTATACAATGGCACACGGTACACCAACATTGGCCAACCTACCGGAAGTGCTTAAACAAATTCAGGATGAATATGGGGCTGCCCCGGCTTTAGATTTAGGAATGCAACTAATGGACAACTTTGCCACGGTTTCTTCAATAATCCAAAGTAATCTTAAAGGGGAAGCAGTTGCATTTGCAGTGCGTATGCGTCTTCGTGACGTCCCGCAACAAGATCAGGAGCGGGAACTGCCAAAAATTATAGCGGAAAAATATTCCAGTGTCGGTCGAGATAGCCTAGGGGCTAGACCACAAAAACCTCAATTTCAGGGAAAAATTAGTAAAGAAAATGCTAAATAGCAACCTAAGGGTAATAAGAAGCGCTGGGAGAAAAAACAACAGACACCTAAAAAAGAAAGGGGAGAATATCCACGTACGGAGACCCCGCAGAATAGGTATAATCTCAGAAATAGGGATAAAATAAAAACGCCTGATAGATATCAATATACTGATACACGTCAATCTCGTTCCTTTCAGGACTCATCGGAACAGAGAAATGAGAGGGGTGAGCGGTCAGAGCGGAGAACAGAGTACGTGAAACCGAGACAGGAATCACAACGATCTTCTGAGGTTTCTGTCAAGAAGGAAGAGAAACCGATACAACCAAAACAACAGTTTAAAAAGAAAAAAGGTGGCGGCAGTCTCAGTTAGACATGCCACTCAGGAAGAGAGTTCTCTTGAAGAACAAGACTGCTAGACAGCGCGGCAGAGGTCACAATAGTTCGCCTGAATCTTCTAGAGCATCTGGAGGTGAAAGCAACTGATGACTTCATACAAGTTGAAACAGCAGATATGCGTGTCTCTGAACCCGATAGGGTGTACACAGTGACTTTACAATTGGAGGGAGACATTGAACGCACTATACACGCAAACGTTAAGATATATGACATTTTGCTGGCTGAACAAGATTGGCCGCCTGACTTTGTCCGCACCTGCCTAGTGGGGGAGGAGATTATTAAACCTTCGTTCTCGCCCCTTGTTCCAGGGGAACTCGCAGAGTCCCATTGCATCAAATGGGCTCTAGCACAAGCACCTGCCTTATATAGAAATCACGTAGGGTGGGATAGGTATTCTCCATATCATGTAATTCCGATTAAAGGTGGACCTTAGCCACAACCGCAATATCCCATAAAACATGAAGCAAGGGCACCGGTGAGGGAAATACTTACACAACTGGATTACCAGGGGGTGATTGAACCCTGTGTCTCACCGATGAATAATCCCTTATTCCCTGTAGCTAAACCGGACCCATTCACATAGAATAGTCTTAGACTACAGACATTTGAACGGACATACATATGCTATACAAAATTCACATAGCGCCGCACTGATGAACAACATTGTGCGGAAAAAATATTAAACGATTTTAGACATCTCGAATGGATTCTTCTGCCAGAATATAGCACCCGAAAGCAGGGATTTGACAAGCTTTAGTGCGTTAGGCTCCCAGAAAAAATTCTGTCGTTTGCTTCAGGTGTATAAGAACAGCCCGGGACTGTGTACTGCCATTTGTTAAATTTTGTTTTGACCAATGACTTTGTGTTTCACCACTGCGCATATTAGTTGCTCAATGTTCACCAGTAGCACATGGTATGTTTTGTTCAGTTGAGCCGCCTATTGGCTTTGACATGGCATTAGCCATTACTTTCAGTTTACCCGCCTATGGGCTTTGACATGGCATTAGCCATTACTTTCTGTATTCAGTTGAGCCGCCTATGGGCTTTGACATTGCATTAGCCATTACATTCTGTATTCTGCCTATTGGCTTTGACATGCTGTATCCAGTCTAGCCGCCTATTGGCTTTGACATTGCATACCTATTGACTTTGACATGATGTATTCAGTTTAGCTGCCTATTGACTTTGACATGCTATTAGATATTCTGCCTATTGGCTTTGACATGATATCATATATTACATTTTATATTCAGCTCAGCTGCCTATTGGCTTTGACATGATATTACATTTTGTATTCAGCTCCGCTGCCTATGGGCTTTGACATGATATTAGACATTGCATTTTGTATTCAGCTCAGCTGCCTATTGGCTTTGATATGACACTAGACATTGCATTTGATATTTAGGTTAGCTGCCTATTGCCTTTAACATGACATTGCATTTGATATCTAGGTTAGCTGCCTATTGCCTTTAACGTGGAGTTAGACATTGCAGTTGAGAATCCAAGCTGTATTTTTCCAAGCTGTGTTTTTGCACCAGAGAACCAAGATGTTTTTCTCACAGTAGACTAGACATGATAAGAGAGAGTACATGGGTGTTGTTTTCTTCGCTTGAGCTTGGGAACAGAAGTAGTCCTGGAGACCTGGCCAGTCTCCAAAAGGCTTGCTCAGTTTCCCGGGTCTGAGGGGAGGGGGCACACCTTTGTAACGAATGTAACAGGCTGCAGAGGGTCAGATTCGAATCTGCCGGACCTCGTGCTGGAGCTTGGCGCCAGCTGCCAGCAATCCCGTGTGGGTAGATGAATCTCTCTTTCTCGCGGCTGACAGGGGTCATCAGCTTGCAGACCTTAGAAAGATGAAGCTGTAGATAGTTCCCACACGGTGAAGTATTTGTTTTGCTTTGCATTCAATATCTTATAAATATAACCTGCTGTGTATATTGCAAACTGATATATTTTGTTTGATTAACGCGGACTTGAAAGCTACTAATTCGTCATTCATAAATATTGTGGTTGGGGAAGAATTAACAACAATAAAAGTCTTCTTTGACCTCAGAAGTGCATTTCTGTTGTGTTATGTTAGTGCTTAGAAACTAAATAAGAGGAAAGCACTACAGACTGTTTGGGGTTCGTGTGACTGTAATTTTACACGAGTTAGACCCTGAAGCATTGTCATATGTAGATGATATATAGCCCACGGATGACGAGTTGCTACAACATTTAAGACGAGTAGCCCGCCTTGTTGTAGGGTTTGCCGAAGTCGGCTACAAATTTAACTTTAAAAAATCTAAAATTGCCTTTCTCGGCGTCATATTCCTGGGATAAGAGCTGTCGAATGAAGGTAAGAGCCTAGCGCCCCAATTCTTAGAAAAGCGTGCACAATTGCAACCACCTAATACGATTAAGAAACTCCAATCATTGTTGGGCTTTCTAAATTTTGGCAGAACGTACATTCCTGATTAGGCTACACGCATTAAACCATTATATGAATTAATCCGTCCTGATTTTTCAAGCAAATTCTGGACAATTGAACATACACATACTCTTCAGGAGTTGCAAGCAGATATACTAGCCGCAAAACATTTACATACACAGGACAATAAGACGCATTTGGCCATCCGGGTGATAGCTGGGGCCATTGGGTTTATGTATGTCACATTTAATGAAGGTGAGACAGTCCCGATTGGAGACAAGTCCCACTTGTATTCGGCTGCTGAACAACGATTTGCACCCACAGAGAAGATTGTCACTGCTGTGCAGATGGCTGTTATTAAAGAAAGACCTCTTGCCCAGGGAAAACGCATTATTGTCGTTTCCCCTATTCCGGCCCTCGAGGCTGTTACAAAAGCTAGCATTCCGAACGCAAAAGCACTGCATCCCCAATGGATACAATGGGCTACGTCTTTAACAGCCACTGATGTAGATTACATTTTTGACCCAAAGTTACAAACTCAGGAATTTCTACAATATGAAGTTGAATATCCAGTTCCCGCTGACACTTTGACTATTGATCAATATCAAGTAGTCATGTACACCGATGGCTCTGCGCAACCGGCGGTTGGAACAAAACACCAATATTCGGCTGCATGTGCAGTAGTGAGCGGCCATATGGAAGGGGAGAAATTATGCCCCCAACATACTTATACACAGACCTTAGGGGATTGTACGCCACAATTGGCTGAGCTAAAAGCTCTACTGATGGCATTAGAACATACAGATCCAACGCAGTTTACACTGATTGTTTGTGATTCCTATTATTGCGTCCAGTCTTTTAATGAATACCTACATTACTTGCGCTTGGATGGGTTCAGAGATTCAAAAGGCAACACCATAAAACACAGACTACTGTGGGGTAAGGTAGCAGACCTGAAAGCGACGCTACCCAAAGTCCATGTTGTACATACACTTGGACACCAGCGCGTTGGAATACACGTTGCTGGGAATACTTTGGCTGATGAAGCCGCAAAGTCGGAAGTGGCAGTAGCCACTGCAGCTGCAGTGACTCGATCGAGTTCCAAACCAGACACAGAGATTATGGCTGCCATAAGGGCTACAGTTGATGGCACGCCTTATCCTAAAGGATTTCCTAATAAATATCACTACTTCATGGGAAGTATGCTGAACGCTGAAGTTGAGTAAAACACAAGTTTATTAGTTAATTAAAACCATAAAACTTTCCTTCCACATAAACATTTAACAGAACAATTTTAGTGCAAAAAGGCAATTACAGTTCTTTAGCTTAAGGTGAAGTGGTTAGTGAGTTTTTCTTCTATATAAAGATTTTAAGAAAGGAACATACTAGTGCTTTAAGTATTAATAATGAGACAACAGAACAATCTTTTTGTGTGTAAAATGAATACAACGCCAGATAAAATCCTGTGTTTAAAATGAAAAGCTATATGAAATATCGTTCCCCCGAGATATTTAACGAGAACAGTGGCAGACAAATGAGGCATTGGTAAAAATAGGACAAAGTGGGAGGAGGCCTTCTATCAGTTTTATCTACCCCTACTTACGTCTGATTGTTGAAGCCGGACTTTATTACGACACGAGCTAAGCAACTCTGTGGACTACATAGGAGCCTTCCCTTCTTTAGGATGTTCAAAGCAGGTTATAGGGATTTCGCTATCGTTTCCGCCCTCCCTCTATCTGGTCATTTCGAGAGGTTGTGGTTTTATGAGTGAAAATTTCCAAAAATTGAACCAGCCTAATGTTCAATATTGTATTTTGAGGGTTAAAAGCTGCAATTAGTGCTTGTCTGCAGGATCTAATTCTTAAGCAGTTAAATTCTTTTTTCAGCAAGAGTCTCCTTTTGGCCGCCAGGGCTGGACAAATGCAGACCACATGCATCAAGTTTTCATCTGCTAGATGGCAGAGACAGCACTCCTGGGAGTCTACTTGCCGCTCCTTCTTCCATTTTGGCATGAGGTCTAAAGTAGGGACATCACCCAGCCTAAGTCTGAGAAAGGATTGCTTGATTTTCCGTGAGTACGGGCCAGCCATAAGTGCTGATTCTTTAAATGTTTTGTAGGAGTTAAGGATCAACCAACTATGTTCCCTTTTGGTCAATGAGATCTTATCTTCTAGCCAGCTCTGTAATTTACTCACTTTATTCACTGCTTTATTGAAAATGGGGATGGGTAAGGACCTGTTCCATACCTCATCTAATTTCAAAAGACTCTTACTTTCTTCTAGAAATTTTATGTAGTTGGAGTTCCCTCTTTCTAGGATAATTTCCTGCCAGACTAGATTGGCTAAAGACCCCTTTGAAGTGCGGCTCAATTTGTAGCAGCATTTAATGTATGCCGCCGGTCGGGCTAACAACTGTTTGACCAGCATGAATTCCAGTCTGACCTGGGCTGGCGATGCACGCCCAGGTAGCTGAAAAACGCGTTTATAGGTTTTTATCAGAAGCTTTTCCAGAAGACCTGCTTCCATCCCCCTCATTATTTCGGTCCCATAGGTAATAGTTGGAAGTAGCTTCGCTCTCATTACAGCTGTTAATGGGTTCAGAGCATGACCACAGATTGAGTTTGCTAGCTTACAAAAGGCGTAAGTAAGGGCCTGCGTCTTGTTTTTTATTGCTTCTTTTTGTGCAGTGTAATTACCTCTAGCATCCACCACCAATCCTAGGTATCTGTATGATGTTACTTCCTCTAGGGTTTTCCCATTCATATGCCATTTACCTTGGGTGGATGGCCTGCGGTTTAAGGTAATCATTTTAGATTTTTTATGATTAATTTCTAAATCATTGGAGCCTGAGTATTCTTCTAATGCCTTTAACAATTTCTGCATTCCTATTCTGGTATTACTGATTAGTAGTAGGTCATCTGCATTTAGTAGGTTGGATACTTGTTGACCGCCCAGTGAGGGAGAGTGAGATGAGTGACCATTTAGCTTGGTGGGGAGATCTGCTATGTACAGGTAAAAGAGTGTTGGGGCCAATACACAGCCTTGCTTCACCCCCACTGTTGTTTTGACTGCCCTGGATAGGTGAGAGCCTTCCCCCAGTTTAACCTTCACCCAAGTATCGGAGTATATCATTTTGATGGCATTTAAAATAGAATGTGGCAGCCCCCACTGTAGTAGTTTGGCCCACAATTTGTCGCAGGAGACACAGTCAAAAGCAGCTTTAAAGTCAACAAAACATAAATAGGTTGGAGTCCCCTTTGCTTTTGCTCTGTTTATGATCAAGCCTAGCCCCATAAGATTTGTTAATGTTCCTTGGTGCTTGGTGAACCCGGTTTGATTGAAGGGTAGAATATTGTTATCTGTGATCCAGGCTTCTAGATGTTTTAGCACACAGCAGGAAAAGTACTTGAGGTCAACGTCTAAAAGAGTGATTAGTCTGTAGTTGCTTGGGGAGAGCACGCACCCACCCTTATATATGGGGTGGATTACTGAGCCTTTCCAGGATGCCGGGACATTGCCTGTTGTGATCACGTCATTAAACATTGCTGCCAGGAAATTGGCCCATCTTTCTGTTTCTTGTTTAAATAGTGCTTGCGGTAGGCCATTGGGGCCGGGGGCGCAGTCCATTCGTGACTTTCCAATGATTTTTAATAATTCTGGTGCCGTAAATTTCAAAGGTTCCGGGATGTTGGGATCCCAGCTAATCATGTGCGACTGAATTTGAGGGCCTTCTTCGATGATCCGTTCTTTTAGATGGGACTTTAAATGGGATACCCATACTTCCTCTGTTATGTTTGCGTTATTGCCTGCTTTTGCGCCATTGTCTATTGTATTGATGATTTTCCAAAATCTTTTGGAATCAGATGTTTTAGTCGCAAAATGTAGTTTGGCCCACAAGACCTCCTGTTGGCCTTTTTTAAAGGTCCATAGATCCCTTTTGTACAATTTCCTTTGCTCTCTCAGGGCAGTCAGTATTGATACATTATCTGGGCATTTACGTAGTGACCTTAGTAATTTCCCTACAGCTGCTTTCCTTTTGCGCACTGGCAACGGTAAAAGTGAACTTTGGCGGTGATTCAATTGCGCTCCCTTTCTTGTGTTACGTAAGGAATCTTTTTTAATGAGATCTAGGGCAAAGTTCTCCCAGACTGTTGTCAGCTTTGCCCCACTTGTGGTATTTGATTCTAGCTTTCGTAGGGCCTCTTCTGCCTGGGTTTTGATGGTGTCTGAGGACCATTTGAGTCGCTTTAGATTTTCGGTGCCTAGTGTCCCGTTTAGGGCTGCCACTTTCTCCGGTTTTTGCGGTGATGCACAGATCCCCAATACCTGTGGCTTATGGTCGCTTTCCGTGCGGTCCATGATGGTGAAGGTGTTTACTAACTTATATAAAGCAGGGGACACTAAAGTGTAGTCTAGATAGGAGACTGATTTCCCGGAGAATCTTGTCCATGCCGGTGGGATATCGGGGCACTTCCGTCCGTTTAGCGCGAAGAGGCCTACTAATTCACAGGTGCGTATGAAACTCTCCCCTATTTTGTCTTTCCTGAGTTTTTTGGGGAGGGTTTGGCTGGGCTTTGTTGCCACTGTTTGGGTATGATCCTCACTGGGGATGTGGAATAAGCCGAGATTGAAATCGCCCGATATTAACCAGAATGCTGATTTTACTGTACCTTTTATCCTTAATAGTTGAGTTAAAAATGTATTTGCTTCGATTTTTTTATTTTTAGGATTGATGTATGTGTTGACCAGAATCAATGGCTCCTGTGTGTTTTTCCCCCAAACGTCTAGCTGGAGAAATTGGAAAGGTTGGTTTTCCTCCTTACGCTCAGAGATTTTTACTAAAAGGCTGGTACTAATGTAGATGGCAAGGCCTCCCTTTGGCCTACCGGGCCTATTTGTTTTCGTTGCTGGGTTAAGATATTCCATGAATCCGATTATCGGTATTGATTCCATTGCCCAGGATTCCTGTATGAGTAAGATGTCGAAGGTGCTGAAAAAATGTATTACTGCGGGATCCTCCAGTTTTGACCGAAGGCCACCGATGTTCCAGGAGCAGATGGATAAAATGCTGTGTGCGGGTTGATCCTTACCAATTCAATTTTTGCCCATGGGTCTTGGAGGTAAAACCGTCGCTACCCATTCCCTTTCTGGGTACTTTTGTTGACCCAAAACCACTCTTTCCCTCCCTTCTTCTCTCCATACTTGGACTGTCAGCGGGTGTGTAGGTGGGTTCTCCTCACTGCACCTTTCTTCGATGGGTCTGCTGGCCTGATGTACTCCTTTCAGAACCGACCATGCGCCTTTGGAGGTTCCCAGGTATTGTGGGGCTAGTAACGGAGTTGGATAGCGGTCTCCTTTGTAGATGGTTACCTCAATGCCCCAGGCTTTCAAAAGGTCCTTTCTTTTCATGATCCGCTTTGGGATATCTGGAGCCGAGAAGATGGTGAGTGTTGGATCTGTGTGTTGGTTGCCTCTTGCTTGAATAAATTTTATAGCTGCGAGGTCCTCCGAGGCCACAAACTGAAGATCCGGTAAGGCTTTTATGATTCTTAAGATAGAAGATCGATTAAGAACATCTGTGGAGGACCTGGAGGTGAATTCTGGAATCCAGAGTAACTGGAGGGTAGTCGTGTCTGTTATAAGTGACTGATTTTGCTCTATGTGCCGGTCTTGAACCTTATAGTCATCTTCCCTCTGACTAATTGCAGTCTTGCTGTCCACATTGACCAGTGTTAGTTGGGCGGGCAGCGCAGGCGTAATTGGTTTTAATTTTGTGCTCTGCTGACCCCTTGTGGGGCTAGGTCTTACGTTCGTTGTAGTGCCAATTGTTTCGGGTGGTCTTAGGGGGGACTTTGTTAAGTGGGTAGTGTCTGCTGAGGCGGGGAATGTTATCCCATCTACTATTGTGTTAGAGTTTGTACTTATGTGGGTAATAATGTCTCTATTGTACCCTCCATTTGACGTCGCCTGGTCTTTAGATGGATCCTTTGACGAGTTGAGTTGATAAAGTTGGGCGGACTTCCTTCCCTTCCTTGCCCGCTTTTGTTCTCTTTTTGGGAGGGTCCGGGTTGTGGTAGACTCAGGATTCCCGGGCTTATTGATGGACTGTAGCGGAGATGATTCACCATGGGTTCCATACGAGCGCTTGCTAGTTGGCGGCTGTCAGCCAAAATTCTCTCCTCACTTAAAATTGATGGAGCGGGCGCCAGGGAGGGAAGGGGCTGCTGCTCTTTTTGTTTCTGCTCCCTCGGGGTGGATTTCAGAATGGTGGCGAGCGGTTTAGTACATGTATATTCATCCTTCCTGGTGGAGTGGATTTCTTGAAGTATTCCCTCTAAGATTTGCGGCAGTTGAGATATCTTTTCTACTACCTCTTTACAGGAACAGATTGTATAGTCATTAGAGTGATTGACTTGCGCCCTTGTTATAAGTGCGTTTAATTTTTCCAGCTTACTGTTGATCCCGGAGACAAATACTGCCAGGGTGTTTAGCAGGTCAACTTGAATGTCCATTTTATTTGAATGAAATTGCAGCGCCATGACCGTTGCTTGCATTGAATTTAGGATTGCAGCCCACATTTCTTCTGATCTGACTGCCCCTGGGGCTTGGGATTTCGGGCTCTTGGTTATCACTTGATAGTACTTTGTTTATTGTTGTTTTATGGGGGGCTCTCTGTGCGGCTGTCACTGTTTCTGCTTTTGCTGGTCCGTTTATGAATACCTGTTTTATACCCCAGAGGCCCTGTTCTTCTTTTTCGCCGTTGTACGTTGGGAATGAGTGAAGTTTTGGACTTTGACAGAATGGACCACCTTCCTGAGATTCTTGTTCTAAATGTTCTGCAATTGCTACCAGTTCTGAGTCCAGGATGGGTAGTTTCGCTGGACTAGATGTCCATTGGTACTTAGTGGCATCTAGGGAGTTATTACATAGAGTTATGTCTTGCCTAGGATTGAAGACGGATGCTGGTGTAGGAGTTGCTGGTACCGCATTGTCCTGGACTATACGTGATGCGTCTAGTTTCGTGGGGTGATTTTTCCTGATCACTACTGTTGGCGATAGGGGGAGGCGAGGGGGTGAATTCATTCTGAGTTTCTTTTCGCTGCTTCCTTGCTGTTGCCAGTCTTGGCATGGTGAGGTTATTTCCCCAAAACTTGTTTGGGATGGAGCCAGGGAGTCGATCCTTTTTCTGGTGGTGTTGGTGCCAGTAGTAGTGAAATAGTCGGTTATCTTGTGATGTTTGTGAGAGACTACGGACTCTGGAGCCCCCTCCTGCGGGGTCGCCTCCTTCCAAAAGCCGGGTTCTCTCCAGATCGTTTCTTCCATGCTGGAATTTTGTTCGCCTCCCCGCGTGTGCCCTTTGTTAGATTTTGCCTCCTGCATGGGAGGGAGAGGGGGAGATCCTGTTCGCTGCTTGCTCTCCTTTTTGGGGTTGCTTCATCCAGAGCCAGGTCTCCTTTCCTTTTTCTCTTTCCTTGTTTTGCTGGACGGTTTGTAATACTGCCTCGTGCTTTGCCTGATCTCATGGTCGGTAGGTTTTGCTGCCTTTAGAGCGGGGTGATTTTGGGCGGGCTGTTGGGGTGAGGGAGAAGGGCCTTGTTGAGTTTTTTGGGCCTTTTTGTTGTTTAGAGGCAGTTAAGGGTGCCGTCCTCCAAAAGGAAACTTTAATGGACGTTTAAGTTCTGAGTGTGCGATCACCCCCGGGGGAGTTTGGAGCTTTTGAGGGCCTTTTGAGGGCCTGGGTCCTGGGGAGGTGCAGAGAGTTCGGAGTTGCTGGACCGTGCCAGTCCTTGATGGACCGTGTTGGTCCCTTCCGCTCCGCTCCTGGGCCTGGCTACCCTGGGGAAGCTGCCGGGTGCGGGGGCGGGAGGGGGAGCAGGGCAAGGGGGGGGGTGAGGCAACGAGCTGCCTGTTGGGAGTACCGGGGGTGTGTCGGGGTGAGGGGTGCTGCGCGCCTGGCGGGGAACCAGTGCCAGACCCTGGTGCGGCTTCTCCCCGCCCTGTTGCCCTCCTTGACCCCCCTTAGCCCCTTTGCCCCTTTGGCCTCTGTTGCTCACCGCACACGTGCCTCCTTCTGGGGGGTCACGTCACGGGCAGCACCTGGAGCAGAGGGCCGGTACCTGATGGCCTGAAGCCTGGTGTCGTCCTCGGAGGGGCCCTCCTTTCTTGCCACCAGAAGTTTGGATAGAATATATGATGTTTGATGTTTGTGGCCCCTAAGCCCCTCCGCAAGCCGCACCCGCGATCGGGCCACTTCCGCGGGGGTCTGCAGAGGGGGGGGGGGGACGTAGCCCTCTGTGTGCTGCGGGGCACCGGCGGCTCGGGTGTCGGGTCTCGGATGTCAGGCGAGCCGCGGACCCCCGTGCTAGGGGGGAAGGGGGGGAAGGAGCGCTGGGTTGCTCCGCTCCGTGCCCCGCGCTCCGCGCTCCGGCGCGCTGTTTCCGTGCTGTTGACCCGGAACCGGAACTGCAGTGGCGCAACAGCGTGAGCGTTCTCAATTCAGTCGGCGTCAATCAATGAGAAACTGTGAAAGGCACATGGAAACCAATCACCAAATGGAGCCGAGTCAAGGGCAGGGCAGCTCCCCCTTCTGATTGCACGTATTTTTAGGTCTGGCCTGAACGCTGAAGTTAAAATCCCTAGCGTAGGCGTACGCGACATCCCCAATAAGAATGTCAGACCAGAATTGATTAAAGCAGCGCATGAGGGAGTGGCATCTGCACATGCGGGCGTGGCCGCTCCAATTTCGCTGTTGCAGGCCCGTTACTGGTGGCCTGGTCTCTATAAAGAGACTAAGCAGTATGTCCTTTGTTGAGACATCTGTCCACAAATTAAAGTTTCAACAGCTAAACGCCCGCCGCAGACACCCCTCTTAATATCCAACAGGCCATTACATTGTGTGTACTTGCATCATTGCGGTCCACTAACACCAGATAGTGCATACAAATATATGCTAGTCGCTGTTGATTCTTGCTCCAGATTTGTGTGGGTGTGGCCACAGCACTTGGCAGACGCTCGGACTGTTATTAAAGATTTGCGAGTCTTTGTCGGTACATATGCAGTTGCGTCATTCCATTCGGACCAGGGCCCTGCTTTTGCCTCAAGGGCATTCAGGGACACCATGGCTTCGTTGGGGGTCCAGCTCCAGTACTCGTCTCCATTTCATCCCGAGGGAAATTATGTTGTGGAGCGATTAAACCGTGATTTAAAGCAATCCTTAACAGCCAGAGTCTTAGATACGGGTCGTAGTTGGCTAACCCACCTGTATGGAGTTCAGAGAGCACTAAATAACCTACCTAGAAGGTCCCTGGGGGGTCGTACTTCATATGAGTGCCTGTTCGGAACACGAATGTTTGTTCCGGATCTTGATGGTCCTGGTGTGGAGGCGGCGGAAACGCCTTTTGACATAAATGATCGTGTCACTGTTTTGCAGGAATTACAGCAGTTCTGTGAAGATAACTCTTCTAACAGTGCCGCCTCCACAGGAATTAAGGATGTGCCACTGCAAAGTATAATCTATACAAGGTAAGCATTCCCTCGGAAAAAGACATGCGAAACTGACACAGTGAAATTTACAACATTTCACTGTGTCGTTCTGCGACTTTACTGCGCCATGCAGGCCGGAATAATTTACGTTGTTTCGGTCACTAAGGTCGTTTCTTGCTGCGGGAGTGTGTTGTTTCCCCCCACTAAATTAAGGGAGGTAGCAGATATCTGGCCTCACATTGCTACTTCCAAGGTGAATTTCGACAAGTTAAGTAGACTAAAGGCTTTATTGTTTCAGAAGCATGTGGCCCTTACATCTGCACGCGAGACCTACGCACTTCAGGTGGCAAGGTCATCGGCGGAAATACAGTCCCTGTTAAATGCCAACTTTCCGAGCCACTTTGGTGCAACACATCAGGAATGGACATGGGAAACTTGGCAGCTGTGCACACAGCCCATCTCCAATAAAATAATATGTGTTCTCAATGGATCTATTGGACGTCTGGAGAGCCAGACATCCTACAGCCAGAAATTACTCCCTTTTTCCCAGGGTGATGGAATGGTTTCCCGATTAGACTATGGGGGTTATTCTAACTTTGGAGGAGGTGTTAATCCGTCCCAAAAGTGACGGAAAAGTGACGGATTTACCACCAGCCGTATTACGAGTCCATTATATCCTATGGAACTCGTAATACGGCTGGTGGTATATCCGTCACTTTACCGTCACTTTTGGGACGGACTAACACTCCTCCAAAGTTAGAATAACCCCCTATGTGTTTGTTCTGAAGGAAGACTGCCCGGGCAATATGAAACAGAATACTTACCTAGGGGTATTTCTGACCATCCCCTGCTTAAACTCACGTTAGGAACTGGAGCCAAGGGTCGGGTGACAACTGGGAACTGAATAGCTGGGAGCTACAGGATGGTGAAGTGGTGTGGGACCTCGAGAGAGACTCTATTCTGTAAGGATTCAGTGGCCTCTGCAGGGATACTCTGGGAAGCCTACAAAACAGTGCACCGTGATAGGGCCCCGAATGTTATCTCCCATAAGAAATAGCAAAAAGATCATAAAACATTAGTGATAGAGGGAGAAATTAAAGCCACAGAGGTGGACTATGCCACCTCAGGGGACCAAACCAAATTGCACTGCATTGAAGCCCTGACGTGGGAATACCATGCACTGGTTCATGACTTAGCGAGACAGCAGATCCTAGCCACAGAACAGAAACTATACAACATGGGAGACAAGGCAGGTTATCTGTTGGCATGGCTTAGCAGAACAGGGACAGGGGGCAGATGGGTGGTAGACGGGTGGTAGAACTGGAAACTCCAGACCAGACCTGGGTTATAACAGATAAGGGCAGTGCTGAAAGGTTCACACTCTATTATTGAAACCTCTATAAGGCACCGACCTCAGCCTCAGAAACTGATATGTAGGTCTTTGAAGAGGAGTTACCACTCCTGCTGTGCTCTTCCATGGATATGAGAGGCTTAAGTCAGGACCTTTCCCTGGAGAAGATAACATAGGGGGTGGGTCTGGTGCACACTGGGAAAACGGTGGGGCCTAACAGCATTTCAGTAGAGTTTTATAAAAGAACCTTCTTGTTACTAGGGTCCTATATATTATCCATGTATGGTGAGGGCTTGGAAAAGGGTGAACCTGGAGAGGGGGACTTAATAATAATTTATTATTATTTATGCGATTTTATATAGCATGGACATTACCTATAGGTGTCAGGGCGCTTTACAATAGAACAAAGAATGTTAAAAGAGAAATTAAGAGTAAAAAGTTACTATGAGACAAAATGTATAGCTACTATGGTTACTCATGACGAGAGTTACTTATTTACAACATACACATTATTTACAGACTGCATATTTAGAGAGATTACAAAAGGGTGAAGAATGATACAAGAAAGATGAATGTAACAAAGTAGTGGGAGATAAAACGTAAAACTACGACAGTGATTCACGATGAGACTTACGTATTTACAACTGATCAATTAGTTAAAGGTTACATATTTAGAGAAGCTAAGACGATTCAAGGTTATACAGAAAAATACTACATATTTGCAGAGTTAAATACAGGATAATTAAAAATAGGTGACTGTGGCAGAAGTGGTCATTGGGAGGTGCTAACAAACATTGTCGCACAAGGCGCCGACATCGCTAAGGCCGGCCCTGTCTGTGGCAGCCCTTCTGCAGCTGATGTCTCTCATGTCCTGATGTGTCTACAGTGCTGGAGATATCTGGGAGTACAGACAGGGGGTTGGAGGGAGGCTTCTGGCATGTCGAGCTGCAGAGAGGCTTTTGGCATTTCTGCTTCAGCTAAGAGGAAACTGGTGAGCAGTGTGAAAGCTGAATTTACTTACTATTCGTATTTTGGGTTAAGAATTTGCATAGAGTTGAACTAATATAGAAAATAATGTATGAATTAGAAACCTGCCCACTTGAGTGGCCACCATTAAATACGTAATGCTTTTTAATGAATGCATATTAATGATTATTCAAAGTATATGCGTTCAGAGAATTGTAATAGTATGTTATGGTTCTACATTATGTATTTGCTTAATAATCAAAGGCCTTAAGTTAGCCAGGTTTGGGCCTAGTCTGCACAGCCTCATATTAAGCTGCACTGTTTAATAAAACTGTGGAAATGTATGTTCAGAGTAATAGAGATGTATTGTTCACACTGTGTAGACCAAACATTAGCAGATATTTTAGACGTTCCAATGAGAAATGCCTGTTAGAATTTTTTACACTAGAAAGAGATACAATGTAGGTTTGACGCGTGAGAAGAAGTTGTTCCCAGGGTCTAACAATAGATGCATGTTATGATGTGGCTCGCGGCTACGATGTGCGATCGTTGCCGCGAGCCTAGAGTGTTAGCGGAAATTCTTCCTCCCGGCAGTTGCTTGCTGACCGGGGAAGATGACACCGCGTTAGAGGAGAGCTCTTCGAATAAAGATTACCGCAATACTACGACGCTGCCTCCCGTCCGTCATTACATTCTTGCCGACGAGGATGGGATGTCAGCAAGCAGATTGCTTTCCTCTTAACGCGGATGCCGCGAACGTTGCGGTGTGTTTGCTGTGGGATCACAGACGCGGCCTTTCCAGACGAACTGCTCACTATTACACTATTTTGTGGTGGCGGCCATCTTAGAGTGTTGGGAAAACTCAAATCGAAATAGATTTTGGCCACGACGAACTGCTCACTATTGCATGGACAAGTGTCTTCTACGGTGATAGGCACACCTGTAACCTGCTGTTTGCTACATTGTTTTTTTTTTAGTTTCTTTGGTGCATACCGTCAAATTTCTGTTTTACAGAGACTGAGCACAGATTCACACAATGGATATGTCAACCGCTGCTGTGCACTCTCCACCTTTATTCTTGGTGCAATCTGGGAATCCGCCAATACTTTGGGAGGAGTGGATAGACATATTTGATAATTACCTTGAAGCCTTAGACGGGTTAGGATTCTCGTCCAGTAGAAAAAAAGCTATCTTACTTAGTTCCCTAGGCAATGAAGGTCAGCATGTCTTCAAGTACTTGCCTAAAGCTGTTGATCAGTCTGGTCAACCCATAGATGATGTATTTTTGGAAGCAAGGCGGAGACTAGAAACAAGGTTTGCCAAGACTGAGAATGTAGTCATGCAAAGATTTAAGTTTTACACACAACCTCAAAGGGATGGCGAATCCGTGGACGAGTTTGTCACTCGTTTAAGAGAGCTTTCTATCAAATGCAGATTTGGGGCAATGACAGAGGAGTTGATTCGGGACCAGCTCATAGTACAGTGTAGGAGCAAGAAAATGCAGGAAAGGTTGTGGGTAGCGAAGGACCCGAAGCTGAAGGATGCTATAGAAATTGCGAAGGTGGTTGAGGAGTCAGAGTTTTGTATGAAACAAATGGAGAGGAGAGAAGTTAAGGCTTCTGAAGAGGTATCTTCTGTTCAGGGTGATGTGGCTGTGTTGAGTAAATCATCCTGGGAAAGACCTAGTGGATCTAAGAATGGGAGGTGCAACAAGTGTGGGAGCAGGTATCATACCTCTGAGTCCAAGAATTGCTTTGCCCTAGGGAAAGAGTGCCGAAGGTGCGGGCGCAAAGGGCATTTTGCGAGAGTGTGTAGGGAAAAAGAGTATTCAAAGGGGAAGGTGGCCATGGTTGGTGATGTTTCAGGCGAAGTGTCCGTTGGTGATAAATTCGGAAGGGTGTTGTGTGTTTCTGGGTTGGATGTGGCAGGGGTGAGAGCAGAAAGGATGCAGAGACCTAAGGCAGAATTTATAGTTAAGAATGTGTCTGTGGAGCTAATGGTGTATTCTGGCTCTTTATATACAATAGTTCCTAAGGATTTATTTTTCCAATTGTGACCTTCAACAAGGCTATTGCCAAAGGACATTAATCCTGGTGGGTATCAGGGTGAACAGATAGACATCGTAGGCTATATGTTCACTGAAATAGGGTTCAAGGGGAGAAAGATCTTAGGCAAAGTGTATGTGGCAGAATCTGGTCCGCCTATTTTGGGTTGGCAACACCAGTACGATCTTCGCATAGTCATCAATCTGTGTGCCCCTAGTCAAGTAGCTGCAATCGAAGATGTTTCTCTTGCTAGTATACTGAATGGGGCTAAAGGGGTATTCAGAGAGGAGATGGGAGAGTTGAGAGGTTATGTTCATGAGATTAGGTTGAAGCCCGGTGCTGTTCCTGTGCAGCACAAGGCTAGAAAAGTTCCAATCTCAGTGAGAGAGGGTGTAAAGGAGCTCTTGAATGAAATGTTAGATAGTGGGGTGATTGAACTAGTGGAGGCCTCAGCATGGTTGTCACCTGTAGTAATTTCTAAGAAGAGAGATGGGAAGTTGAGGTTCTGTGTGGACTTGAGAGGGTTAAATCAGGCGATTTTTACAGACAATTTTCCCTTGCCAAACATTAATGAATTGGTCCTACTGATGAAGGATGCTAAATACTTTTAAAAAATGGACTTGAAGCACGCATACCATCAGATTAGACTTCATCCTGGTTTGAAGGGCCTCACTGCTTTCATCACCATGGAGGGCACATTTCAGTTCACACGGATGCCGTTCGGTCTGGCGTCTGCCGCCAGTGTGTTCCAGAGGATGATGAACCAAATTTTCAAGGGGTTGGACAATATCTTGTTTTTCCAAGATGACATTCTACTGTTTGATGAAACTATTGAGAACCATAATATAACTTTGAAGATGTTATTGGACAGATTATTGCAATCTGGTTTGACTTTGCGCCGTGAAAAATGTCAATTCTTGATGACAGAGGTGGAGTATCTTGGTCACTCACTGTCGCAAGAAGGTGTAAAACCAAAAAAAGATCTGTTGGAGGCAATTAGGTCGGCTCCAGCACCCAAAGACAAGGATCAATTACGATCTTTTTTGGGATTGATTGAGTACTATTCCAAATTTGTAAAGAACTTTGCTAGTAAGACAGAATGCCTAAAAGTACTTTTGCGCAAAGGGGCTAGTTTTGTCTGGGGAGGAGAACAATACCAATGTTTTCAGTTGGTTAAGGATGATGTATGCAACGCTGGCATTCTAGTGCCTTTTGACACAAAGAGAAGAACAATAATCACAGTGGATGCGAGTACTGTGGGCATTGGGGCCGTCTTATCTCAAATGCATGGGTCGGTGGAGAGGACGGTTGCCTTTGCTTCTCGGACTTTGTCTTCTGCTGAGAGACATTACGCTGTCATTGAGCGTGAAACTCTGGCTGCGGCGTGGGGTGTGGAATATTTTCGCACATATATATGGGGTAGTACCATCACATTGCGTTCTGATCATAAACCATTGTTGAAGATCTTGTCACCGGGTGGGACTGGTAAAGGTTCAGCGAGATTGGCTAGGTTGGCGTCCCGTTTGCAGGAATTTAATTACGAGATTGAGTACATTCCGGGTTGGAAGAATGTGCAAGCGGACTGTCTTTCTCGTCTGGCTCTTGAGTGGCAGACAGTGGATGGAGACAATGTATTGGAGCATGAACAAGAGGGAGTCGTTGCGTCAGTGGGTGAGGTTATGCATTGGTGTAAAGGAGCAGTGAAGGAAACTGACTGGGATTTGGCTAAGAAAGCAGATGAAGTCTTGTTGGGGTTCGTAGATTTAATAAGGAAAGGTGGGAGGAGAGACAGTACTCTTCCGGTATCTGTACGGCCTTACAATAAGGTTGTGGATGAGCTTTCTGAAGTTGATGGAAGAATGATCCTGCGGGGTGAAAGAGTTGTTCCGCCTATGGGGGTGCGCAAACGCTTGTTTGATATTGCGCATGAGGGTCATCTTGGTCAAACGATTACCAAGAGAAGGTTGAAAATGGAATTTTGGTGGCCTGGTATGGACGATGATGTGGTGAGATGGGTAGAAAGATGTTCTGAGTGCATTCAGAGTGAGAAACGGTTGAGAGTGGGAGAGCAGTCAGTTAGTGGGAATATAACTGATCCTGGCAAACCTTGGCATAGTGTTTGTTTGGACTTTATTGGACCTTTGTCTGGCATTGGCAGAGGAAGGAATTTTGCCTTGGTTATGGTGGATGTGTACTCCAAATGGCTTATTGTCAAGTTTATGGGAGAGGTTACAACATCTGCTACCATAAGTGTACTGAGAGAAATTTTCTCTGAGGAGGGTTTTCCGTCAGTGTTGATTACTGATAATGGTACACAATTAACGTCTGTGGAGATGAAAGGGTTTTTAGACTCGTGTGGCATACGGCATGCCTGTACAGCGTTATACAATCCTCGTGCTAATGGTATTGTGGAACGAGCTAATCGCATGATTAAGAGTGGTCTGCAATTGGCTGTGGTCAATGGTTTGGATGCTGGTTCGGTGATCTCAGAATTGGTGTGGGGATATCGAACTACAGAAAATACAACGTCGTGCAGAGTACCGTTTGTTGATATGAGGGGTAGGAAACCTGTCAGTAAACTCAAACCTGCATGGATGGAGAGATTGTTGGGTGGTGGTGGTGCATTCAATGGAGATTCAGCCAATGAGACAGGGGATGACAATGAGAGAATTAAACCAGGTGATTGGGTAAAAATCAAATCTGGTAGAGTGAGACAGGGGTTTAGCAAGTTTTTAGGTCCGTTTAGAGTTCTTCAAGTTCACAGGTGGCATGTGTTGCTTGATAATGGTCAACGTTGGAATTTCAGGCGTGTTGCAAAATTTTCCTCTGCGTTGGAGGGTGGATGTGCAAGGAGGGGTGATGATTGTAGTGGTTATATGTTGATGAAAGATGAAGATTTGAATGGTTCTAGTGGTGGCGAGAGGAAACAGTTTGATGGTGGAAGTGGCGATGCTGTGGTTGGCAGGAGTGAAGTGATTATTGATGCTCCGGTTACCTGCTCAGATTCCATGGGAGCTTCTACTTGTGTTCCAAGTATGGTGTCGCCTAGAACTGTGGGGTTTCCCAGGACTACTAGATGTAGGAGACCTCCAGGGTTCTTGAATGACTATGTAACTTAAAGCCTATTGCTATGTTAATTACTTTGTGTATAGATTTTTCTTTGTTTTTAACTTGTTATCTATTATTTTGTTATAGTTTTTCCACTTGTTATTTGTGGTTCTTTTTGTGGGTGTCAACGGTGGGGGATGTGTTATGATGTGGCTCGCGGCTACGATGTGCGATTGTTGCCGCGAGCCTAGAGTGTTAGCGGAGATTCTTCCTCCCGGCAGTTGCTTGCTGACCGGGGAAGATGACACCGCGTTAGAGGAGAGCTCTTCGAATAAAGATTACCGCAATACTACGACGCTGCCTCCCGTCCGTCATTACAGTGCACTGACTGGAGGACAGATCGCTACAAGAAGGTTACTTGACTAGTCTGATGGTTGGAACAGGAAAGGAGGAACCAATCATCCACATGTGAAAGACAGTTTAGTTATATCTTAGATTTGGGTTTTCATTTCTATTGGACTAATTGTAAACATACAATTTTGCTGACCATTGACAAGGTGGGAAGGTCTTTAGGACATTTTAACTTAGCCCGACTACACAGGAGAGAGGGGGCTCATTTTGTTCGGTTTGAGGAGCTGAACAGTCCCTGATTACTTTATTTTATCAACTTTGACTTTACAGCTGAATTGCTAATGCTGAATGCTGATCCTTCAGATATTGTTTCCTAAATGGTTCAGACAGCTTACAGTACCTGTCTCTGAACCATTCCCTTTCACTGCTCGTTGCTGATGCTGACCGAACAGATTTCCAACTGACGAAGAGAAATCGCAGCTTGCTGATCCATATGAGGAGAGGTATAACCAAATGCTATTGTTCTTGTTGTAGGTTTTGTTCTTTGTTTTAGGTACCAACTGCTATTTTGATAGAGCCATTGTTAGATGTTTTCCAAATTAACTTTGACTAAATTGTTTTGCATTAAGTCCACATATGCTATTCTAATCAGAAGGTTAGTTAGGGAGACACCGAAAACCTAACAAAATATTACTAAAAAGAGTTGGTGTTGTTCATTTGCTGAATCTAGATGTATGCTATTTCTATTGTGCAGTTGTTCTTGCTCTTAATTTGTACTGTAACTCTTGAATGCTTCGTAATCAATGCATTAGTTAAATTGAGATTCTTTAGAAGATTTAGTCAACCAGTGTTGTTAGTGTATGCATACCAGTTGGTTTTGAGATTGATTTACGTGATATTAGCATTAATTTGGGGTAATAAACATTCGAACTTTTACTAAATGGTGTTGTTATTCATGACCAAATGGGTCATGGTGCATGACAATTAATGTGTTCAGAGATATTTTGCTGATATATCACTCTAAGCATAATCAAAAGGTCCATTGAAGCCTCTAACACATCCCCTTATAAATTAACAATAAAAGACCAAATAAGGACAGATGCGCTATCAGCAGCAGAGCAAGAAGAGAGGTCGGGAGAGCCTGTCCGCTTCTAACAGTGGAAGGAGAGAGGTGCAAAGACATAACAGTGTTTGAGTTCAGTGGACAAGAATAGATACCAATATCAGATGTGGGCATGGAGCTGTACAAATCATGTAAGTAATATATTTCTGACCGCTGGCTTAGTGAAGGTCTTTGTCTTAGAATTTGTACTCTGTGGAGCTGGGTTGTGTGCGGCAGATTGTTGCTCAGCTGCAGTGAGTGATGGTTCTCGGAGGCCCCTTTTCAATGCTCCAGCCTGGCACATTACAAGCTTAGGTTGTACAGCAACAGGGCTGTTAGTTGTGTTGTGGTTTACGTACATACAGTGCTTAATTTGGAAAATAATAAGTGCCAGGGCCCTTGTCAGGATACCACTGCAGCTTGCAACACTGACTGCCCGTGCCACCTCTGCCAATGCAAGTACCAACACAACTACTAGACATCACACTCCTACAAGTGCAACAATTCATACTATTCCTGGCCCCCAAAGCTAAAAGCATGGCTTAGGCAGCAGGTTTTAGTCATTTTAATGTATAATGAATTAGTCAACAACTATGATAGACTGTCATAAATGCAGGCGTTGATAATTAAGCCGGTGGCGAGCACAGGAGACCGCCAGCTCACATTAAGCACTGCTCACGTGTGACTAAAATGGGAAGGAGTCCGTGAATCTGTGCTCTGTTACAGTGCAAAGAATTCAGATATGTACATATAGAGGTTTACCTGGCTTTGATGACCCTGTGGTTGGTTGAATAAAGCAAGGAGGTGGGGTGCAGTCTTTGATGCTTGGAGATAACAAAAAATATAAGCTCAGCTGATATGCATGATTAATTTAGACCTTGCAGTACTGCACGGAATGTTACAATGTGCCTTACTCTAACCTGAGATATTTAGTACTTGGCGGAGATAGTTTTTAATGGGGACAAAAAAACTACTTGTCCCAGAATACAAAGTGCTGTTGGCTGAAAAAAGTCAGGAGTGGGGGTCACTTGGAGCAAGGCTTTCACACCAGATAAAACAAGGCAGACTAATTTCACACTCAAATTTTAAAAGCTAGTATTCTCTTTGAGATTTACTGTCGTTACAGCCATTTATGAGAAGGTAGTTCAGTAGATTGAGCCAGTACTGCCGTGATCTGACGGCCACATTTTTAAATTCGGGGATGGCCTACTCCACTTTTCAACAATCTGACTCCAAGAAAATGATTGCCACAGAACTGTAGCCTTTATATAGTGATTTATGCTATTACCAATGAATAGCTTGTTGATGTCCGTGACTATTAGCTGGCCCAATCCTGTGTATTCATTTAACATCATAATGCATTCTGGGAATTGTGGTATTTATTTACTTCAGTAGGCCTATTTACTTTATCCAATTAAATTAGATTAGCTGTGAATAACCTAATGTTTGGAGAATATGTATTTTCCAAAACCATAGTAAGATCAATTTACAATATTTGGACTTTTCTGTGTGACAGTTTCTCCTTCTCAGTACAGGGGATTAAGACTGGAGGGACAAGCCCATGGCTTAGCCCCCACAAAGCCCTGTGTTTTACATAATTGACATCTTTGGCCAGGTCTGGCTTTTTTAGCCAAGTTCACTTTGCATCCTGGACAACTTTTCGAACACCTCCATAATGTTACATTACACACAAAAATGGGTAATGTCTGATAAAGTGTGGCTCATAGTGGTACAGAGAAGCAGGCCGTGAACAAGGGAAAGTCACGCAAGAGGCTACTCAAAACGTCGTTATTACGGAAATGAAGTGACTTTCTGTTACGTTCAGGCTGCTTCGTGTCCATGGTGAACTAAATATTTTATTGGATTTTTAAAATGGATCTAACGAGAACACGGGTTGGGTTTAGTGGGAAAGTCTTAATTTACACTGCAGTGGTTTCCTAACATTGAATATAAACATATATGATGAATACATGAGGAGTTCCAGGATGGAAATATGCATCATAGGCACCGCTGATACAGTACACGTACAGTGACCGCGTGGCCTAATGGATAAGGCGTCTGACTTCGGATCAGAAGATTGAGGGTTCGAGTCCCTTCGTGGTCGAATTTTTATTTTTTTATTCTACAAATTTCAGAACAGTGCCTTTCATTTCAAAACCTCAGTTGTAAACCCTTCGCAAACTTACTGTGGGTCCCATGCTTATACCGTGGTTTATTTTAGAAATAGCGGCTGTGAAATACAGACGGTCAGAAAGCGGAAGTCGCCTTTACTTGGCTAGGGAAGGAAGAGGAAGTGACGAGGCGCACGCGCAGCACGGACCGGAAGCAGCCGTGATGCGTCACTTGACATGGCGTAGGGAAGAGAGAGGAAGACTGTATTTCTTCGTAGGCGGACTGCAGGCTGCGTGTACCTGCCCGAGAGCCGCACACCGACTGTTTAGTGTAGACCTTTGCAGTATTAATAAACCGCAGTATGTTGATACACGTCGCCGTGCCTCTCGTGACAGTATTGTTGGTTGGCGCACGTTCTAACTGCCCCTGCTATTTCTGTCCATCCCTTCAACACAATGACGCCGGCATCGCAGGCACTGCCCCGTATGTTTGCGCCTAATCCTTAAACTAAAGTATAGGAAAGAGAAAGTATTCAGTTGAAGGCTTTAAAAATGATGACATTAACGAAATAGGTTGGAATGGGGAGGTAAGAAAGCAAGCATATTTGTTATTTTATTTATTACATTTGGAAATTTATAGGACCAGTGTATTGACCTCTCAAGCTGTTTACAGATGATTATTGAAACATTACCTTGTGGTGAAATGAGTGTGCACCACAGCACCGTCTACCACTCTGCAGAGTGGATCTCTAGCACGTCAAAAAAGTGATTTATTCAGCACTGTACAGCAATCCTCATTGAGGAACTTCAGGGTGACACTCTTAATTAAAAAAAAATATTACAAGTATTTGTTTCACAGAGTGACTTTCACTGCACGGACTTAATGCAATACTCCACAGAGCGACTGTCACAGCAGTAGTGGAAAGAGTGAACCAGGTGCGCACAAGAAATAAAAATCTACTCAAAGCAGAAATTTGTATGTCGCCTCGCTCTGTAGGTAGCCCTGATTAGAATGAAACTGCGGTGGCCTGGGTGGGTCCTGGCAGGGCATTCTGTCCTGGAAGCTCTCTTCAAGCGTGGAGCCCACACGTTCGATCCCATAGCGTCAAAATGGTTAGTCTAGAGCACCTGCTTTGTAGCAATAATCTATGTGACCCTCACAACAGCTCTCTTTATGTGTTTGCTGCAGGGCTGGACGGCGTAGCCCTCAATTTAGGATATACAAAGTGCCCTCACAGCAGCACTGAATGGACATGCTATACTAGGTACTGCAGTAAGTGACCCCCTCACTGCAGCAATCCATAGAGCACCATCACTGCAGCTCTGTTCTATGTGACTGCAGCCCTTTAAATACTCACTGGCATTGGATTTAGAATGTACAGTAGGTCTATCTGCAACGCTGTGAACCGATAACCTTACTGCAGCCCATTACTGTTACTCTCACTCCAGTATTGCATCTAGTATTGCATCTAGTGATCCTCACTGCATCACTGCGTAGTGTGGCCCTCACTGTACCAACACTGCACAGGGACCAAGAGTAGAGCACTGCACAAAGGGACTTTACATCCAAAGACCTTAGCTCAAGAAAAAAAAAACTCAGTGGTAGAGAAACTAGAAACCTGCTGCTGGCCTGATCGAAAATGTGAGCACTTTGAACTTCAAATTATTAGAGGCCCAAGTCACACAGTGTGCCGCGCTCTTAGTGGTCATTCAAACTTATGCAGTCTCCTACATGGTAAGATCACTGTCTTGTCAGCACACGTCTGTCAGATATTCTGTGTCTCTCTTGCTTCTCCTATATCGTTGGGGTTGCTGTTTTGCTTTCTTGAGAGCTAAAGCCTGGAACAAGCTCCCACCTTCCCTTAATTTTTAAAGTAACTTGTTAATTTTTAGGAAACAGCTGAAGACTTGACTTTTTCAACAGTAATAATTTCTGTACCCTTCTTTGTAAGTAGATGCGGGTAGTATATGGTCTGTGTGAAAAAAATGGGGTGTATAATTTGGTGTGGTTTTGCAACCTCAGTGTGTAATACGCTTACCAACCTCTTTAGGACCTTTAGGTTTCGTTTGTCAAACCTTCAGCTCAGTCCTCGATAGTTGTGGCTCTATGTAGAAAGGCTTATGCAAAGGAAGAATTGTAAAGCATTTAAACAGCTCCAAGACAAATGAAGAAGAAAGCAACAAGACACCAAAAAAACACCAATTTATAAAAATAAACTGTATTTTTAGATACCAAAACAAAAAAGATCCACTTGAGGGAGATATAGAATTTACAAGGTAAAGTAAATCAAAACATTCCATTCAACCATAAACAAGCATTGGCAAATTCAACAAATTTGCCACTTAGAAACATTGAGCTAGTTGTAATGTGACCACTTGAAGTGACCAACTCCAGTAGGGAGCCAGTCAGGGGAACAACAATGTCCTCATAAACAGTTACCTCAAAAGGTAAAGAAGGCTTCAGTCAGTTCCAGACACTTTTATCCTTTGCATGGTTTTCCTGTATAAGTGGTCGTGATGCAAGGGATGAAGGATGCTAAAGGATGCTGTGAACACAATGCAGTCGACATAGGTCTTGCTGTGACAACTCCTCAGCCCATGAAGGTGATGAAGTCATCCTGGTCACAAAGATGAATCCTTGAAGGCTTCTCAGAGCTGGCTGAAGCTCAGTCACCACTGGACTACCTGTTGCCCAGTACTGCTGTCACACGCCAATCCTTCCTGGTTGGTAACTCACCCTCTGAAGATCCCAGATGCACTTTGACACACTCAAGTGTGGCAACAATTGGCAGTAGATTGAAGACTTTGGGCTACCAACTTGCTTCTGCAGGCTTCTTCAGCTGTTGGGTCCCTGTGCTGCGAACAGGAGGCCGGTCAGTGGGCCCTAGAAGTCCCTTCACTTGGCTGGGCTCTAGAGATGACTTCTCCTTGAGCGGACACAACAGGCACAGTCCTCCTTTGCTAGCCACCAGTTGCAGTCCATGATAGCGCAGCCTCTCTTTGCTGATTCCAGGGTACAGCAAGACAGTCCTTGCTCGGTCTTTCTTCCATTCCAGTTGAGATCTGACTTTGGGGTGCCATACTAATGCTCAGAAAATGCCCTCGGGAGGATGCTGTTGGTAGCCAATGGGCTACCAGGTTCCCTTTCACCTGATGACCACTTCCTGTGAAGTGTGGCTTCTGGGAATTCCAGGATGCACCATTTTACCCACTTCTAATATGGCAGAACCTCTTGCCTGGTGTGGGAGGCTCCCTAGTCCAACCCAGAGGTGTGACTACCAAGGAGGCTACACGCCCCTGAAAAAAACGGTTGGAACTGGTTTTCCCACTGCTGTTCCTAGTGCCAGGCTGTCTGCCTAAACAATAGAAATCTGTCCCAAGTGTTACCCATTTACTATTCAAAAGCCGCTTCTCCTTTGAAGCTTAACCAACTCAATAGGCCTGCTGTAGAAGTGACTTATATTTGTTCCGGGGGAAGTCTAGCTTTGCCATTACTTCAAATGGCAAAATTGGGCCAGCAGATTAGAACAGGTCTTCCAGCCTGCAAATAGCAGACTGGGAGTCCTCTTTTACTCCTATCACATACTGGGTGGCACAACCAATGCTGCAGTCCCTGAGGGTGACCTCTAACTTACAAGTCCTGGGTACCATTTACTAGGAATTTACAGGAAAGTTAGCTGAGCCAATTGGGTATGAGCCAATTTGACATACCTGTTTAGCGGTAAGGGCACAGGCACTGAGGTGTGGTTAGCAGGCCTCAGTAAATTCTCAGAGTAAAAAAACAAAACAGCAATATCAGTCCATAAACTTGGGGGTGACCAAACAAAAAGAGGCATTTCGTTACATAGCCCTTCCAAGCAAAAGTAATGAAAGTGGAAGAACCAGGAAAGTCCATCTGCATTGGCATGGTCAGTCCCAGCTCTGTGTTCCACTGTAAAGTCCATACCCTGTACGGAAATGGATCAACTCAACAATTTGACGTTCGCTCGTTTACATCAGCCATCTGAGATGTCTATTGTCAGTTTGAACTCTGAAGTGAGTCCCAAACAGGTAGGATCTCAGCTTCTTCAGGGACCAACCCACAGGAAAGGCTTTCTTCTAACTGGCACTCTAGCGCTGCTCTCTGGGGAGGAATTGCCTGCTAATAAGGGCAGCCGGCTGATCCTGGCCCAAATCATTCACTTGTGACAGCACTGCCCCAATCACATGCATCTCTCTGAACAATTAATTAATTATTAAAGTCAGGTGCCTTCAGGACAGGTGCTGAGCACAGAGCTTCCTTGATGGTGTCAAAAACCTTCTGACATGGCTCAGTCCTGATAACCTTTCTGGGTTGTTTCTTGGAGGTCAGATTACTTAGTGGTGCCACTATGGTACCATAATCCCTTACAAATCTCCTATAGTATCCAGACAGGCCAAGAAAGGTCTGCATTCAAGGAGCTTCACAGGCCAGAATTGCCTGGATCTTGTGTAAGAGAGGTTGCACATGGCCTTCACTAACTTGGCGGTCCAAGTACACAACAAAGCCTTGCCCAACGTGGCACTTACTGGTCTTGACAGTCAGGCCTGCCTGCTGCAGGACATGAAGCACTTCCTTGAGGTGGACCAGGTGATCCACCCAAGTTGAGGCGAACACATTTTGTAGATATGATGGGTGCAAGGGTCCTTAGGGGCGCCTGAGTGGACTGTTGTCGGTGAGGGTTTTCCAGTTGGTTAGATGTTTAGATGAGTGTCTTGGGTGGCAGTGGACAGGTTGGCAATGAAGTCCCTAGGGTTGGGTTGCTGTAGAGCTTTTTGATTTTGCTGTGAAAGGTGTTGGATAGGTTGTCACAAAGTTCCTGTGATGGTGTGATGGCTTCTGGGGTGGTGACCTTCTTAATGATAGCGAAGACCTCTTGGCAGCTGTTGGAGCTTGTCTAAATACCTTCTGTTAGGGCTCTTCTCTTGGTGTTGTGTCAAGAGACGGTGGTAGTTCCTGAGTGCAACTTTGTAGGTGGTTCTGTTACCAGCTTAATGGTTGGATCTCTACTTTCATTCCAGCTGTTTGCAGTGACATTTGGATTTCCAGAGGTCATCTTTGTACCAATTTGTTAATTCTGCATTATTTGTGAAGTTTGATGGGTGCAAGTAGTCTGCACAGGTCTTAATCCATTGGTTGAAGTTGTTTTTACCCTTGTCTAAGTTGTTGGTGATGTTGGGTTGGCCACGTTTCAAGAGTGTTGCACCAGTTAGCTCCTGTTATTTTGTTCGAGCTCTGGCTGAGTTGATGCTGATGGGTGCTTTGGCTTGCGAGGCCGAGATGTGGAAATGTATGATGGAGTGCTTGGTTCATGTGAGCGAGAGGTCGAGTTGTAGTTGTGGCAAAGCTTGGCTTTAGAGTGTGTCCTGCGATGTGTTTAGGGTCTGTGACGAGTAGGCAGAGTCTGATGTTATTCAGACTCTTAAGGAGGTCTGTAGAGCAGGGAACTGTGGTGTCCTCCATGTGGAAATTGAGGTTGCTGATTAGTATTAAGCCCTTGGAACTGATCGTGAGGGGATCGCTTAAGAATGTGATGATGCTGCTGAAGTTGGCTCCAGGTCTAGGTGTGTGTATGCTAGGGTACCTTTCAGGGTGAAGCTGTTGTTTGTTTGTAGGCTGAGGTGCATGTGTTTAATGAAGGGGGTGTTTGAGCCCATTGTTGTGGAGCATTTGATGGTGTCTGTAGATAATTGGAGTCCTCCTCCTCGTTTGTGAAGACGGTCTTGACGTGCAATTTTGTAGCCTGCTGTGATGACCATGGCAATGTCAGTTTAGGTTGAGTTTAGCTAGGTTTCTGTGAGGAGGAGGAGGTCTGGTGCGCTGTTGCTGAGGAGAGCCCATATTTCAATGGTGTGTTTACTAAGCAAGCAGGTGTTGAGGAACATGCAGGTGAGTGTTTGTTGGGATTCTTGTGCAGCGTGTTTTGTTTTGGTAGTCTGAGTGGGTAGGACAGGTTTTTGAGTACAGGGGGCATGTGCTGGTGTGTTGTTGCTGGTGTAGCAGAAGTGGAAGCAGAAGAGTGGTCCTACTGTGCTCTATTGTGCAATGGGGCAGCAGCGGGTGGTATGGCATCCCCAGTTGGACAAACTTAAAGTAGTTGCTGTGTAGCAGTGGGGGCCGATTGGACCAGAGGTGGCGACATGAGCATAATCCAGTCACGGACAGAAGGAGATGGGCCTGCCTTTGGCGCGCCAATGATGCGACAGCTGTGCACACCCTCAGTTTCTAAAATTGATATAGGCTGTCCGACATCCCCACATTCGCTGGGAAATTTTGACATTCCCCTATGAGCGCAGATGTTTCAGGGTCCTGGATCCACTGTTTTATTGCCTGGCCACACAATGCCAATACACGCAATGCTGGTACCATCCAGACGCCTGGATTCCTTACCTCAAACTGGATATAGAAGCTTCTACCACCTTGGGGAGCTAGTGATGGGTGTCCAGAGTAGGAGTCATGTTCTGCCCAACAGACTCTTTGCCTTTCTGAAGAGTTCAGAATAACAAAAGATTTTCATTAAGGGTGAGCAGCACTAGCTGTGCTTCACACTCAAGCGAACACAAGAAAAATAAGTTATGGGCTGCTTTGAACAGCATTTACCATAATGCAATGCAAGGACTGGGACAGACCTGTGACCAGTGTACAACTCCCCCCCCTTAGCAATAACACGTGAGCGAAGAATACACTATCAAAGGAGAACAATACACTGTTTTACTGTAAATCCACATAACTGAGGTAGCACATAGCCGTTATACTTTATAAAATATACATAAAGCCTTAGCAACAGTGAGTCTAACAAGCAAACAAATATCAGTTATGAGGGGGATTGAGAGACAAAGCATTTATGGTTTGACCTATGCTGACCTCGGTAGTTTATACAGATTGTTACCTGTCGGAAAGCTTTGAGGTTGCTTCCACTGAAAAGTAATAAATACATTTTATTGCTGAGCAATTCAGTTTCACCTGAATAAAAGTTATCTGTTTGATAAGAGATGCAACATGGACTGACTGTGTTGTTATGATAACTGATGCACCATGCTGCCACCTTCTAATCACTCCAGAAAGCTGTGAAAGAAAAGGAACATTAACAGCAGAGCATCGAACATCATGATCCATGGTTGTTGGGTGCAGCTAGCTGCTACAAGGTACTCCTGCCAGGGTGATACCAAATTACCGTTGTCAGAGTTTCATCTGATATAAATTGTATTCTATTAGTTTATTAGTATAGTGCTTACTACCCCAATGCGGGACTCCGAAGCGCTTACCCACATGGATGCAAGCTGCACCGCCTAGGGTGTGTTGTTGGAGAGGTTTGTTTTTGTTTTGAGCCTGTGTGGGAAGTGTTTTCATGTTGTGAGTGTTAACCTCCGAGATGTGGCTATCATGTTATGGGGTACAATGCCTTGCAGCATGCTGAGTGACAGAATGTGAGAGATGGACATATTAAATATAATTACAAAAATGTAAAAACTGGCAGTTCTTAGCCTGTAGTCCGTGGAGTCCACGAGTTCTGCTCGGGGGGGGGGGTTGTGATTCTTTCTAAAAAATTCAATGATGTTAGGAGATTAATAAAGTATATATTCACAATAAGCAAAATGTAAAACAACAAAGTTTAAAACAGTCTGTGAAGGAGTTTCAAATTGGAGGCTATAAATGAATAAGTTGATTTGTGGAACCAGCACAAGTCCAGCAAATAGAATGTATAATGTCTGCTTGGTGGCTTCAAGTTACGCACTAGTAGTTCATTCTGTTCTATTCATGGGGAATTCCTTAAGAGCATGGCTACCCAGAAAGGCCTCCCAACCATGTGACAACCAAGTTCCGTACAGACAGGTTCGCCGTAGGAAGCCGGCTCCCTCTGTAGTGTGCAAAACTGGGCACATTATGCAGGGGGTCCATGCAACCACACATTAGTTTACAGAAGTAGGAACCTGACCACCTAATGCTCTAATTTTTAAGATAGCTTGGTCGAGCAGTTAGGCTAAGGTTGGAGAAGTGCAAAGCATTTGTTGTACTCACAGTATCAATAAATGAGGCCACACACTCAAAAGAATAATTTGAGACAATTTATAAAAATACTTCAGATTTTTATAAACATTTTACCACCAAGATCATCAAAATCGACTAAGTTCTTTTTAACTTATGAATTTTTCAAGTTTTTATAAAAATACTCTGTGTCTAATTCTATGTCAGGACCGGAGGCGAGGATTATGCATATCTTTCTTCACTTTTTATTCAAACAGCAAGTTCAAAGTTAAACAAAAGAAACAAAAAACGTCAATGAGCTCCACAAGACTGCCACCATGGAAACCATCGACCAATGAGGGTCCAGTGTTGCCGGCAGTATATATCCACGAGCCTGTCAATCTTCCTCTTTCTTCACTGCTCAGGACAAGATAAGTGCCTTTCTGCCTCTGAGCGTTGTTTGAATTACGCGCTTTATTATTAATGCGTTACTGCTTGCGCACGTTCTTCTTATTGAATCTTCCCTGTTTATGGTGTTTATTTCGGCGCGTCTCCTCAGCGCAGCAGGCTTCTGCCCGAGCGCTGTTTCCCTCAGGAGACGCATCAGGCCCTCTAGAGGGCGCGCGCTTCGCATTCCTAGAATATTTTTACTCGCGTCTTCAGCGCTCGGGTTTCCTCGGCGCTCAGCACGCGTTTTTTCTCAATTTTGACAGCAAATTTAAGCCTAGGCTTTCCCCATCCAGCGGACTCCGTTTTTTACGGTGGTTGTTACCCCAGTTGGGAAGACTATTCATTTTCCATTCTTTTAAAGCCTTTCACTGCTGGCAGAACTGGATAAGGGGGTTTTTACCCTTTGTACATTTTTCTGGGTGTTTTTTCTGCCAAATCCTATGAGTCACAAGATGCAGTCCAGTCAGGACAATGAATCTATCGCCAATATGTCCCCAGGTGAAGGCCCTTCTCACCGTTCCCTTCCCCCAGGAATGGATATGTTGTTTTCTCAGGCCATTTCTCAAGCCCTCGCCCCTTTTAGAGACAGTGTAGCGCAGCTCACGGAACAGGTTTCCAAAGGGACTGGCATGTTTGGCGCGACGGGGATGGAAGGTATATCCTCTTCAGTTCCCAAGAAATCGCGTAAGCGCGACGCGGGGCACCTTTAAAAAAAATTTGCTTTTATCTGGCGCCTTCAGTAAGAGTGTGCGCGCGCAAAAGCGCGTTACCCTCCCTGGAGGGTTATTTACCTGGCGTAATGGGTGAAAAGCTTCACCACAAATTGGACCTTGATATTGGGTCTCAGAGAGGCATCACTGGTGACTCATATGGGGACTCCTCCTCAGTGGAGGATGATGAGACCGGTCGCCCTTGGCTCCCGGGAGCTTCTTTGCAGGAAACATTAGGTTCAGAGGACTCTGGATTAGACATGTTTGAACCAGAAGGAATTTATCATCCTTGTTCGTCAGAATGGATACCAGACCACAAGGTTGCTGAGTACGTGGCGGCAAAAATTAGACAACCTCTTGATAAAGAGGTGCGCTCCCGACTGAAAGCAGAATGCCCACGTCCAACATTAATGGTCAAGGTAGCAGCCACGCCGGATATCGATCCGAAGTTGTGTACCTTTTTTTCCAAGTACATGAAGGACCCTAAGAAGGGTATAGATAGGTCATGGAGGACGTGCCTGGACAAACTCCTGGATGTGTTAGGGCCCCTTACTCAAATAATTCAACTGGCAGAACGTGCCAAACAGTCAAACTCACCCCTTCCAACTGATGTTGTAGCGGGGTGGGCCCAGAGAGCTGTATGCCTCCTGGGCAACGCAAACTGTGCCCTCTCTGCTGAAAGACGCAGATCATTGCTTATTAAAATTAACCCTAAGTTGGGGGAACTTTCTAACTCAGAGGCAGGGGCTATTGCCCAAGGCAACTTATTTGGTGATCCTTTTGTGAAGGAATTGGGAAAATTTGTAGCCACCTTTTCAGCACTTGATAAAGCACAGACGTCTATTAAGAAGATCTTTCCAAATAAGGTTTTTGGAGGGGCCGGGCAAGGTAGGGGTCGCTCTTCCGGCCGCCATTTCCAACAATGCCCCGCTGCATACAGAAACAACGGTTGGCGTGACGGTCGCCAGGGAGCCTTCTACCCCAACAGAGGCAGAGGAAAAGGCAGAGCACATAGACTCGCCCGGGGAGCAAGTAATGCCCCAGGAGGACCCTCGGGTAAGGCTTACCCCTTTTTCCCCTCAAAAATTTGGAGGGAAGTTACGTTTATTCAGGACCGCTTGGGAACGTATCACCTCCGATGCTTGGGTACTACAAACAGTCTCCGGTTTTCAAATAGAATTTTGGGGAACCCCAATCCAGGACTCTCTACCCATTCCTTTAGTTTTTTCAAGGGCAGAATCCAATCTCATAGATACAGAGGTTCAGGATCTCCTCCAAAAAGAAGCCATTTGTGTCACGTCCTTGCATCCCAGAGGCTTCTTAAGCAACATCTTCCTGGTGGAGAAAAAGGACAAAGGTTTTCGCCCGGTCATCAATCTCCGGTCCTTCAACGAATGGGTAACATACAGGCATTTCAAAATGGAGGGCATTCACTTACTCTGGGGTCTCCTACTGAAAGGGGACTGGATGGTCCGCCTGGACCTCAAAGATGCTTATCTCGCAGTCCCGATCTTTCCGCCTCACCGCAGGTTCCTACAATTTCAGTGGAGGGATCAGGTGTTCGAGTTCACCTCTCTCCCATTCGGTCTGTCATCGGCACCATGGTGCTTTACCAAACTCCTCAAACCTGTAGTGGAGGTTCTCCGGTCGCAGGGAATTCGTCTTATCATTTATCTGGACGACATCCTTCTTATGGATCAAGCCAGATCTCAGCTTATCTCCAATATGAACACAACTATTGTGCTTCTGCAGACTCTAGGTTTTGTGATCAACCAACAGAAGTCAGATCTCCTCCCTTCCCAAACCATGATTTTTCCGGATTTCCTTATAGACTCCCGGTCAGCATCCCTCAGTCTCCCCAGTCCGAAGGTCTCTAAGATCAGGAAGGAATTAAAGAAGGTCCTAAGACGCGACAGGATTTCGTTGCGCCAGTTGGCCAGGATAGTGGGTCTGCTTTCATCATCGATTCAGGCCATCTTTCCGGGGCCCCTCCACTACAGGGCCCTTCAACGCCTCAAGGCCTATCACCTTCGACGCGGGGTCACTTACTCCGAGTTAATCTCCCTCTCACTGGAGGCAAAGACGGAGTTACATTGGTGACTGGACCACATGGAAGCATGGAATGGCAGGGCCATCTTCGGAACCTCCCCAGACCTAGTGATAGAGTCGGATGCCAGTCGCCATGGTTGGGGAGCGCGTTGCGGGAACATCTCATTCGGGGGACGCTGGACCCCTCAGGAGCTCGATATGCACATCAATTGCCTGGAACTTCTTGCAGGTTCTTTTGCGATCAAGTCCCTAACACGGGACAGAATTTCATGTGTTGTTCTCCTACGCATGGACAATGTCTCAGCGGTTCAATACATAAACCGCCTGGGGGTGGACATGTTCGAAGGCTCTAGCGGATCTAGCGAAAGATTTTTGGCACTTTTGCCTTCAACATCAGATATCTGTCACGGCGGAGTATCTCCCGGGGGATCAGAACGTTGTAGCGGATTTGAGTTCCCGTTTCCTAACGGACTCCATCGATTGGCAATTAGACCACCTGATTTTTCAGTCAATGATGAATCGATGGGGTCCCTGCTCAGTGGACCTGTTCGCGTCCAGATGGAACGCCCACTTGCCTCTTTATTTCAGCTGGTGCCCAGATCCGGAAGCCTCAGCAGTAGATGCATTTCTCCAAAACTGGGAACCGCATCTAGGATACGCATTTCCCCCGTTTCTCCTTATCCCAAGAGTTTCGGCTCAGGTTCGCCGCCAGAGAGCGACAGTGGTTCTGATAACCCCGCTTTGGAGATCCCAGGCGTGGTTTCCAACTCTTCTGGAGCTCTCATGCGAAGCTCCAATCCGCCTTCCGGTCTTCCCCTCAATTCTACGAGATCCAGCAGGTGTATTCCATCCCCTAGTTCTCCAAGGCCACTTATCTCTGGTGGCATGGAAGATTTCAGGTATCGCTGGCAAGATTGCCGACTTTCACAAGAAGCTAGGAAGTTCATTGCACAAGCCTGGGCACCTGGGACAGGTAAACGGTACAGGTCCGCATGGAATAGGTGGTCTCGCTGGTGTATGGACAAACATTTCAATCCCATGTGGGCCCGCGTTACCAACATCATGAATTTTCTTGCAGAACTGGCGGAGTCAGGTTTGGCTTACCGTACGATAAACTCTTTTAGATCAGCCATCTCAGCAGGTCATCCTCCTCTTGATAATCAACCGATCGGGGCACATCCTTGGATATGTAAACTCCTTAAAGGTATTAGACTTTCCAGACCTCCACAACCTAGATATTCGGAGCTCTGGGATGTCAACCTAGTTCTTAATTTATTATCCTCGTGGCAGGATAATCAATACCTGTCTAGGAAGGAGTTGTCAGCAAAACTGGCCATTCTTTTATGCCTCATTTCATGTAAAAGGGTATCGGATATACGGGCTCTAGATATCTCTTCTAGAGTTTTTTCTCCTGAAGGAGTAACTTTTACGATGTCTAGGAGAACAAAAAATAATACAAGGTTGGTATCTTACCCCGCTTTCCCTAGCGCTCCTAAGTTATGTGTATTACGCTGCCTCAAAACCTATGAGGACGTAACAAGGGAACTTAGACCTCCGGGGGAGAATCGACTTCTAATTTCATTAAAGAAGCCTTTTAAGGCAGTCTCATCCCCCTCCATCGCCAGGTGGGTTAGGTGGATTTTAGCGGAAGCAGGTATCAATGTACAGGTGTTCGGTGCACACTCCACTCGGGATGCCATGGCCTCAAAAGCCATCCAAGTTGGAGGCCGACTGGAAGATATTATGAGTGCTGCGGATTGGTCTTCAGAATCTACTTTTAAAAAGTTTTATTTCAAACCGATACATGATGCAGCCTCTCTAGTGGTAAGTAAGCTTTGAACTTGCATAATCCTCGCCTCCGGTCCTGACATAGAATGCGAAATTTCTTAGCTATCGTGAAGGAAAGTTTCAATTCTATTAAGGACACGGAGGCGAGGATTATCCCACCCAACACTGGACACGTGTTTTTCCCACCCGAACTTCACGTCTCCTCGTACTGAGGTAGTATATATATATATATATATATATATATATATATATATATATATATATATATATATATATATATACATATTGTGTACATATATACTTAATTGTATGTTTTCTTTAACGAGTTTAATAGTTGGATTTGTATGCATTAATTCTTGACTTGTATTCTCTGCAATACCTAAGATCTTATAGACATACGGGCTATTTGTTGCCTGTTTTTATCATCATGGATCAGTCTACTTAATCTCTCATATCTACCCATAGGATCAGAGACAACGGCCTCTTGAGACATCTACAATTCCTTTCGCAGCGAAGTCGAGGAAGATTGACAGGCTCGTGGATATATATACTGCTGGCAACACTTGTCCCTCATTGGTCGATGGTTTCCATGGTGGCAGTCTCGTGGAGCTCATTGCCGTTTTTTGTTTCTTTTGTTTAACTTTGAACTTGCTGTTTGAATAAAAAGTGAAGAAAGATATGCATAATCCTCGCCTCCGTGTCCTTAATAGAATTGTAACTTTCCTTCACGATAGCTAGGAAATTTCGCATTACACACCATAGGAATCAATAGAGAAAGTACTTTTTAACTTATACATTTGTAAAGTTTTAATAAAAATAGTCTGTGCCTAATTACACACCATTGGAATCAATAGAGAAATACTTTAAAAAAGCACATAAAATCAGGCAATGCGTTTACCAATTTCTCCTTTTGCAGGTATGTCAAGGTCTTCGGTGGGCACTTTGGACCAGCTGGAGAAATTCGGGCGGCTCCTGGTTTCAGCGGGATCAGCTGCAGAAAGTCGTTAAAGCTGGTGCCAGACCACTGCGAGGTACCACTTGAAAAGCACTGCACAGGCGGACTTAAAGGTAAGTCCGGTGGGTCCCCTTGAAGTGTTGAGGTCGCAAGGGGTTGTAGGACTCTTAGGGCACAGATGGATCTTCGGTGCAGTGCACACAGCGACTGGGTGCAGAGAGAATCCGTGAGCCAGGAGCTGTATGCAAAGGTGCCCTTGGAAGCAGGAGGTAGGTCTCTTTGAGGGTCGCTTGTAGGTTAGCATGGGCACTCTGGTGGGAGATCCTGGTGGTTTCTGATGTCCCTTGACTGGGGCTTCCTCCTGGTCCTTTTGCAGTTCGTTATGGACTGTCCTTCTTGGTGTCTGATGTGAGGTGACCAGCACCTAAGGCTATTGCACAGTTTGGCCACTGGAGGGTGCAGTGCCACCAAATGTGGCACACTTGCAAGGTTTGTCCTCGAGGTCCGTCGGGTGGAGTTTGGTCTGGCTGCAGTGTCCGGTTCCTTGTTCACCAGCCGGTCGGTTAAGTAGCTTTCACTGGGTCTTTGGTTGCAGGAGAGTAATGCCTTCACTCTGTAGGGAGACCTTTGGCAATTTGTGAAGAGTGGGGGTCCTCTGGGAGCTTGTAGAGTCCGTCCAACATCCAAGCAACCCCTCATCGGCGATTGTTGAGTCCTGGGTGCAGCAGGCAAGGTTTGGCTCCTTTTCTTGGTGCTGCAGGACTTCGGTTCTCGAGCCTTGGGTCTTCTTTGTTGCTGGTCTTCTTTTGTCCTTGGAATCTGATTTCTTGCTCTAGGGACGCCCACAAAATACCGTATTTAGTAGGCGTTTAAGGAAGTACCTGGTAGTGACCAATGGGTCATCTACCTTAGGGTGGCTACACCCACTAAGTGACCACTTCCTGTGGGCAGAGAGCACTTCCCTACACCTGATTGGCTCTTTTCCTTCCACACAATTTGGAGGAAAATGAAATGAAGGGGTCACCTCGCATGCAGCACCCTAAGGGTGGGACAAGCTGGAGCTGACCACTCCTCCTGTCCTTTGTGTGGTTGCACGCTGTTGCTACCGCCAAAAGTGAGGGTTTGCAATGGGGGCAGCCATTTGCTGCTAGCAGCAGGCTTGGAGGTCGAGTTTCAAAGGCTGTAAGCCCTTTGAAGCTCACTAGCAGTGCATATTTCTGAGGATGGGGGTGTTTGCACCTCCACCCAGGAATGACTTTGTTCTGCCACCCATAGGGCTGAATCTGTCACCTCAGGGATCTAGAATCTTGCCTGCTGGTGGCAGGCTGGTTGTGACCAGCCAGCAACAATGCCAGGGTAGTTAACTTTTGCATGGAGCACCTCTAAGGTGACCCCTGGGTATATTTTGTAATAAATCCAATACTGGTACCATTTTTGATATTTCCTTCTGAGATGTTTGACACTTGTACTGGTCAGTGCCCATTACATGTATTAAAATGGCTGCCCTGTTCACTTACTATGCCCTAGGTTTGGCAAAGACACAGTAGGGGCATATTGCTCATGCATCTATGCCCACACATACCATATGGTGGACCCTGCCTTAGGGCTGAAAGGCTTGCCAGCGGGGTGGCTTACCTATAGTGCACGCAGTGTGTAGTAGACAGAGAACACAGGCTGTGTGCCATATTGAGTTTGTCTGTTTAGGATTGCATCAAAACATTCGCAATTGAAGTGCTGGGTGCTTCTGGATTATGCATGGCCTTAGAGGGTGGCACAATCTGTGCTGCTTTTCTCAGGGGCTTACCTTTTGTACCCCATTCCCTGTGCACTTAAGTACCATTTACTTGGGACTTATAGTGGCAGCTAAAGGTGGTGTTGCCATTTGTGCCAATGCATCACAACAGTTTAGGGAAAAAGATCTGGCCCAGGGACCTAGTTAGTAGGCACTCTGGTACTAACAAATTTGAAATTCAAATGCCAGGTAAAAAGTGGGAGCTAACCATGACAAAAGAGGCCATTTCTCACAATTGCAGGTTAGAAAAGAGTTGTTTTTAGCAGTTTCATGAATGCTAGTTCTGATTTGGTCTGTCTTAGGTTCTGTAGGAGTGTGTTCCAAAGCCTGGGTACTAGGAAAGCGAAGGACAGTCCTCCCCGCCCGGTCCTCATAATCATAGGGACTGCGAGCAGTTGCTGGTCTTTAGATCACAGTGTTCCGGTAGAGTTGTAAGGAGTAAGCAGATTTTGAATCAGTTTGGAACCCCTTTGATGCACCGCTCTGTGGGCCATACACAATACCTTAAATTGTATCCTTTTGAGCCCGGCAGCCAATGTAGGCTTACCAGGGCTATGGTAGCAGAGTGACATTTGGGAATTCTCAGTAGAATGTGTGTTGCAGCATTTTTATTGACTTGATGTCTTTGTTTGACAGACTTTGGACTGCCCAGGTACAAGGAATTCTCATAATCAAGTCTCAAGCTGGTCAAACCTTGCACTATTTTCCTGCCCGATAGCTCTGGTAACCATCTGAGCAGGTTTCTCAAGGTCCTTAGCTTTCTGAAGCAAGTTGCTGCCAGTGTCTTTGGCTTGTGTTGCCATTACCATCTTATTGTCGAGCCAAATACCTAGGCTTTTGACTTCCAATTTTGGGATAGGTTGACTGCCAAGGGACTCAGGCCAGTTAATTTCCATCAAACTTGAGGGGTTGTTTCCCACCACCATCAGCTCAGTTTTCTCCCCATTGAATTTTAGGCCACTTGCCACCATCCATTCTATGACATGTTTAAGAAAGGTATTGACATTTTGTGACATGTTTAAGAAAGTTATTGAGAGTGGTCGAGGTATTGTCAGTTTGGTGGGAAATGATAATCTGGGTGTCATCGGCATAGGATATTGAAGAGAAACCATGGCTGTTTATGATTTCTGCCAGTGATATGACATACAGGTTAAACATTGCTGGACTCACTGAGGACCCCTGAGGGACCCCACATTTAAGAGAGTAGGTGTCTGATAATGTGGTCTCCTCACAGACTAGGAAGGTTCTGTTATTGAGGAATGATGTTATCCACATAAGTGCAGATCTGGATATTCCTCCTTACTTTAACCCTGTGATCAGCACCTGGTGTGAGATGGTATTGAATGTCACGCTCAAATCCAGAAGGATCAGAGCTGTGGTCCCACCTTTGTCTAAGATGGTTTTACGCCCTTCTGTGACTGCAAGTAGAGCAGTTTTCATGCTGGTACCTGGCCCAAAACCAGTCCGTGACGGACATTGACAAAAAATTCACAGGTAGGCCGGCCTCAAGAATGTCACCATAAGTATGTCAGCGATGGAGCCTGCTCCATGGCTGATGAATCTGAAGACCTCATGGAGTGCAGGGCATCAGAGGTTTACGTATAACATCCTTTGTATTTTTCTCCAACACCCTGAGTAAACAGCATACTTCACACTCTGGATCAGGCCCAAAGTGAGTCTAGCATATCGCTTCATCTTTCAGGAATAAAATAAAAAAATTAAAAGCGGCAACCTTCCCATGAAAATATTTTTTGATTTTGTATATTTTTTTTTGTTTGGAATTAAATTATTTCATAATTTATGTATTTGTTTGATCTACACTTGTTTCTGTATTTCTCTGCATGGTTTTGTGAGTCAAATAGTAGCCATTTCTTAAGCTGGGGTTCCCGGCATCCAATAGTGGTTAAATGGGGGTGGGGGACAGAAGTCAAAAAGTTAAGATCCACTGGTTTAAAGCATAGAGGCATTTACACATCACAGCCTTGCCATAGGGGCAGTGGGATGCTGTGTGCCTGTACAACAAAAAAGGGATAGGGTAGTCAGAGAAGGCCAGTAATCCATATGGAAACTTGCTCCAGACAGAGATTCTTTTGCATGAGTAGAATGATGCTACAAATCCAAGAATGCGAATTGGTGACAGGAGCAGTAATCATGGACTTTTTTCCTTATTATTTATAAGGCAAAGAAGCTGCTGATTGCTGAAAACTTCACCTCATGAACAAGGAAGGTAGAGCAATCAAAGCTGACAACCTGAGCAGAAACTGCACAATCGCTACAAAGCCCAGATCCCACCTACACTTGTTAGGCTGAAGGAAGCCAAAGTCATGAGCTGGGGTTCAATCATCAGGCTCCTAAAGGTGAATGGACCCTAGCTGGGCCATGGCTTGGCCTAGCCAGACTGGCATCCTTTACAAGCAAGAGTGACAGACAACGGACTGATAGGTTGATGCCCATACAGGGCAAAAGCCAGCTCTCCTGCCTCGTGTAACCCTTTTCTTAGTGAAAAGACACATTTTCAAACTCTTACAAAATTTGCCATGATTTGTTTTGGATTAAAAAGACAAAGGGAGGAATGCCCATAGTCTACTAGACATACTTCGCATGGTTGATGAGAGGTATGTCTAGAAGACATCTGGAAGTCTTGAGGGACTCACCGCTTGAGTTTTGAATGAAGCACCACTGGCCCTTTGTTGGAGAAAGCTCAACGAGTAATGGGCAAAGCTTTGAAAGAGTGATAGCTCACTGGATGACAGAGTAAAGTCCTGCAAGAGAGTGGGATTGGACAGCTGCGGGCAGGCCTGAAAGAACTGAGAGTTTAAGGGCAAGCCATTATAGAGAACATCACAGCAAGCTAATGGAATGGAGCCGGCGGAGTGGGAAGGTGCGACGGGTGCAGTGGCACCCGTCGCGTATTTCAGTGTCTGCATAGCAGACACTGAAATACATAGTGGGGCCCTCTTACGGGGGCCCCTGCAGTGCCCATGCCATTGGCATGGGCACTGCAGGGGCCCCCAGGGGCCCCGCGGCACCCCCTACCGCCATCCTGTCCCTGGCGGGAGACCCACCAGGAACAGGATGGCGGTAGGGGGTGTCAGAATCCCCATGGCGGCGGAGCGCGCTCTGCCGCCATGGAGGATTCTCAGGGGCAGCGGAAAGTCGGCGGTACACCGCCGACTTTCCGTTTCTGGCCGCGGCTGAACCGCCGCGGTCAGAATGCCCAGCGGTGCACCGCCAGCCTGTTGGCGGTGCTACCGCGGTCATTCGCCCTGGCGGTTTTTACCGCCAGGGTTAGAATGACCACCATAATGTTACAAATTTAACAGCTATCTCTTATTTCAGTCATAGGTAGCATTTTTATGATCCGTCAATCACAGCTAGTTAATATGCGTTTATCAAAATAATCAAGCCCTGTGACTCCTATAGATCATTAAGCTGACCCTCACAGATCCGCATCTGATCCCATTCCAAACGTCTATCAAGCCCCACAAGACCTCCACCTCTTTCACCTGATCTCCAAAACAAATCCATCCAGCTCCCACAGACCATCCATTAGCACCTGACTCACAAACCTAGACCTCATTGTCCCTTATCTAACATCCAAATCCGGTCCTAGCAGCCATCTGCAAAAAGATCCAGACAAGAAAGCAGTAGCAAAACAGGGATTGGTGGCCACAGACTCAGAGTTTCCAAAACAATTGAACGCTCAATGGACCATAATGTGAGGACTTGGACAGGGAATTTGAATCCAAATAATGCGATCACAGGTAACTTATCAAAACATTTGTCAGCGTTCACTGGTCGCATAATTTTCAGAGAGTGTGGGACCTTTATTAACTTAATAAACACATCCTGTTTTGGTCTCAACACAAGTCTCAATGAAAATCTGCTTGACCTCTGATAGCTGTGGGATAAACACCAGAGTAGCACAAAGCTTGATTTTTTGTAGCCGCCAAGGTGGCTTTGTCATTAGGATAGGCTTACAGCCTTGTGTCTGTGCAAAGCTTTGCCTACATACTAGTCACTTTTTTGATTCTCAGACTCCTTCAGACCTTCAGAAATGCAACGCTGGAAACTGTAGCCAGTGTCAGAACTACTAAGCTTGTAGTGCGGCTACAACAGGAACGATAGAGCAAGGTGAGAGAGATGGAAATAGAGAATTGGATATCATCAGTGTGTCTGGCCACACACCTGGCACTGTCTTCAACTGAGAAAGTGTTAAGTGATTATATCACCCTTGCTAAAGCAACTGATTCCTAATATGGTATATGGTCTGATAACAAGACGTTTAAGGAATGGTGTCAGTGTAAGTGGTTGACTTGCACCTTGAGACCCTATGGGTGATTAGCCGTGCTTTACACATCCTTGATTGATTGATTGAAGTTTGTGAAAGCTCAAAGTACAGTGCTGGAGAGCAAACCTACTGTCACGTAGAAAGCTGTAGCTTCGTCATAGTGTTGCTTAGAAAAACTTAGAATATTTATACTCAGCGCTTTAGAAAGAGTATGAGAAAAATAACAACACCTATGATTGAAGTTGTAGAAATGACACTGGATGAGTTTGAAACAGTGAACTTAAAAATCCTGGAATAGTCCTAAACAAAGTCTTAAAGCAAGTCAGTAATCCAGAACCAATTGTTTCAAAACACATTTAACATCAGTTGTATTGGAGACTTGAAATACAACATCATTCAAATCAGTAAAGTAAGTCAGAAATTGCATATTCAAAAGTTGCTGTATTTTTGCAGCAGAACATGCCACTTCTGCTGCTGGTGCTAATGGAACCTCTTTTGTGTTCAAATTGACAATATCATATTCAGAAGTCCTCCCTGGATGATAATACAAAGTAACTCCACAACAGTTCACTATTTTCTGAAGTCAGAAGATAAATGTGTCCTTGAGTGAGACCACACCATAAAACATTTGTCCTATTAAGATAGCTAACATTGTTTAGGACAGCATGGTCGGAGGATGCAGCAAGTAACTTGCAGTCAAGGCCAGGGTTAAAAGGGTTACAAGAGCCAGGTATAGTAATCTCATCACAATTAAATGTCCCAAAGGTATCTCCTTTGAAAAGACAAGTGAACTGAAAAGAAAATGCTACATCTTTTGGGCAAATGTATTGTGTATAGACTCATACAACCGCAAAGAAGTTTGTATTTCACAGCCATAGAAATGAAAAGCAGTAATAGATAAAGAAAGAATCCAAGAAGGGTTTAATTGGGTGAACACTGTTGTGTCCTGCTTGTCCTGAGCCATCTCAGTTGGAATCTGACCATCAGCTTCTGTGTCCCAATGGCTCACCTGTGTTTGATGTGAATAAGCCTCCCTTCTCCTGCATCCTGAAGTCTCTGTCTAGTGAGATTGTTACGCAATCATACTGGTGAAAATTCTGGTGAGCCATCTTCTACTTGGATCAAATTTTATGCCTGCCTTAGCCCACTAGTGTCTGTGTGGAAGCTAAAAAGGAGACTCCAAATGGTATTTCTTTCAACATATCTCACTCCTTGCCTCCGCGGGGCATCACTAGCGGGATCAGGTCCCAAGCTCCATGAGGCTGAGCTGAAAAGCATGGTGTGTTTAGATTGAGTTTGAAAAATATGATCTTTGACCATAAACTGGTCTGCAATATTGCTCTGTCAGTCTTCCTAATTTGCTCAGCAGCTTCTTTTGCTCAATAAGCTTTCAATTCTGTGTGGCTTTCAATTTTTCTCAGCATATTTTGAGGCTGGTACGTGGCACATTTCTGTATGAAATCTGATGCTAATCCCTTGCCTTGACTGGACAATTGGGGTAGCACCACCATTTTGATTAGGGAGTTGTGGCCTGCCATGGACAACGGGAGACCTATCCAGCGGCTCACCTGCATGGTCAGTTTTTTGATGACTGGCCCATAATTTAGCAGTATGACTTGTTCTTTATCCCGATGTATGTGGATGCTGAGATATTTGGTTGATTCATTAACCACTTTAACGGGTATTCTGTGCATGGAGGCGTGGTAACATCCGGAGAAAAGTTTGGATTTTCCCCAGTTAATATGCAGCCCCGAAAACAAATCAAATGTGACTACTTCGCCTAGTACTGGCATGAGGTTATCATCAGGTCAGCATACAAATAACAAAATATCATCTGTGTATAGCAATACCAATAGCGGACCGCTGGTAACTTGCAGGCCCCTGTTTATGTGTTTCACCTGCAGCTGGCGTACCCAGGGGTCAATTGCAATGATAAAGAGTAGAGGCGATAGCGGGCATCCATGCCGGGTTCCCCACTCGATGGTAAGGGATGGGGACAGAGATCCATTCAGCCGTATAGTGGCTAATGGTTGTGCATATAGTAGCGTGATCAGGGACGTCAACCCCAGCGGGAATCCTAGTTTACAGAGCGTGGTGTGGAGGAAAGACCAATCGAGAGAATCAGATGCCTTCCACATGTCCAGTAGTGCAATTGATGCTGGCACTGTAGGAGACACTCTGTGCAGGGTGGAAAAGACAATGCAGAGATTGAGAGATGTGGAGTGGTGCAGAATAAAATCCGATTGAACTGGGGATATGATTTGGTCTAGGAGAGGCGTGTTGCTAGTAGTTTGGCTAGTATTTTGTTATCAAATTTGAGCAGGGAGAGAGGTCGGGAGGAGCCACACTGGAGTGGTTCTTTTCTGGGCTTGGGTAAGAAGGTGATTACCGCCTCCTGCCATATGAAGGGTAGCACCCCTGTCTCAAGGACCTCCGCGTACACTGACAGCAGGCATGGTACCAGAATATGTTTATACTTTTTATAAAATACTCCCTGTGAACCCATCTAGCCCAGGGGCCTGAGTCCCCTCCAAAGCATCTATAGCTCACACTATTTCCTCTGCGGTAAAGGGGCCACTAAGGAATTGCTGCTGGGCCGTGGTCAGCCAGACCATTGCCACCTCGGCAAGGTAATGATGTAACGCAGAAGGGGATGGGGTGGGTTGTGCTATATAGAGGCGGGTGTAGTAAGTGTGGCTCAATGGTTAGAGCGGCAGACCCTGATGCAGAAATCTGGCCCGGGACCAGGGTTCAATTCCTGTCTCTGCCGGTCTTGGGCTCAATTTCCTTGGACCTGATAATTCTCGCTTCGGTGCCTAATCTAATTCATGGGTCCCACTCTGTAACTCTGGGCAATAGCTTGCTTAATCTCTACAACGGCCCCAACAGTGCTGGGATGCCTGGCTTCACCTTGGAGATTGCCTAGGAGTGGGCACCTCACAGGGAAAAGCCAGGAGGGGTTCAACAGCGGTATGCGTACAGCACCTTGAGACACTAACGGGTGAGTAGTGCGCTATACAAGTACGAAGTTTACAGTAACCAAAGAATTCAGTCTGTACCACAACAGAGCCTATTGCATGTGTGCTGTACTCTCTACTATGTATATAGCCAGTGTGCGCCCCAGCCGCTCCCCCTCACCATATTTATGGGCTATGGCGTACTTCCCCAGGTAGTTGGCCTCGTGCTCAGCGAGTTCATGGAGGATGTCTAAGAGTGTTTTACACTTGTGTAGCTGAGAGGTGGTGTCTTGGACCCATACTGCACTATCTAATTCTACCAATTGTGCCTCCACATGTGCCAGGTCATGTGGTATATCGTGCAGCACCCCAAAATGCTTTGCTATACCGATACATCTGATATATGCTTTGAGTGCCCCCTATAGGGTCGCTTGGGTGGCTACTGAACCATCATTTAGGGCAAAGTTTTCGGTAATGGCATTGCGAAACTCTGAGTGGAATAGCATGTCCTGCAGTGCCATGTCCCAGAAATGCCATAGCTGCTCTAAGCTCCCTCGTGTGGGTTTTCTGAGTGTTATCATTACTGGTGAATGGTCAGATAAAGTACGAGGGAGGTGCTTGATGGAAGTGAGCCATTGCATGATTGTTTTGGAAAGTAACCAGTAGTCAATGCGTGTCCAGGTGCCATGGGGTGCTGAATGGAAGGCGTAGGCCAGTGTGCATGTGCTGTGTAGACACCACGGGTCAAGTAGTGCATATGTGCCACAGATGGTGCGAAGGACTTGGAGTGAACAGGGATTATCAGCTGGCGTAGTGTCAAGTGAATGAGCTCATAACATGTTGACGTCGCCTCCCAATAGGATGTGATCGGCCTCAAAACGATCTATGTAAGACTGCAGGGTTTAGAAAAACTCGGATGTGTCAACATTGGGAGCATACACATTCACAAACAACACCCTCTGTCCTGCAAGCACCTCCGCCACGAGAATGTACCTGCCCTCTCCACCTGCGTAGGAGGCGTCAAAGTGGAGTGGAAGGTTCTTATATAAAAAAAATGCAGGTGCCTCTGGAGTATCTGCTGTTGCTAGCAAAATAGCATTGTGGTCCTCAGGTGGATGCGGAGGTATGGGTGGTGCTCACGAGGAGGTGCGCCTCCTGTTGGAAGGCCATCTGCACAATATGTCTGGTCAACTATTGCACAGCCTGCTAGCATTTGCGCAGGTTATTAAGGCCTCGTATGTTCCATGACATGAGGGTAATATCAGCTGTCTGCTGCCTTTTATGTATGTTGCTTGTTATATGCATATGGTTTTGTGACATTGTAATCTATCATATATATGATGTATCCCGCACTGCGTCAAGGGTAATATGCTAAAACAAATAGCCCATCTAACATGTGGTTCCCTCCCCCCGCCCACACCTAGCGTGGAACTACCAGGCGAATCCCATACACTCCAACTAAACAACAACTTTGCCCCAATAAGGTGTAACTTGGTATCAACCATGTGGGTATGACAACTCCATGGCAGTAAACCCCCATAAGAGCAGAATTGTAATGCGATAGTCGGGTTTGAGAATGGGCATATGCATTAAGATATAGCAGCAATCAGAACGCATAAAACAACATTGCATTTAATGCTACTACATGAGGGAGCAGCGGCATTAGAGATCAAGAGTGTACGCTCTCAAAAGTGAAGGCAAAAGGCATCTGTCCGGGGGGAAGAGTTCCATGATGGCGGCAGGGTCCACATCTAGGGGAGTATGCCCCAGAGTCACTCCCAATGGGGACGAGCCATTTTTGGTTTGCTGCTTGCAGAAAGTCAGGGAGCCAACATAGCAGGGTTTGCCATTTATATCAACCCGCAGCCTGGATGGGTAGAGCATGGCGTGACGAAGGCCCAGTTTACAGGGAGCGTTCTTAGCATCTGCAGACTTTCTTCTGGCATCTTGAACAGTGGGCGTGAAGTCCAGGAATAGGAAAACAACTGTGACCTGGTAGTGAAGTGGACCTTTTTCTCTGGCAAGGAAAAGTGCTGTGTTGCGGTCCCTGTAGTTGAGTAACCTTGCAATGATGAGGCGGGCTGGAGCTTCCGGTGTTGAACATGATCCCAGCATATGATGCATCCTCTCCACCACGAAAGTAGATGTAAAGTTTTGGCAACCTAGTAGATCCACAAGGAGCCCCTCCACAACAGGTCCATGTGGCTGGTATGCGTAGACTCTGCAATTCCAGAAATACACAGATTATTACTGCGGCCTCTGGCTTCTAGGTCTTCATTCTGCACAGCCACCGCCTTGAGCCTGGACTCCATTCTCTCCAGTCTTTTCTCCATCTTTGCAACTCTGTCCTCCAATCCCGAAAGACGTTCCTCCGCGCCCTCAGATGTGTCTGCTGTTGATCGAGACGCTCCCCTACTTTGTTGATTCTAGTGGTCAAGGTGTCAAATCGTGCATCAGTGGCGCAGAAGTCCGCTTGCAGCTCTGCCGTAATGGCCTCTGCGTTTGCCATTTTCCAGGTGAAAGGCCCCCAGCGGTGCCCCCCTCCGAGGCCAGTGACGAGACATTCGCATGTATTGTTGTGTTTTTCTCGAATGGGAGTTTACGTTGTTTCGGGTCTCTGCGCACCATGCCTGCAGTAGGGTGCTAAGGGTTGCCCCACTTCAAACCTGTGTATATGGGAGAGTCTCTTGGGGCACGAGTAGTAAAACAGCTGTCCAACACAAACACTGAAGGAGGAGGTGGACAGCGTCCTTATGACTCAGTATGCACAGCGGGGGGAGAAGACACCGCACCCAGCATAGCGCGAGCAGGATTTGAAATATAATGGGGTAATGGGGTTGGTCCCCAGAACCAGGCAGGTGTGAATCTGGTAGAATGCTCAATTTCTGGTCCATGCTGGAACACACTATTGGTGGGTCGCGCCCCTCCGCCCGGTGTGCCCAAGCCATTGATTGGCTTTTGTGGCATGGCGCCACCAGATCCCACCCGAGTCCTCAATAATATCAGGGAGAGAGGAGCTGGAGCTCTCCCATACTGCGTGCAATTGTGCAAGGCCCAGGGAGGGTGAAGGCATCTCAAGAGGGCACCCCCTGGGGGTCAATAATTGCACAGCAGGTCTGGGCAGTTTTCTCTACCAAGGTGGAGCCGAGGAGGCCGTCTGCTCTCTCACTGAAGTCGGCGGTCACAGGCCTCTAGTAGTGCAACAGTCCCGTGGGCCAAACCAAGCCATGCTGACGGTGTACTTCACTGCCGCTGACCTCCTTAGCTCTCAGGGGCCGATTATGCACTTTGGACAAGGGGCAGGAGGGAGGCAGGAGGCCGCTGCAGTGTTCAATGTTCTCAAGCTCACTCGTGGTCCCTGTTGCCGAGTGGCTTCCGAGGCACACTGGCTGAGCGCAAGTCGGCTGCAGGGATAGTGCAGCACCCGTGCGGCATATCAGGGTAGGCTCCCCCCACCATCAGATGCCCCCGCACCTCATGTTCCGCTGGTGTGCTGCATGATGGCCGCCCATTCAGCCAGTTATCAGGGGGGCTGCTATCAGAGCTTCATCGCCGAGTAGCCATTACGGTTATCAGGGTGGTTTTTTAATCATGTTGGGCTAAAATAGTTACTATCCTGTCCACTCTGTCAAGGTGTTCATTGAAGTCATTGTCAGTAATGCATATATTACAGCTATGTGACAACATGTTAGGATCCAAAAGCAAACAAACACAAATGATGGATGGAATGTGGAACCAATCAAACATTCACCCCCAGTCACAGATCTGGGTTTAATCCATCAGTTCTTTTGCTCACCATGCCACCCCAGTTTGGACCCAGCCATATGCAAATCAGTCTTGACCCTGTTCCCCATGGGAACAGTACAGCCAGAACTGCCCGGCTGGGTCCTCCCTAGACCAGAAACAAGCATCCTGGGACCGGTTTCAGGATATCACCCTTCATCAGCCAGGCTAGCTTGAATCCAGTGGCATAGTGAGCCTGGGACCCACGTCTGGGCATACCCGGGGCGCTTATGGCGACAAAAGCAAACAAGCCCAAATGATGGACGGAATGTGGAACCAATCAAACATTCACCCCAGTTACAGATCTGGGTTTAATCCATCAATTCCTTTGCTCACCATGCCACCCCAGTTTGGACCCAGCCATATGCAAATCAGTCTTAACCCTGTACCCCATGGGAACAGTCCAGCCCGAACTGTTAGGATCGTCTTTTAGAATTTCCATTATTGTAGATTTTAATAACCCCAGACTATTCTTATATAATAACCCCTGGCTTTTCTGTGGGAATCTTGTGCAAGCATATTAGGTACCACCAAATGTAATGGGGTTATATGCTATATGTTGGCTAAAGAATCAATTAGGAACTCCCAATATCATTTTATATTTCCCTTTGTAACTACATTTGTCACCAGTCCACTACTGCGAGTCTTTTGCACCAGATGTGTGCTTGTATGTGAGTTCAAATTTCTATTCAAATTGAGCTCCAAATAGTTCATATTTTTGTACTTTGACACAATTCTATAGGAGCAGTCTGGGTTAAGCACCAGAAAAAGAGGAGTGTTCATGGTTGTGTGAGAAGGCGCTATCACTCCCTGATACTTCAACTGTGTCAGAAGTGCTTTAATATTGTGATTCACCTCTTGCTTCAGTGGATATTAAACCTGTGCCTTTGTTTCACTTCAAAAAGTATTTACTTTAGACATGGTGTGAGTTCACGTTTGAGTGCTGCACAACTCTGAGGATTCCTACAAAACCCACTCACATACATGCTTGTCCCAGAGGTCCTCAGGCATGAAGAAGTATTACCTCCTCTCCTCAGGGTGTATCCATATAATGTCAGGCGACCAATTATCTTCACCTAGGAAAATGGCATATTCTTCCAATAATTGTGACCAACATATGTCTTTTGTGCGCACAATATCACCCTTGATCTGTATTTCTACATTAACAACTCTATAGGGTGAATTTACATGTCCATCCAGTCTTTCTACTTGAACGTATGGATTTGTTCGAGTTCTGAGATGCTGCTGCCTCAGAACCTGCCCCTAGTGTAAAATTTAAACCTATTTAACGATCTATTGAAAGTAGCTTTGAATCTACATTCCATGCGTAATGAAGCTTCTTCAAAGGTAATAATGTCACCCCAATCCAGAACTTGTGGTAAAGTTCTAAATATGGCTTGCCCCACCAAACCTAGACAATGAAGTAATATGTTTTTTTTTTCTTTCCAAGCCAATTCTGAGCCTGTCAATTGCTTTCATATAAGTGAGGAATTCTTCCTTCCATCTAGTCCAAGGGATAGGAGGATCACTCTTGCATTGCAAAAACTTACTAGGAGGCTCAAATTGCATGTCATTTAAAAGTTATAACTGTATATATTCTCTATATAAATAAATATTATAATACAAATTATCTAATATTTTGTGAAGGAGAAGAAAAGAAGAAAGAAAAAACACTTAAAATAATAATTAATACTGTACAGGTGTGCACATCTGCATTTGAAGCAGATTTACTTAAATGCAGACTACTTTAATATTTAATGCTGCATAAACTCGCAAATGTCAATTAAAATACTACTGTGCACATCGGTGTTGTATAGATATGCACACTCTGTAACGATGTGGAAAAGCTGTGCACCTCAGGGTTTAATATATAAATACCATTAATGCACTGCCATGTGCATCGGAAGATCCTGTGCGCCGTGCGAAGCTGCTCTGCACCGCACAAAACTGCTGTGCACATTGGTGTTGCCAAGGAAACAAAGAAATATGGCGGCCAGACGTAATGACGCTCTACGTGATCAAACGTGAAGATGTAATGACGCTCTCCGTGACAAAAAGTCTCAGGTGCAAAGAATATAAAATTTTCTAGCTAACGCGAAAATAATTTTCAATTCTATTAAGGACACGGAGGTGAGGATTATGCTTCCCTTTCTTTACTACACATAATACAGCAGCCAATCAGAAACAATAAAGAAAAAACTGCAATAAACTACAAATCCCATGAACCCCAGTTCGTAGTCACATGGGCCAATCCTCAACCGTCTAGCCCTTCAATAGTCATTGCCAGCATCTTAACCTCCTCTTTCTTTGCAGAGGCTGAAGTAAAAGTCAAAATGTCCATAAATCCGTTGGAACGAACAACGCCAATGGTCATAAACAGGACCCGGAACTTGGAAACTTTCCTGGTCATGAACGAAGATCTTCGGAAGAAGACGTTGCAAACTGGCAAACCCGTGGAACCAAACTCCAATTCAAGCTTGCTTCTGGTCGTTACCTAGGAGAGGAACCATAGCCATAAAATCTGTATCCATATCATGAATAAAGGATAACAATAAGGGCTGGGAATTAGTCTTGATACATTTAAAATTATTGAAAACAACATACTTATACCTTACGTAGTAATGTAAACTTTCAGGGTGGGATAATCCTCGCCTCCGTGTCCTTAATAGAATTGAAAATTCTTATCGCGTTAGCTAGAAAAGTTTATATTCTATGTCAGGACCGGAGGCTCCGGTTGTGCTTGTTCAAAGCTGTGCCACCACGACCGACGCTACATCCACAATCGGTTTATAATAAAAGGACTTGAACGTGGATCCCGAAGACCAGTCCGCTGCCTTCATTATATCCTCCAGTCGCGACCCCAAAGCAAAAGATTTTGACGCCATAGCACCTTGCGCAGAATGAGCACCAAAAATCGAGGTGTCAATCCCTGCCTCAGGTAGCAACCATCGCATCCATCTAGCCAGGGTTGCCCGACACACCGGTCCAAAAGGTTTCCAGAGCGCGATGAGCAATTGTCCCTCAGGCTCTACCCGGAATTCACTGGTAGCTGCCTTGTATGCCTTGATACATTCTACCACACAAAGTTTCTTGTCAGAAGGAAAAGCCGGATAAGACATTGACTTGATGTTAGTCTTCGTTCTGCGGGATATGGAAAAACAAACCCCCTCAGGAGAAAATTTTCTACCTCTGATATCTAGAGCCCGTACGTCAGATACTCGTTTGCAAGAAATGAGGCATAAAAGCATAGTCAGTTTAGCTTATAATTGTTTACGGGATAGATACTTGTTATGAGGCCAAGAGAGCATGAGTCTAAGCACAATGTTCACGTCCCACAAGGACGAATACCTGACCTGGGGAGGTTTCGAAAACCTAATGCCTCTCATTAACTTGCACACCAAAGGGTCTTCCCCAATCGCTTTACCTTTAACCTGGAGATGGCCTGCTGAAATAGCTGACCTGTAGTTATTTACTGACCTGTAAGCCAAACCGCAATCCGCCAAAGACGATAGAAAGTTGATTACCAGACAGACATCTGCTCGAGAGGGATCTGCATTCCGTTTGTTACACCAAGATACCCATTTCCGCCACGCGGAGGCATATCGTTTGTGAGTACTAGGCACCCAGGCCTGCTCAACGTAGGACGAAGCCTGTGCCAAAATGCCTGGCAGATTCCAACATTTCCGGAAACCCTCCAAGCTACTAACCTCAATTAGTCCGAAGTAATCAAGGGATGTGCAAGGCCCGCCGGGTCCAGAAGAAGATTGTACCTCGCTGGAATTAAGAGAGGGACCTCGCATGACATGTCTAACGCCAAAGGGAACCAAGGCTGAGCCTTCCATAGCGGGGTTATTAGAACAATCTCGGCCATCTGGCATCTCGTCTGAGCCAGTACCCTGGGAATCATGCTGAATGGGGGGGAAAGCATAACCCAGGAGATTCGACCAATCCTGCAGGAACGCATCCGTTGCTACAGCCTCTGGATCCGGACACCAGCTGAAAAACTTTGGAAGCTGGCGATTGAGCCGTGATGCAAAGAGGTCCACAGAACATGGGCCCCATCTGCGAATGAGAGAGGAGAACACCCGCGGGTGTAACCTCCAATCGCTGAAATCCCGAAGGTGACGAGAGTGCCAATCCGCCACCGAGTTTTTCGAGCCCGGTAAGTATTCCGCTATGAGAGAAATCTGGTGCTGCAGACAAAAATGCCAAAAATCTTTCGCAATCCCCGCCAACATCCGGATCTCGTACCGCCCAGCTTGTTGACATACCTGACTGCTGAGATGTTGTCCATCCGCAGCAAAATGCAGCAGTCCGTTTTGGACGGGGATAGGCTGTTGACCGCAAAGGAGCTCGCTAGAAGCTCCAGGCAGTTGATGTGGAGCTGAAGTTCCTGCTCCGACCAACGGCCACCTGTGGAGAGGGACCCACATCTGGCTCTCCAACCCCACTTGCTGGCATCCGATTCCAAGATAATATCAGGGGCATTGCCAAAAATTGCCCTGCCGTTCCAGGCTTCCATGTAGGCTAACCACCAATTCATCTCTATCCTGGCTTGCGACGAGAGGTGGATCAGTTCCGAGTAGCTCAACCCCTTCTGAAGGTGTTGTATTTTGAGGCGTTGGAGGGCCCTGTAGTGGAGAGGACCCGGAAAAATGGCCTGGATGGAAGAGGCTAGAAGGCCCACAATCCGAGCTACTGACCTCAATGATATTGTCTGGCCTCGCAAGCCGCTCTCAATTCCTTCTTGATTGACTGAACTTTTTGCGGCGGAAGGATCAATTGGCACAACACCGAATCTATCCGGAATCCCAAAAATTCCATCTGCCGGGAAGGAACCAAGCAGGATTTTGGTTGATTGATGATGAAACCCGGATCCTGCAGAAGATGAATCGTCCAGGACAAGTGCAGGGAGACTGTCTGAGGATCCTGGGCCAAAATGAGGATATCGTTGAGGTACATGATTAACCTGATGCTGCAAGCTCGAAGAGCCTCTACCACTGGTCTCATTAACTTGGTGAAACACCACAGAGCCGAGGAGAGACCGAAAGGAAGGACCTTGTACTCGGAACCTTGACCGAGCCAGTAAAACTGAAGGAACCGCCTGTGGGGAGCAAATATGGGGACTGAAAGGCATGCGTCCTTCAGATCCAGACGGACCATCCAATCCCCCTCCTGCAGTAAATCTCGAAGAAGGTGAATGCCTTCCATATTGAAATGCTGATAGACGATCCAAGAATTGAAAGTCTTTAGGTTGAGCACAAGGCGAGATCCGCCTCCTCTTTTGCTGACCATAAATATAGAACTGATGAAACCCCCGGGATGGAGGGAAGTAACACATATGGTGCCTTTTTGCTTGAGAGCGGAAATTTCCTCTGATATGAGGTTTTGATCTTCTTGGCAAAAATTTAGCTCTTGAGGAGGATCTGTCTGTACCGGGGAGTTGTAGAACTCCATTTTGTATCCCCTGACCAACTTGAGAACCCTCGGGGAGGGGCGTCCAGTTGGTGGAGCGAGGATGTACGATCTCCGTTGGATTGAAGGTGAACAGTTTGAGAGGCGCCTTGAGGGAAGAACCGCGGTCTGAGCGCTTCCTTTTGCTGGGGCCGGGTTTATCTTCCTGATCACTATCCGAAACCTCCTGAGAGGAATCGGAACCTGTCCATTCTTAATTATCCAAGGGAGCTTCTTGGGTGCGGGGGTTGCTGTAACCATGTTCCTCCAGAACGGTGGTTGACAACCGTCCAAAGGCCTCAGAGTGCGCCCATTTCTTAGTTTTAGCTTTTGCCTTTGAAGGCTTTGTCAGCTGTGAGGGAGTCTCTGCAGCGGCCGCTATGGAAGGCAACCAGCCCTGCTGGCGCACAAAACCCTTGAGGTGTGATGTCAGAGGGCCGAGGACTTTGGCCAAAGCCTTGTTTACGGAGAGCTGGACATTGGAGTCCAGCGCTTCGACCAGACTCTCCTCAAAGGAAGGGGGATTCTCTTGCCCAAACTCCTCCTCATAGTTGCCATAACTATCCCTAGAGCAGATTATACAGGGCAACCCCTCAACAGGGCCAACAGTCTGTGAACTGTATAATGGGGGAGTGCAACCCCAGCAGGCGCAAAACGAAATCAAGCGTGGAGGGAGGTGCCTGCAAGCACTCTAGACAGAGCCTATGCTTAATTTGGACACACTCTGATGCCTCAGGGCGTAGGGAGCTCAGTGGCACTTGTAAGAATAAGGAATAATATACAATAAGTCCCAAACAATGCTTTTAGCTACTGTGATAAAGAGGGATCGCAGTCTTCCCTTCAGAAATTCGTGTTCAAAAGACGCGCGGGTGAAAATGCGCATGCGCGCCAGTGCCACAGTCCCGAAGGACTAGAAAGGGGGCTTAGCGGCCGGCCCAAAATGGCAGCCGCTCCCGCTCCACAAAATAAAGAGGCACGCGACAACTGTCGCAGCCTCGGGAGGCCGGAGCGCTCCCCTGCACAAGCTAACAAATTCAGGGCAAATACGTAGCACCGGAGCGCGGTGCATGGCTCTGGCAACACGTGCTGCTGACGGCTCGTGAGCCGGAGTCGTCAGCAACACCATTGCCACGGAAACAGATAAACAAAGAAAAAGCACAAAGCAGAGCTGACGGCACTGGAGCCGGCGACCACAGCAACACGGTTGTCACAACGACATACGCGGTGATAAAGTCAAGCTATTAGCACAAAGCATGCATCACAGGGAAAGTAAAAAGTTTGAGTTATCTGGCTGCCGAGCAGCAAAGAAAGAGGAGGTTAAGATGGTGGCAATGACTATTGAAGGGCTAGACGGTTGGGGATTGGCCCATGTGACTACGAACTGGGGTTCATGGGATTTGCAGTTTATTGCAGTTTTTTCTTTATTGTTTCTAATTGGCTGCTGTATTATGTGTAGTAAAGAAAGGGAAGCCTAATCTGAGCCTCCGGTCCTGACATAGAATCATGAAGGCTCACACTGGTGCTTGCAAGGAAACAGGCTTGCGTCCAAGAACACGTGAAGCCTCGTACCGGCGGCGATTGCGTAGAAACAGTCAACATTCAAAAGATGCCAAACATTGTTTCAACAATGCAAAGGTAAATGTTGACACAACATTACCAGAATAAGATCTATGTTTCAAGGGCCGAAAGATCAAATGTCCCCCCTTTAAGAATATCCGTAAATCTTCTTCCTTAAAGAGCGATATGAATTTCCATATATCCAATAATCCAAAGTATACAGTTGCTGTGCACGCCGTAGAAGGTTCTCAAAAGAAGACAATACTGCACCCGTAGCATCAGGAACGGTAGCCAGGAGGTCTTCTTGATCGTCACCAATGTTAAATTCCAAAAGTCCACAAATAGGATGGTATTGAAGAGGAATTTATTAGAGACGACACAGTACTCGCCTGGACCCTCAGGCACCCAAAGCAGTTCTAACCCAGGGTCCTAAAGCAAAACACACTAACAAAACAGATGGCACATGCCACATTTAAATCATAACATGTTGAAGTTAAAGGCGCAATACCAAAATGTAACAATGTCTCTGGTGCAACCTTGAGGCCTACTGTTTTTTATGAAGAAGCCTTCTGTATTATCTGAAGCAAGTCTGCCCTAAGAGGCTTGAACCCATGCTTATTTTCAGAAAAACTAAACTTGTGATCTGGGATATAGAGAGTGAACCAACGCATGTGAATTCTGTTGCACATTTGTCTGAAGGTACTTTTACCTCTATGGATCATATCACATGAAGGTATGACATGTGAACTGTTGATACACTATCATCCCATAACAAAATATTGTTATATTGTGAATACATATTCCTGAAATTACAAGCAATAGTTCATTGGAAATTATAACGAACGCCCAACTAAATATAGGTGATAAGTGGGCTCAAGAGAAGAAATAAATCCAGGTATACAAAAACTGAAGTCTTGTAACCTGAGATCAACCTTTACTGCATGCCAGAATCCTCTTTGTTTTCCTAAGCCATGGCTTTTCGGTCAGACGTGAGTAATCCTCTCCTCAAATCTTACTGTTTGCAAGTCCCAGGTGTGTGAAAAGCAGTAATATTAACCGAAACATAGGCTCTCACTATGATCTCGGCGGTAAAAAACGCTGAGGTCCGCGATGGCGGTCAATAGAAGACTGCCAGCGCGACTACCCCCGCCGGCCGTATAATGTTTTCCCCGCTGCCGGCCCAGCGGGGAAAAGGGCTGTAACATTGACAACGGCTCCAAATGGAGCCGCCGCCAATGTTGGTGTGCGGCGGGTGCAGCAGCACCCTGTCGGGCAGTGACCTGCGCGATGGGGCACTACACAGGGGCCCCTGCACTGCCCATGCAAGTGCCCAGAGCACCCCTTCTGCCAGCCTTTACCTGGCAGGCGAACCCGCCAGGGAAACGCTAGTGGAAAAATAGATCATTTTCCGAGGGACAGCGCTGCCCTGACGAAAAATGATTCCCTCCACCGTCAGGCTGCCTGTCGGCAGCAGCCTGGCAGTGGAGGAGGGCTGCCTGGCGGTTCAGATCGCCATGCCGGTGGCGGTCTTTGCCCCCGCCGCCGGCATGGCCATCCGAACCGCCGGGGTTCGTAATGACCCCCATATTCTCCTGTCTTGATTCTCACTGAAAATTGTACTTTTTTCTAGAAATATAAGTAATATATATCTTATGTATAATTGATTTATATTGTGACAACTGTTTATTCAACAGAGTGTACTAATTAAGCCATTCACCTATTGAACATGACTTATTATCAAACTGGTGAGCACCTTGAAGTGGTTTACTTCAGAATGTACGCTATATAAAATAAAAAAACTGATTTGTTTATAGGTTAATAGACAAGAAAGCTGTTCCACGCATCATAATACTGGCCATGTGTGCAGAGCAGCTGACAAATTGACAAGTCTCTTTGCTCACTCATGGCAGTGTCATAGGGGCAGTGGCGCTCAGGAATTCTAAATATTTTAAGTTAATGTTTATAAACTATGACTTCTAATAGATGTTGATCCTGTTGTGTAACCTAATCTAATAAAAGTAAGTAACACTTTAGTTTGGCAGAGTTGCCATCATATTTTTAAGTTACATTGGTCATGTCATGTACATGCAAAATCTTTCCAAGGCTCGGCTCATGTTTTGGGTCTTAGAGCCAAGCCAGATCCCTGGCTCTACTGTGGCTCAGATCTCCATATACTTTTGATGTACATGTGCTTGATCCCTATAAACAGAAGACAAGCTGTAGACTCTAAAACTTTGGTTTAGACCCTACTAGAAAATTGGCGGAATTACCACCATTGCTCAAACCAGTAATACCACCAGAGGCCGTGGTAAGAGCCCAGTGGTGAGGTGGTCCGGACTGGAGATGGGCGGAGCTCGTACCTCCCCCCCAGATCGAAAATGGACCCCAATCTTCCCATTTCCCTTCGCTGCTCCCATGCAGCCCCATGACCTCCTCGGGCAGCCCACTTCATTCTACTGGCAGTTCCATACACTTCACCCTTCAAGTCACTGAGCTCACCAGGCCCATGAAAGTGAATGCAGCCAGAAACATCATATTGTAAAGTGAATCTTAACAATGTTGAAAGAAACCTGGCTATGGCCCTCTGTGCCCAGTAGCACAGAACTTTGTGTGTGGCCCTCCCTGCACAGTACTACGGGTGTGTATTGTGCTGACCCGAGAGATACTTTCCCACCACCGACAAACGATGTTGAAGGCAAAAGTGCTAAAAGTCTTTGGCTATCTGTGCAAGAAGAAGAAATGTAATCCCACCCAACTTGCTCAAATACCAGACCGCAGGGATGTTGTCCATCCTCCGAAGGATGCAACAAACATTCTTGTCTGGAGAGAGGCTCTGAATCACAAATGACCCCGCTAGGAGCTCTACGCAATGGATGTGAATGGACAGCTCCAACTTGGACCAACGACTCCAGTGGAGAATGTGCCACATCTCGCTCCCCAGCCCCACTGGCTGACATCCAATTCTATAATCATCTCCAGAGCTGAGCCAACGTGATCTGCCCCCTTTCTTCTCCCCTAAAAATATAGGACTAAGAAACCCGTCAGGTGAGGAGAAGTCAACACTTCTCTCTTTTCATGGTGGCCTGTGATTCTTTGTACCGGGTGTCATAAAGCTCCAACTTGAGCCCCTGTACTGACTACAGTATCCGTGCATTTCTGGTTAACATTTGCCTGTTGTTCGGGAATAAATCAGTTCTGCCACCCAAAGCGACCTCTCAGAGAAGAATAATTCTCACCTGCATCTCCAGGGATGATCCTTGCGTTCCTCTGTAGTGCCCTGTCCTGAAGCGATTCCTGCTGCCACGGTTGCGGGAAGAATAGAAGGTGGAGCTATAAGAGGAATCCTATTCACCACCTCTATTTCGCTGGTAGTAGCCACGCTAAGGGCCATGGTCGTAACCTCGTCCGAATGCCCGCTCCTTAAGTGTCTGGCCCTGCCAAAAAGGATTGTTGAAACACTTCCTTGAGGGACCCTTGGGCCTTGTCAAGAGAACTTTACATGGCGACAAACTTGGAGAGTTCCCTAAGGAATTGGTCCTCAAAGAAGAATCCTTGGGCCACCAGTCCTGCATCAGAAGTTGCCACCTTGTTAAACTTGGGGTCAGTCTTGATAAGAATGGAGCATCTATGCTCAGTGAAGATCGCACAGTTTGCGTTGCCAAGTTGGCACACAGCCCTTTGGGTCCATCCCACCAAGACATCAGGATTGATGGAGGTTGCGGAATCCTTGGCCTGGAGAGCCAACTCCAGGATACTTGTGAGAGGGCCTGAGGCGTCAGGTAACTCTTAGCCTGGCAGTTTCACCCGGTTTGGTCAAGGCCCTCCTTAGAATCTTTCAAATACTTTTAAAGAAAAGTAATCATAGTGGGATCCACCTCGGGAGTTTCTGTCACTTTGCCAGGGAGTTCTGATCTGGGGGATTCTGACCGTAGACGCGCCATGGCATCTTTATCAAAACCCTGGAAAATATGGGACTGGACAGAGTCAGCCACCTCTTGTGGGGGAAGACAGAAGGAGGAGCGAGGGTGATTGATTTCTGTCAGCTCGAAATCCAATACTTTTGGATGTTCTGGGGACTCTTCGTGGCACGTTTTACGCTTATGTGTGCTGCGTAAGAGGGCCTAGAGCCCTAACCAAGGCTTTATTAACTGACTCCTGAGCACCAGCATCCAGTGCTTCCACCAAATCTTGCTCCAGAAACACTTGAGGGTCAACATAGTACTGATCCATCTCCTCTTCAGAAGGATCATACATGTCTAAAGGCTGCTAAGTAGACAATTGTTCCCTCAGTGTGTTTATATGTAGCTTCTTGAAAAAATACAGTATGTCAGCCCCATGGATTCAATATGAACATGGCATCGCCAGGGAGCACACAGGACTAAATGGCACAGGCGAGGTGTAACATGCTGCCTTCATGTTCAAATAAGCCACGCTGCACTAAGCGGCTACTAAGGAATAAGACGCACATGCGCGTCAGACTAGCCCATGAGTATCAGAAACAGGACTGCTTCCAGAGCAGCCTACACATCCTTGCTTCCCAATTCTATGTCAGGACCTGAGGCTCCGATTATGCTTCTCTTTCCATGCCTTTCATTTTTAGCTGCCAATCAGAAAACAAAACAAAACATCACTTCCTGTGATGCAGTATCACATGACTACCATAGAGCCGAGCCTTATATAAACCCCTTAAGGATATAACTCCCCCTCTTTCTTTGCTGCTTTGCAGCTAGTTAAGTGTCTCCTATCTATATTTGAATGTTTTTGCTGCAGGACGCGTGCCGCGTTTTTGTAATTTCATAAGCGCTCACCTGCACCGCGCTCCTGTTTCATTTTCATTTTTCTTTATTGTGCTGTTACGAACAAACGCTGCCGATCCTTCTTGCGCGTTCATTTCACGCGTCCTTGGTGGGAGCGTTTTCCTCCCGGCGAGGGTTTCCTGAAAACTCGCCTTTAATTAATTAGTGGAGCGAGTACAGCGAGGAGAGCGAGGAGAGCGAGGACAGCACATCTTGCTTGACGCACTGTCCTCTTTCTATTTTTGGTGAGCCTGCTTCGTGCGCATGCATGCTTGATTCTGACTCATTCCACTGGGGCCTTGAACATGAGAGAGATGCACGTATTCGCCTCCTGCAGGTTTTCACACAGCTCTCTGTCTTACGCCCGATTGGCAGTTGCTATTGGGCTATAATGATTTATTATTTGGCTTTGCCTTCTGGAATGCCACTTTATTAGTGGAATTTTCTCTATTTTAAGCAGGACTCATTCCACACTTTACTACTGGTTTGGGGCCCTCCCTGAGCATATTAGCCTGCTTTGAAGTTGTCAGCTTTTCTCCCCACTTCATTCGAAGTTCCTATTGGCAGTTTCCCCATTTTAAAAATTCTCACATTTGTGACCTGATACTTTACAACATGGCTGGTTATGAAGGAGAATCTGGGGAAGGTACCTTTTATGATGACTCTGTGGGGTCGTTTGAGCAAGACCTTGTCTATGCCATCGATGCTGGTGTTCGGCACACTCTCAACGTGGCCTTAGCCCAAGCTATCCAGCCGATTAAGCATCACTTATTGGGTTTCACTGAACAGCAGGGCTGGGTCCCACATTCTAGCAGCAAGGAAGAGCTGCTGTTTCGCAGGATCCTGCTGGCTCAAGTTTTGTTGCAAACTCTCACCATGCTGATTCTGAACAACTTGTACAATCCTTTACTAAGGAGCACGGTTACTCATCCTCACAGTCGCTTCATCTAAGAGATGAGAGTAAGGAGGATTCAGATTCTTCGTCTTCCTCTAACGACCCGGATAAGGACTCTGATTCTCCTCCTCATAAACGAAAACCAAATCTCAGCGCACACTCAAGGGTCTTCTCAGCCTCTGAAAGTACTCACTTTTCAACCGGAAGATATCGTCCTCCCTAGATCTTCATCCTGGACTCCACCTTTGGAGGTGGCCGAGTACATTCAAGCACACATTTGCCATAGTTTTGACAAAGATGTCAGGTCGTCGCTGAGATCTGAATGTCCTAGACCTGATTTTCCCTCAAAGGTTACTGAGATTCCGGAGATAGATCCCACCCTGGTAACCTATGTTAAGAAATTCTCCAAAGACCCTAAAAAGGGCATTAATCGTGCCTGATGAGATTGTCAGGACAAACTCCTGGATGTCTCAGGCCCTCTTACTAAGATCTTGGAGCTGGGTTTTCAGGCTAAGGCATCAGGTACCCCTGTTAACCCTGAAGTTCTGGTTGGTTGGGCCCAGAGAGCCTTGTGCTTTCTGGGAAACACAAACTGCACCATCTCTATTGAGCGGCAGCACTCCATTTTAATCAAGATGGATCCCAAACTGACTGATCTGGCCTTGTCTGAATCATGTCCTCTGGCGCAGGGACTGCTTTTTGGATCTCCTTTTCTCAAGGAACTTTCGAAGTTGGCCTCCACTTATGCCAACCTTAACAAGGCCCAGGGCTCCATAAAAAAGTTTCTTTGCCCACTTTTTTCCAGTGCTGGATGCTACAGAGGGTGAGCCTTCGGCTGCAGTTATTCTCAACACCCCAGAGGGGGACATCAGGATTCCTCCTCCACCTTCTACCCCACCAGGTCCTGTGGAGGTCGCAATCGATTCTGGAGAGGAAAATCTAAGGGATCCTACACCACCTATCAGGAGCCCAATACTACAGGTGGGACTTATTTCATTTTCACAAGTGATTCTGGGGGCAGGACAGCTTTGTTTGTTCACAACTGGCAAAACATCACTCAGGACCCCTGGGTACTTTAGTCTATCCAGGGTTTTAAACTGGAATTTTACGATTCCCCTGTTCAGAGGTTATCTCTTCCGGAAATGTTTTTCCCTACAAGATCGGGAGTTCATCTCATTGGAAGTCACAGCTCTTCTAGCCAAAGGGGCCATAGTGGCCTCATATCCTCATCCTCACGATTTTCTCAGTCCGATTCTTCTGGTAGAAAAAAAGGGCGCTGGTTCCCGACTGGTCCTAAATCTAAAAGATTTTAATGGCTGGATCATTTACTGCCATTTCAAGATGGAGGGCATACACTTACCAAGGGACAGCCTAAGAGAAAAAGATGGTCCACATAGACTTAAAAGATGCTTACCTGGCCATTCCTATTTTTCCACCTCATCGAAGATTTCTGCAGTTCCTATGGCAGGGCCGTTGTTATGAATACAAGGTTCTTCCTTTCGGCCTGTCTCCGGCGCCTTGGGCCTTCACGAAGGTGATGCGTCCAGTTGCGGAACACCTTCAGGCCAAAGGGGTTCATCTGATCATATATCTCAACAACTTTATCATTATGTCTCAATGCCCTCTTCTTCTAATGTCTCATCTGGAGTGGGCTATTTTTCTCCTTCAAGAATTGGGTTTCATCATCAACAGTCAGAAGTCCATCCTGGTTCCTTCCCAGAGATTGGAGTTTCTGGGCTTTCACGTAGACTCTGTCCTAGCTCAGCTGATCCTTCCTCATTCGAGGCCAGGACCGAGATCCATTGGTGGCTCAATCATGCGGATGCTTGGAATGGAAGAGCGATCTTTGGCTTGTCTCCGGAGATCGTGATCAAATCCGATGCCCGCCGCTGGGGCTAGGGAGCCCGCTGCGGCTTGATAGTTATGGGGGGTTGTTGGTCGAGGGCGGAGCTGGGCCTTCATATCAATTGCTTGGAACTCTTGGCGGGTTCCTTTTGCGATTCGCAGCCTCTCCCCAGAGAAGTCGAATTGTTGCATCCTTCTTCAGGTGGACAACATTTCAGCAGTCCGTTATGTCAACAGGCTGGGTGGGGCAAGATCTCGTCTCCTAGTGGAGATTGCCAAGGATTTTTGGCACTTGCCTTCAACATCAGATTTCGGTAGTAGCAGAGTATCTCCTGGGTCAGAGCAATACAGTGGCCGATTGGCAGTCTCGTTACTTTCAGGACCTCATTGATTGGAGACTTCATCTGAGAATATTTAATTCTCACCAATGCCTGTGGGGCTCGTTTCCAATAGACATCTTTGTGTCTCGCCTCAAACGGCAGTTGAATCGGTTTTTCATTTGGCTCCCAGATCCGGAGGCTCAGGCAACTGATGTGTTTCTGCAGAACTGGTCTCAGTTCCTGGGATATGATTTTCCTCCATTCATGATGATACCCAGAGTTCTGACTCAGGTTCGCCATCAGAGAGCAGAGCTGTTACTTGTGACTCCCCTCTGGAGGGCTCAAGCCTGGTTCCCTGTAGTTCTGGAGATAATCTGCTCCCCTCCAGTTATAGTTCCACATTGTTGGAAACTTTTACTAGACCCGATGGGCCTTCCCCATCCTCTAGCACAATCGCACTCCCTGACTCTGGTGGCGTGGAGGATTTCAGGGAATGATGGTCTCTCCCAGGACTTGTGCACGAATCTCATGATTGCATCACGGGATCCTGGGCCCCTAGCACTCACAAGCGTTACGCATCTCCTTGGAAACGCTGGTGTACTTGTTGCATTGAATGAAGTGTTGATCCATTCTTAGCTGATTGTTCTTTGATACTCAGTTTCTTATCTCATTTGGCTGCTTCTTACAGGTCTGTTTATAATTACAGATCGTCCATCTCAGAAGGTCATGTTCCTATCGAGGAGAAGCCTATTGGCGAATTCTAATTCTGATTGATGTAAACTCATTCGAGGGATTTGTTTTTCTAATCCTCCTCAGCCGCACTATTCTGCCCTTTGGGATGTTAATATTGTATTAAGTTTTTTCCAGGAAGCAGCTCTCTGCTAAACTTACTATGTTGTTGTGTTTGGTATCATGTAAACGTGTTTCTGATGTAAGGGCTTTAGACCTGTCAGGTAGAGTTTTTTCTCCTGAGGGAGTATCCTTTACTATTTCTCACCATACCAAATGTAATACTAGGTCTGTGTTTTATCCTAGTTTCCTGGATAATTCCCAGTTGTGTGTTGTGCAATGTTTAAAAGATTATGAGGTAAGTACAGCCAAATTTTGCTCTGACATGGGCGGTCAGTTATTAATTTCTTTACTAAAGCCTTTCCACCTAGCATCTTCAGCCACCCTGGCTAGATGGATGCGGTGGCTTATGAGTGAGGTGGGCATTGATACCACTCAGTTTGGGGCTCACTCTGCGAGAGGCACCATGGCTTCTAAGACATTTTCTTTAGGATCTCGGCTAGAGGACATTTTGAGAGCGGCCGACTGGTGGTTTGAGTCTACCTTTAAGGCTTTTTACTACAAGCCCATTTTAGACATCGCAACAATTGTTCTAGACCAGCTTTAAACTAGCATAATTGGAGCCTCCGGTCCTGACATAGAAAAAAATAATTCTAGCTGTCTCGTCAAGAATTTTTCAATTCTATTAAGGACACGGAGGCGAGGATTATCCCTCCCTCGGAAAAGTTTTTTTTTTGTATAATTGTATCACACATGTTATTGATATGTCTTAATTTCATGTTATGCTCCTTTTTTTAACCTCTCTTTTGAAATGATATGTAATGTCAAAGGGTATAGTCCAGTGTTTATGGCTCGATTTATTTGTTTACTCCTAGGCCATGAAGACAAGTGACTCCTGATTCTTCTGAGTTGATGTCATTCCTGTCATCCGAGATCTCCGTCTTGGAACCAGTCCGTTGGTCCCTTTGCTTGTTGGATCTTCGGTGGAACGTTGTAGCTCTGTGTGATTTGCAGTTTCTTTCTCCTGTTGGGGATTGTTCTTGAGACTTTTTACTGTTATTGGACTCTCGCAAAGAAAGAGGAGGAGTTATATCCCTAAGGGGTTTATATGGGACTAGGCTCTATGGTAGTCATGTGATACTGTGTCACAGGAAGTGATGTTTTGTTTTGTTTTCTGATTGGTTGCTAAAAGTTAAAGGCGTGGAAAGAGAAGCATAATCCTTGCCGCTGTGTCCTTAATAGAATTGAAAAACTTTTGACGCTGCAGCTAGAACATTTTTCATCCCACTCCACCAGAATGACGCATGCAGCAATACTGCGCGGTTGGAAGGCAGAAGCGCTCCCATACAAGGAACTTGAAAATCAGCTGGAAAGTTGCACAAACCATAAAAACCACAGAGATCCAGAATAATCAATTTCAAATATTGGGCAGTCGCCCGCTATCCAATGCAGTGCAATTAGCAAACACAGCAATAATCAACCAAGAAAAGTAGAAATTAAGCTTTAAATCAAACGTTAAGAAAGGGAATGAAACACTTAACTGGGTGTGCTGCAGCAGCAAAAAAAAGAGGGCACAAAATGGCATTCTCTGAGTTATATAGGGCTGTGGGTTCTATGACTGGTATATATGACTGTGGGTACTCATGGGAAATGTAGTGTTGTAGGTTTTGACTTTTAATTGGCTGCTGAAAAAATAAAGCATGGAAAGAGAAGCATAATCGGAGCATCCAGTCCTGACATAGAATTTAAAGCCATTCTTTGTTACTACACTAATTAGGTCAGTAAATAATTTGCTGGTATTTCCATGTCTGCGCCAAATTCTTTGAAAATAAGATTTGTTGGAGTGCTGCTATTGGAGTTCTTATATTAAAGGTCTGTTCACACGCTGCTGTTTCACAACTATGGGCTTGATTTAGATATTGGCGGATGATTTACTCCATCACAACGGTGATGGATGTCCTGTCCACCAATATCCAAATCCCATTATATCCTATGGGATTTAGATACTGTCGGACGGGATATCTGTCACCTTTGTGACTGAGTAACTTGTCTGCCAATATCTAATCAGGCCCTTAGTCATTTTGGGTAAGTGGGAATAAATGGGCTCTGCATGTCTTTTTATGTGAGCTCTTGGTATAAGTGACTGTACTTCAGTTTTATCCCAACTAAAGTGGGAACTTTGTCCCACTGGATCTGTGGGGTTTTGATAAGCTTCATCTCCCAAACCTTACCTCCAAATCTTCATTTGTCAGCTCAATTTAGTTTTCATATTGGGGTGAAAAGGGGTATCCGGCGCTCTATATCACAATATCTTGATCCTCCACTGTTCCACGGAGCTGCTATACTAGAGCTACACCCTCAAAAAAAGCTCTACATGATAACCACTGTTATCCAATACATTAGTTAAGGCAGCACACGCTTAAATTGTTAATCAACACAAATATAGCAGTAGATTACTGAAGATGCATATAAAGTCTTCATCCCTTCAGTTTCAAAAGAAAACTCTCATTTAATTCTTCTCATGCTTGTTCTCAAGTTCCATCAAATGTTTTTCATGATATTCGGAATTTCATCAAACCGTCATCATAATGTCATATTTCCAGTCACTATATTAGATCATCACTTTTCTTGTTTCATATTTCCATCAATTAAATCACCACTTTTTGTTCCCATGAAAAACATTTGTGCTGCCATAACTTTAATGTAGTTTTCATATTCCTCCATGCCCGTAGCTAAGGTCTGCATTGGCATTCCCGTGTCTCTTTTCTTGGACCCAGCAAATCTTCAATTGGTTCCCATGAATCAACCATAGCTCGGTCAAACATTATTACACCAACCATCTCACACACATGGCAACCAGGATGGATTGATTGTTTTGCCAATTCTTCCAACCCCTGCACATCCACTAAGAGGCAGCAGGTTAGGACGACAGCAGCCCCCACTTCATTGTTCAGTGGTGCAGCCATGTCTCGGTGATGAAAATTACATCGGGTGAGGGTGGCGATGGTGTCATGGATATACAACTTTACAGTGTTTACTGAGGGCCTACAAGCTCACCAGCCACAAAGCACCAATGTGTCAGGCCCCCATCAGTAAGCAATGACCAAATGAAAGGGTGAGGGATCACCTGGGTTCTGAATAATAAAATGTAGATAGAATCATTGGCAGTTATCCTTAAAAATGCCCTACATGGAACTGAATGCTCCATCAAAAAGACATAGAAGACAATTCTTCAGAATATCTTCAGATACAGGTGTGTGCATCAAGAGGTTTGCTAGCATAGAGACATCCCTGCTGCCCACTGAATATTTCTGTCAAAGAATTTTTTTTTTTTTTTAAACTGCTAAAAGCACATTTAACCCTTTATATGTTGTGTATTAGCACACTGCCACAATAAGAGAGGTAGAGTCACACAAATCCTACCATATGTCCTCCACAACAATATCAGTACACAACAGAAATATGGGTGTAGCAAAAGCACTACATCCACTTGCAGAGTCCACATACAGAGCGTCACTGTCCTAAGGAGACACTATTGAAAATAATGGACGGAAAAGCCTCACCCACAGAATACTGGCAAGCTACATCCGAGGCAAATCTGTCTCATTTTGGTAAGATATTAACACTGGGATGGTCTCAACTTCGAGATAAGGGAGACGTGTTTTGTCCTGGATAAGTACAAGATCCAGGTAGTACAGTAAAACTACCTCAGTGTAAACCCAAAGAGTATCTCTTTATTTAGTGGGTACATTGGGCAGGGGTTAAAGATAACACTGGGATGTGTCTGGAGATATAAGGTCTCAGAGCAGGTCCTGTGCCAGCTCCTCTTGCACTGCTTCTTGCCCAGGTGTCAGGGCACTGCTGGTACTCTGATCCCCACACACCGCTCCCACCCTGTGCGCTCCTCTGCTTGTTTCCCCTCTGTCATTGACTGTCTGTTCGTTCCCCCTCTGTCACTCAATGTGTGCCCTTATTGTCTGGTTGTTTGTTTCCCCTTTTACTGTTTGCTTCTTTGTTTCCCCTTTGCTCTGTTTGTTTTCCACTGTTTGCTTCTCATTGTTGTTAGGCTCTGGTTGTGCATTTCTGTTTGTCGTCTGTTTCCCCTTCACTTGTGCTCCATTGTCCGGGCTGTGCCTTTTATCCCGCTGCACCCTTTCCCACGCGCACTCGCCACCTGCCAGCTCCACCCATTCCCATCCACACCCTGCACTCCCCAGGACCTACTTAATGGAGGCTTCATCGGGCCTCATTGAGACAGGTCCTCCAACCACCCACCGCTACTGTTCCTATGAATTCTGAGCCCTGGACCGCCGACGAGACAACAACAACTGCTGCACCTCCTCCCCTGGCAAAACAGAAGGACCCTTCACCTCCCAACACTGCCGCTTCTCCTGCCACACTGGACCAACCACCTACACTGGATCCCCCGCCACACCCCACTGGAAGACAGCAAATGCTCCAGAACCACTGCATTGCATTCTTCTCAACACCCTGATCCCTCTGCAAACACACCACGGAAATCAGGGACACCATCACCACCCTCACCCCAATGTAATTTTCATCACAAGACATGGCTCAACCCTTCCTCAAATCCCAACCTATCTACCGTGACACCAGCAAACACGGATGAGGCATCGCCATCATCCACAAAGAAACCATCCAGTGCACCACCACCAAAGACGACCCCACTTCCATCATGGAACACCTCAACTTCTGACTTCTAGCCGACGCCAAGACCACCATCACAGACACCTTCGCCTACTGCCCCCCCCAGGACCCTGGCCCACCTTCTGTGACACCACCTCCAACTTCATCGCTCCCCTAGCCAGACTCCAGCCACAACATCCTACTCAGCGACCTCAAATTTCACCTCAATGACACCAACAGCACCCTGGAAAACCTGAACAACATTGGCCTCACCCAACTGGTCACTGACCCCACACACAAAGCAGGTCACACACTGGACCCAATCTTCGCAAGCAGCAACAGAATCAAATACAGCCACACCATGGAGATCACCTGGTCCTACCACACCATTGTCCTTTTTGCCATCGAAGACACCTAGATCAGCACTACCAAACCCCCCAAAACAGCTCACCGCCGCTGGTACAATGGAATGGAGCCTCAGTGGACACAGGCCCTCAGTGCCACCCAACCAGAAGCTGCGTCAAATCTAGAACAGGCTGTTCGCAACTTCTCCACCTGGATCACCAATGTGCCCACAAAGTCCCCCCTCTGAAAGTCAACCAGAACCAATAATCCATCAAGACAAGCCATCTGGTACACCCCCTAACTCAAATCAATTAAACTCCACTGCAAATGTCTGCAAACACCAAGAGAAACAATGGCGCACCACCAAAGCTACTTCCAACCGAACTGCTTACAAAGCATCCCTCAGTAACTACCACCAATGCATCAAGGATGCCAAGAAATCAACCCTTACGAACTGCATCACAAAAAGCACCAACCGCACAAGAGAACTCTTCAACATAGTCAAAGAATTTTGCAGCCTGTCTGCCATGGAAATCACCATCCACCCCTCCCAAGAACTTTGTGACACTCTATTGGACTATTTCCGCATTAAGATATCCACCATCTACAACTTCAACCCCCAACCCACCCAAGTTAACCTCGACAAACTAGACCACCTGCGCACACCAACCAGACCATCACCTCCAGGACACTCCTCACCACATTGCCCACCACCACTGTCATGTTCTCCGTCCATTCCAGGGCACCCAGTGACCCCTTCCCCCACCAGATCTTCAACCTGTGAACTAAAGAAATAGGCAGAGAACTTGCCAACATCCTCAACTCCTCCATCACCACGGCAACCTTCCCCAACTAATGGGAACACCTGGAGGTCAGGCCCCTCCCCAAAAAAAACTCCGATCCTTATGATCCCAGCGTTCTCAAAAGTTACTGCCCCATCTCCATGCACCCGTACCCCACCAAAGTCCTAGAAAAGGCCATCAACATCCAGCTCACAGAATAGCTAGAACAAAATGCCTTACTCGATGCCTCACAATCCGGCTTCTGCACCAACTACACCATGGAAACAGCCTTAATAGCAGCCACAGACAACATCAGATCCCTCCTTAACCATGGAGAGATGGAGAGACCGCAACCTTGATCCTCCTTGACCTATCAGCAGCATTCAACAATGTATCCCACCACTCCCTCATTAACAGGGTCAACAACATTGACATCCAGGACAACGCTCTCAAATGGATAGCCTCCTTCCTCACAGGAAGAACACAAAGGGTCCTCCTACCACCATTCACCTCAAAACCCCAAAACATAATTTGTGATGTACCCCAAGGATCCTCCCTCACTCCAACTCTTTTCAACACCTAAATGACCCCGCTCATGGACATCGTCAGATCCCGCAGACTCAGCATCATATCCTACGCAGATGACGCACAACTCATCCTCTTGGTCACCTAAGACCCATCCACCACCGGAAACATCTTCCGTAACGCCATGACCAGTGTCGATGACCGTATAAGAGCCAACTGCCTCAAGCTAAACTTGGACAAAACAGAAGTGCTGATCTTCAGGAAAAACACCTCCATATGAGACAACAGCTTGTGGACTTCTAAGCTAGCCCCTACACCCACCTCGACAGACCGCACTCACAACCTCAGCTTCATCCGACATCGAATTTGCCATGAAATTCCAAATCAACACAGTATCCGCATCTTGCTTCCGCATCCTCCAAATGCTCCGCAAGATCTTCAGATGGATCCCCACTAACAACAGGAAAACCGTCACCCAGGCTCTCTTCACTAGTCAACTCGACTATGGCAACGCACTCTACGCCAGCATCTCCACCCAACTCCTCAAGAGATTTCAGACCATACAGAATGCCACCGCCAGACTGATCCTAGACCTCCACAAACAATCCCATTATCACCCCCCACCTCAGCAACCTCCACTGGCTCCCCATCCAGAAGAGATGTCAGTTCAGGATTTGCACACATGCCTACAAGGCCTTGCAAAACTAGGGACTGACCTACATCAACCACTGCTTGAACTTCCACAAACCCTCCAGACGCCTTGGCTCCACCTCTGTAGCCCTAGCACACGTGCAAAAACAACAAGTGATGGACGGAATGCTGAACATTGTCAAACATTCACCCCCAGTCACAGATCTGGGTTTAATCCATTTTTTTTTTGCTGCCCATGCCATTCCAGTTTGGACCCAGCCATATGCAAATCAGTCTTGACCCTGTTCCCCATGGGAACAGTCCAGCCCGAACTGCTAGGCCAGGTCTTCCCTGGACTGGAAACAAGCATCCTGGGACCGGTTTCGGGGTTTCACCCCTCATCAGCCAGGCTAGCTTGAATCCAGTGGCATGGGAAGCAAGGGACCCACGTCTGGGCATACCCTTCCCACTTAGGGCGACAAATGCAAAAACAACAAGTGATGGACGGAATGCTGAACATTGTCAAACATTCACCCCCAGTCACAGATCTGGGTTTAATCCATCGTTTTTTTGCTGCCCATGCCATTCCAGTTTGGACCCAGCCATATGCAAATCAGTCTTGACCCTGTTCCCCATGGGAACAGTCCAGCCCGAACTGCTAGGCCAGGTCTTCCCTGGACTGGAAACAAGCATCCTGGGACCGGTTTCGGGGTTTCACCCCTCATCAGCCAGGCTAGCTTGAATCCAGTGGCATGGGAAGCAAGGGACCCACGTCTGGGCATACCCTTCCCACTTAGGGCAACAAATGCAAATACAACAAGTGATGGACGGAAAGCTAAACATTGTCAAACATTCACCCCCAGTCACAGATCTGGGTTTAATCCATCGTTTTTTTGCTGCCCATGCCATTCCAGTTTGGACCCAGCCATATGCAAATCAGTCTTGACCCTGTTCCCCATGGGAACAGTCCAGCCCGAAATGCTAGGCCAGGTCTTCCCTGGACTGGAAACAAGCATCCTGACACCGGTTTTGGGGTTTCACCCCTCATCAGCCAGGCTAGCTTGAATCCAGTGGCATGGGAAGCAAGGGACCCACGTCTGGGCATACCCTTCCCACTTAGGGCGACAAATGCAAAAACAACAAGTGATGGACGGAATGCTGAACATTGTCAAACATTCACCCCCAGTCACAGATCTGAGTTTAATCCATCGTTTTTTTGCTGCCCATGCCATTCCAGTTTGGACCCAGCCATATGCAAATCAGTCTTGACCCTGTTCCCCATGGGAACAGTCCAGCCTGAACTGCTAGGCCAGGTCTTCCCTGGACTGGAAACAAGCATCCTGGGACCGGTTTCGGGGTTTCACCCCTCATCAGCCAGGCTAGCTTGAATCCAGTGGCATGGGAAGCAAGGGACCCACGTCTGGGCATACCCTTCCCACTTAGGGCGACAAATGCAAAAACAACAAGTGATGGACGGAATGCTGAACATTGTCAAACATTCACCCCCAGTCACAGATCTGGGTTTAATCCATCGTTTTTTTGCTGCCCATGCCATTCCAGTTTGGACCCAGCCATATGCAAATCAGTCTTGACCCTGTTCCCCATGGGAACAGTCCAGCCCGAACTGCTAGGCCAGGTCTTCCCTGGACTGGAAACAAGCATCCTGGGACCGGTTTCGGGGTTTCACCCCTCATCAGCCAGGCTAGCTTGAATCCAGTGGCATGGGAAGCAAGGGACCCACGTCTGGGCATACCCTTCCCACTTAGGGCGACAAATGCAAAAACAACAAGTGATGGACGGAATGCTGAACATTGTCAAACATTCACCCCCAGTCACAGATCTAGGTTTAATCCATCGTTTTTTTGCTGCCCATGCCATTCCAGTTTGGACCCAGCCATATGCAAATCAGTCTTGACCCTGTTCCCCATGGGAACAGTCCAGCCCGAACTGCTAGGCCAGGTCTTCCCTGGACTGGAAACAAGCATCCTGGGACCGGTTTCGGGGTTTCACCCCTCATCAGCCAGGCTAGCTTGAATCCAGTGGCATGGGAAGCAAGGGACCCACGTCTGGGCATACCCTTCCCACTTAGGGCGACAAATGCAAAAACAACAAGTGATGGACGGAATGCTGAACATTGTCAAACATTCACCCCCAGTCACAGATCTGGGTTTAATCCATCGTTTTTTTGCTGCCCATGCCATTCCAGTTTGGACCCAGCCATATGCAAATCAGTCTTGACCCTGTTCCCCATGGGAACAGTCCAGCCCGAACTGCTAGGCCAGGTCTTCCCTGGACTGGAAACAAGCATCCTGGGACCGGTTTCGGGGTTTCACCCCTCATCAGCCAGGCTAGCTTGAATCCAGTGGCATGGGAAGCAAGGGACCCACGTCTGGGCATACCCTTCCCACTTAGGGCGACAAATGCAAAAACAACAAGTGATGGACGGAATGCTGAACATTGTCAAACATTCACCCCCAGTCACAGATCTGGGTTTAATCCATCGTTTTTTTGCTGCCCATGCCATTCCAGTTTGGACCCAGCCATATGCAAATCAGTCTTGACCCTGTTCCCCATGGGAACAGTCCAGCCCGAACTGCTAGGCCAGGTCTTCCCTGGACTGGAAACAAGCATCCTGGGACCGGTTTCGGGGTTTCACCCCTCATCAGCCAGGCTAGCTTGAATCCAGTGGCATGGGAAGCAAGGGACCCACGTCTGGGCATACCCTACCCACTTAGGGCGACAAATGCAAAAACAACAAGTGATGGACGGAATGCTGAACATTGTCAAACATTCACCCCCAGTCACAGATCTGGGTTTAATCCATCGTTTTTTTGCTGCCCATGCCATTCCAGTTTGGACCCAGCCATATGCAAATCAGTCTTGACCCTGTTCCCCATGGGAACAGTCCAGCCCGAACTGCTAGGCCAGGTCTTCCCTGGACTGGAAACAAGCATCCTGGGACCGGTTTCGGGGTTTCACCCCTCATCAGCCAGGCTAGCTTGAATCCAGTGGCATGGGAAGCAAGGGACCCACGTCTGGGCATACCCTTCCCACTTAGGGCGACAAATGCAAAAACAACAAGTGATGGACGGAATGCTGAACATTGTCAAACATTCACCCCCAGTCACAGATCTGGGTTTAATCCATCGTTTTTGCTGCCTGGCTGATGAGGGGTGAAACCCCGAAACCGGTCCCAGGATGCTTGTTTCCGGTCCAGTGAGGACCTGGCTTGGCAGTTCGGTCTGGACTGTTCCCATGAGGAACAGGGTCAAGACTGATTTGCATATGGCTGGGTCCAAACTGGGGTGGCATGGTGAGCAAAAGAACGATGGATTAAACCCAGATCTATGACTGGGGGTGAGTGTTTGACAATGTTCAGCATTCCGTCCATCACTTGTTGTTTTTGCTTTGTCGCCCTAAGTGGGAAGGGTATGCCCAGACGTGGGTCCCGTGCTTCCCATGCCACTGGATTCAAGCTAGCCTGGCTGATGAGGGGTGAAACCCCGAAACCGGTCCCAGGATGGTTGTTTCCGGTCCAGTGAGGACCTGGCTTGGCAGTTCGGTCTGGACTGTTCCCATGAGGAACAGGGTCAAGACTGATTTGCATATGGCTGGGTCCAAACTGGGGTGGCATGGTGAGCAAAAGAACGATGGATTAAACCCAGATCTATGACTGGGGGTGAGTGTTTGACAATGTTCAGCATTCCGTCCATCACTTGTTGTTTTTGCTTTGTCGCCCTAAGTGGGAAGGGTATGCCCAGACGTGGGTCCCGTGCTTCCCATGCCACTGGATTCAAGCTAGCCTGGCTGATGAGGGGTGAAACCCCGAAACCGGTCCCAGGATGCTTGTTTCCGGTCCAGTGAGGACCTGGCTTGGCAGTTTGGTCTGGACTGTTCCCATGAGGAACAGGGTCAAGACTGATTTGCATATGGCTGGGTCCAAACTGGGGTGGCATGGTGAGCAAAAGAACGATGGACTGGGGGTGAGTGTTTGACAATGTTCAGCATTCCGTCCATCACTTGTTGTTTTTGCTTTGTCGCCCTAAGTGGGAAGGGTATGCCCAGACGTGGGTCCCGTGCTTCCCATGCCACTGGATTCAAGCTAGCCCGGTCCCAGGATGCTTGTTTCCGGTCCAGTGAGGACCTGGCTTGGCAGTTCGGTCTGGACTGTTCCCATGAGGAACAGGGTCAAGACTGATTTGCATATGGCTGGGTCCAAACTGGGGTGGCATGGTGAGCAAAAGAACGATGGATTATACCCAGATCTATGACTGGGGGTGAGTGTTTGACAATGTTCAGCATTCCGTCCATCACTTGTTGTTTTTGCTTTGTCGCCCTAAGTGGGAAGGGTATGCCCAGACGTGGGTCCCGTGCTTCCCATGCCACTGGATTCAAGCTAGCCTGGCTGATGAGGGGTGAAACCCCGAAACCGGTCCCAGGATGCTTGTTTCCGGTCCAGTGAGGACCTGGCTTGGCAGTTCGGTCTGGACTGTTCCCATGAGGAACAGGGTCAAGACTGATTTGCATATGGCTGGGTCCAAACTGGGGTGGCATGGTGAGCAAAAGAACGATGGATTAAACCCAGATCTATGACTGGGGGTGAGTGTTTGACAATGTTCAGCATTCCGTCCATCACTTGTTGTTTTTGCTTTGTCGCCCTAAGTGGGAAGGGTATGCCCAGACGTGGGTCCCGTGCTTCCCATGCCACTGGATTCAAGCTAGCCTGGCTGATGAGGGGTGAAACCCCGAAACCGGTCCCAGGATGCTTGTTTCCGGTCCAGTGAGGACCTGGCTTGGCAGTTCGGTCTGGACTGTTCCCATGAGGAACAGGGTCAAGACTGATTTGCATATGGCTAGGTCCAAACTGGGGTGGCATGGTGAGCAAAAGAACGATGGATTAAACCCAGATCTATGACTGGGGGTGAGTGTTTGACAATGTTCAGCATTCCGTCCATCACTTGTTGTTTTTGCTTTGTCGCCCTAAGTGGGAAGGGTATGCCCAGACGTGGGTCCCGTGCTTCCCATGCCACTGGATTCAAGCTAGCCTGGCTGATGAGGGCTAGCACACGTCCCTCACATCTGTTGCAGCCACAGTGGAGGCCGCTCCTTCTCCTACACCGCACCGAGACCTGGAAGGGTCTGCCCCTCCACCTATGAACATCACCCTCCCTGATCGACTTCAGGAAGAAGCTCAAGACCTGGCTCTCTGGCTAAAACCCTGGATCCTCAGCACCCAGATACCCTCAGGGTGACAGTGCTGTGCTTTACAAATACTGATTGATTGATTGAGTCATCCTGCCTGCCAACATGTTTCGGACCCTTCCATGGTCCAGAAAGGGTCTTTGCCCTTCTTCAGGGTAACCAGAATCACATGTTTATTGGTGTCCTGTCTACGTCTGTGCTTAGGAAATAGTAAGTCTTACCTTACAACCAGTTGTGTGGAATCAACACTATATATTAAGGATTCCGACTCCACTGGTTTTAACGGAGGTGGGGGCATTTCTGTAGTCACACATTCATCAAGAAGCGGATCCCATTAATTAAACTGTTTTTTTCAAACAGAGTTGGATAATGGGTTCAAATGAGCTAAAAAGTGCTAAAGGCACAATTACATTAATGAGCAGGGCCTGAATTATACATGTCCCCTGCCCGCCGCCTCCCCCCCAGGTGCGCTGGTGTATGTGCCTGTTACGAAATGGGCTACAGACATTTATCTGTAATGTCAACAAGAGTGTGTTCCCTCATTTGCATGTGCAATTGAGGAAGTCACTTGCCATTGCACCTGTGCCCTGTTGCAGACAAGCATGATAGCAAAGAAGCTGTCAGTGCACCACGCCGTCAGAAATACCCCTTGTTGTCACTCCTTAATAGGGTGTCAAAAGGGTCCCTGGGACTCCTTCCAAGAATCCCCATTTGCAGGCTGGTGCAGTAATACATGTTTCCTGCTTGCAGGGAGTTCCTCCCTTCTATTCAGAGAGCCACAGTTTCAGGCCACTTATATGGGTTTCCCTAATATGTTCTGCCCCGTTTCATGGGTTTAGCTAGTATTGGTGCAGCAGGTGCAGTAGCAATGGGACCCAGAGCCCTGAGGGGCTCACTGAACCCTAATCATTGCTGTATTTACTACCCCAGCAGCAGTCAAAGGGGTAATTTTCCTTGCTTGCACCAGAGCCCATGGCATACGGCCCAGTTTAAATCCAAACTTGAGGAGTTCACGCACATATTGTGGACAACACATTTTTAAGTGTAATAGGGTGCACTGTCCTGGTCTGTGCCAGGAGAACTGAGTGCTGGGAGCACTATGGCGCTAACCGAGACAGCGCGCCTGAGATTCAGTTCTGCACCATTCGAGAGACTGGTTAAATGGAACCTGTGGTTTTGATGCACTGCAGGCAGTCCACAGGGACAGGAAATGCAACCCCTTGGGGTGCCTGAATGACACTTAAGAGACTTGAGTCCTAAACTACTGCTAACCAACAAAATATGAGATTAAATAATAAATCTAATACTGCTTTTTAAATATATTGGGCAATGGGGGAAATGATGCAAGGGCCATTTCCACAGCTGTATTACTACACAACTGCTGCTTCTGTTATTTGTGGACAGGGCAACATATGCAAATTATTCTTTTTGGTAGACAATGAAAAAACACCAACTAAACTTTTAATTCAAATATTAACTGTCATTAATAGGCTTTTCAAACGGCTGTCCATTAATACTGAGGCAGGGCCAGTCCTAGGATTTTTGAGGCACCAGGCAAAATAGGAACATGAGGGGCCCCTATATACCAGAAAGTGACATCACAGAAAGTGACATCAATTGACACTTAGGGCCATATGTATGAACACTTTTTCCCATAGACACAGAATGGGTAAAAACCTTTGCTACATCTGGCCCTTAGTTCTCTGCCATAGCTGAAGCATTTTTGCCAGAAACCTCTTACCTAGTGTGGATAAAAGTAAAATGGCTAAAAATATTAATAATAATCCTAATAAAACAAGTACAAATTATTTAAATATCTATTAAGTGGGAGTACATTGCAGTGGTCAAACTAGGTGGAAAAGCTAGGTCGAAGTCTCTCCAAAACTAATATCATTACTGCAATGTTCACTGATTGTTTTCAGATTAGTGCATGATTACAATTCCAGCGCAGTTTGTCCCAGTGCTATACAGCAGATCTTCAAGTGACACCCAAACCTCCCTTTATGCTAGTGAGATCGATGGATAAGGCATTTTGGTTTTCAGCCGGCAACGGGGATCAGCACAAAGAGATACGTGTTAGATGAGATGAGGTGAGTGAACTGCAAATGCTGCAGCAAAGAACCGAAAGCACAGATTGCCCAAGAGAAGAGGAGGATACAGCATAGATGTCTTACACAGGTGGGGTGGTTGATATAATGCTGGACCACAGCAACACACTGAGCACACAAACACATCAATTACTCTCAAACTCCATTTTAAGAGATGCAAATAACTGAACTAACTTTAAGATAGAAAGAAAAAAGTACTGAAAATGAACAACAATTTGTCGTCAGGGAAAACAAAACAACCAAAAGTTATACTAAGTCAGTCACTAAGCAGGCAAGTACTAAATTAAAGAAACAAGTCACACCGGTCTTAATATAGTAGAATTTGTGTAGTTTACATCTATATGTATAAGGAATCCAGCATGGTTGAATATGTATAGGTTGGGGAGGGTGGTGTGTGACTTGCAAAATAAAGCTACCTAAATCCAGAGATTCATAATTTTAGACAGGGAAGGCACTTGCCAAACTGCAAAGAGTTAAGAACCAAGGTGCTCAACTCATATTTAATCTCATATTTTATAACATGCGCCAAGCTTCCTAACCAAGCCCTTTTGGTCCTTCCAACCAAGATCTGCCTCCTTGAACCTTCTGGATACCGAATCGTATAGGCTCAATGATTGGTAGATCACTACATGTGCTTTGATGTACTCTATGGAATGCCCCTCCCCCAACTCCTCAGCTGGCCCTCCTCTCTTTGTACGCTCACCCTTCTTCACCTCATCATCCACATCAGGCAAATTTTAACTGTGCAGGTGAAAACTAGCAATTTCTCCAGGCCTTGCTGCAACTTGCTGAGTTTTGTCATTCTTTGTTGTGAGAGGAGGCACACCGATACTGTGCCTGTCCAGGCCAGCCCATTGCCATTCCACACATTACGATGAACTGGATAACTTTGTGAACTCTATCAAACTTACTCTGTGCATACCGACCTTAAGTCTCCAGCAATGACCAAGCCAATCCAAGCCAGGGGCCAGTTTATCCACAAAAATAAACACAATTGTCCCAACAGCTGGCCCCAGCTATAGGCCCATCGATCAACTTTGCATTTCCTGACTCCTTGCCTATCTAAGCCTGGCCCCTTTTCCTGGGCCTCACAGCGCTTACGTCTTTCAGGGTAGCTTGTTGTGGGTTGCTTTTAGAGCCTTGCTTGGGCACACATATTATAGCTTAGCCTAGGCCTGTGGCAGAGGTGTTTTATTTTCCTAATAAGCTGTAGTTCTGCGAAAGCGCTGATATTATTTTCTGTGCACAACATTTCACCATCTACTTCTGCCCAAGGTTGACAAGAACAGTACATGATAATATACCTAGTATTACTGTCACATGAATGCGCAGACAGCCCAACACTTAGGGCCTGATTCCAACTTTGGAGGACGGTGTTAAACCGTCCCAAAAGTGACGGATATACCACCTACCGTATTACGAGTTCCATAGGATATAATGGACTCGTAATACGGTAGGTGGTATATCCGCCACTTTTGGGACGGTTTAACACCGTCCTCCAAAGTTGGAATCAGGCCCTTAGACACATGATATTTGTCAGCCCTGTTTCACAGAACGCAAACATGTCATATTATAAAAACATAATACAGGTGGGAGAAGGTTAGAGAGGACATTCCGGCCAGGATATCCATCCACATTGTATACCATTTCATTGCTACTTTGCTGACCTCAGCCCTGTCTCTACAGCCAGCTAAGGAGACGGCAGGCAGACCCCCGTTTTCAGGTAATGGAGGTGGGTGCTCCTTCCAGGGACTAAGTACGGGCAAATTTGGGCTATCACCACTGTGCTTTCTCCAGAAGCAAGGTGTTAGGTAGGATTCCTATGCACATCTTTATTTCAACATGCTTGGGTTGTTTATTTACTTTTCACTGATCGTAACAATCCTAATTGTGCTGTGTTTTATCTTCCTAATAATTGCAGCTCATATATTTTATCATAGATTGCAGTCTTTTCAATAAATACATTGAAAACTACTATCCTGCGTCTCTTCCTTTGGGTATGTGTGTGTATGAGACTTATGCTAACAAGAGAAATTGGTGAGATTTGTCGGCCACAACTTCCCTGAGGAGTCACCCATTGTCATGTGTCAGGCTGCCACAAATCACCTTTGCTTTCAAGGTTTGGGTGAGGTGCTGCTAGCTGGCCGAAAGGGTTAGGCCGATAGCTACAAAACGGTGTGGGATTGACTCAGTCACCTACAAGTGGTGGAGCTGCCGCCATAAATCCAGCAGACTTGTTCCCATAACGAGAGTCCTACGACAAGCTTATATTCCTTTTCACTTCACAGGACACTGTTTGGACACGCAGAGACAAGGCAAGATGTTTGTTCAGGATTGGGGGACTATTAGTCATATAGAACATTTGTGCGTATTTCATTCCATTAACACCTTCCCTAAATCCGATCACTTTACAAGATAGGAATAGAATGACTGGAGAATGTTCTTATATCTCTCACCCAGCCTCATGCCTTTATCTCTGGTTCTGCTACTCTTACATCTATCTTTCCTCTCCATGCTCTACTCTTTACGTCTCTATTTTACATCCAGCCGTTCAACTTATTTTGCTGGTCCTACCCCTCTTACATCCAAATCTCCCTTCCCTGCCCAACCCTTCCCATCTCAACTCTCCACCAGCCTTTTACCTTTTCTGCTGGTTCTCCCCTCCTAAATCCACCTATACATTTTCATTTTCCTTTCTACTTTATGTGCTCTTGATGGTTCTGCCCCTGTTGCGTATACCTCTACCCTTCCTCCTTCTGTCTCTCTGCTTACCTTCCCTGATTGGTTCTGCCCCTCTTTGACTTCTGCCTTCCTGATCGACTCTTCATCTCTCACTAAATTTTTCTTGCTGGTTCTGTCTATCTAACATCCACATTCCCTCTTCTGTCTCCCTCTCCCGAATCTCTATCTACCTCTCACAATTGCTTCTCTGTCCTGTGTACTCTGCTTATTTTCTCTAGATGGATCTGACTCTTCTATTTCCACATCACTTATCCATTCACTACCCTTCAACCCGCATCCCTCCAAGTCTCATAACTTCTTTCACTGGTTCTACTCCATTTACATCCACCTCTCCCCTTCCAGGCACTTGAAGTGTCTTATCTTTTCTTGTTGATTATTACACCAACCTGCACACTCTGCCCTTCTTCTCATCTCTCCCCACACTTAGCATTCTACCCCTTTTACATCCATCTCTCCTCTCTCTCACATTTGTCCCTTCTCTTACTGTCCCTCTGATAGCCAGTTTTGTTCTCCATTCTCTACGGTTCACCTCATACATCCACCTCTCAGTTCCATGCTCTGCACTTCACCTCATCCCTCCTCCTGCCTCTTACCTTAATTTGTAAAATAACGAGGGCCAGTACCCAAAGCACGGCTCAGAAACCCACAGTCTGAGCTATTAACTATCCGTGTGCCTGCATAGCCCTGAATCTACAGGCTGCATAGTCCTGAATCTACATCAAGCTTCTTTAATCCACTGCTAAACACTGCCAACCCTTTCCTTTAAATCTTAGAGGTTCCTGCTTTCTCTCCTGGTGACTGTTTCTATATCTTTCTCTTTCTCCTTTCCTGTTATGGTGTTTTTCCCTCTTTCTGTAAATGCTTGATCACGAAAAGTGAGTGCTGGCAGCCCCCATCTGCAACCACAGGAGGCAAACACTTACCTTCCTCACAGATTCTGGTCCTCGTACAACCACCCCTCTCTCCTGTTTGCTGTACACTTCACCTCTCATCTTTCTCCAGCCTCTAACATTCTCTCATTGGTTCTGCCCCTCTTACATCTGTCTCTCCCCTGCCTCTGTCCCACAGCCTCTTACCTGTCCTTGGTGGACTTGTCGGCTTACACCGACATACCTCCCACCAGTCTTTCTCCCCCCCACTTGAGTTCTCCTTATGAACCCCCTCTCTTTGGACAAACTTGTGGTGGCCAGACATGTTGAGCAGCCTGCCTACTCCAAAAGACTATACAGAGAACCTTGGAGTACTGGTTGACAGTAGCCTGTCATTTGACCTTCAGGTCAATCAATGGTTTTGACCTGTTTCTGGATGATTAGGATTCTTAGGAAGGTGTTTCCCTACATTCCTCTCCAGGCTCGCAAACAAGGGGCTTTGGCATTGATCTCATCTAGGCTATTGTAATGCGCTCTACCTGGACATTAACAAGTCTGCAATAGCCAAACTGCAGCTAGCTTGAAATGCAGCAGCAAGACTGATTCTGGATGTGCCTGAAAATCAATCAGTCTTGGCAGGAATGCGGAAGCTCCACAGCCTACCGGTGAACAAACACCTTATTCTCAAAGCTCTTTGTGTTGTTCACAAGGCTTTGTACAACATTGGGCCTGAAGGAATTAGATCCATGTTTCAATGGTACATTCCATCCAGATAGCTCTGACCTTCAAGCCTGAATCTTCTAGTGGTCCCCAAACACAGAAAGGCAAGGTGGGGAGGAAAACCTCTTTGGTGGCCTCATCCAAGCTATGGAACTCCCTCCCTTTTTCGATCTCCAGTCTTCATTCCCATACCCTATTTTAAAAATTCTTAAAAACCTGGCTGTTTACTCTTTACTGGGTGTTATGTGTTCCTCTAGCAGGTTATTCTTTATTCCCACTTTCTTTCCCTTCTTTAGGTCTAACTGCGGTTAGCACCTAGACGCCTTCGGGCATTTGTTTGCGCTCTATAAATATTATTTATTTCATTTAATTTCATTTAATTTCCAATCCATGCACTACCTTTCAGCTTTTATCTTTCCCTCCAATCTTTCCCTCCAGCCTCAACATTTTTTCACTGGTTCTTCCCCCTTTACATCACTTCTTCCCTCCATGTTCTTCTCTTCATGTCTCATCTCTCCCCTCCCTCTACCCTCCTCTTGCTTGTTTTGTCCCTGTAACATTCACATCTCCCATCCATGCTCTTCTTTTCATATTTTATCTCTTCACGCTGTACTATCCTCTCGCTGATTCTGACCCTATAGCATCCACCTCTCCCCTCTGTGCTCAGATCTTTACCACTTTCCCCCAGCCTCTTACCTCACTTCACCTGTTTGCTTAGTTTAAATCAACCTCTTTCCTTCTGCCCTCCCTAATCTTCTTACCTTTTGAGTAGATTCTGCCCCTTTTACATTGCTCTCTTTTGCATGCTATGACCTTCATCTCATCTTTCTCCCAGGGATGTAGCTATCATTTGGTGCAGCAGGTGCAGTGACACCGGGGCCCAAGCCTTACGGGCCCCTCTTGAGACCTGATGATTCACCAGCGGAAATGAAAGGGGCCAATTTCCTTGCTTGCACCAAGGCCTGTGACATCCTTGCTATGGCAATGCTCTCGCTCAGCCTCTTCTCTTCTCTTGCTGATTCTGCCTGTCTCACCCACCTCTTTCTCTTCCCCCGCCTCCCTTTGCTCCAGCCACCTGCCCTTCTTTGCTGATTTTGCCTATCTTTCCTACCATAGTATCACCTATCAACTCTCCCCCCTCCTTGCACCTTCTACCATTTGTCTTACATATTATATAATCAACTCTCCTGGCTATGCTCTGATCTACTCCCTTTCCCTTCATCCTTGGGGCGCGGTGCCCATTGTCATGGGAAGTCATTCTTTGTTTTGAGTGTGAGCCCTGCAGGATACCCCTGCATTTAATTCATGCTGGGACAGGGAGCACCTAACACTTAAGTGCACTTAAGCACCGTTTTATATGGCCTGGTACAGCCGAGGCCTCCGTCCCACCACAGAGTTACCCACCCACATATCTCATCACACATTTAGCCAATAAGACACACTTCTTGGGTTAGGGGCCGCAAACCCCGGCCTTATTTTATTTACAAACAACAGCAATTTGAAAATCACTCATCACTTCAAACATCTATTCGCAGTAACCCAGAATATTTACAGCTTAATTCCCATGAGTGGATGTTTAGCCTTGGAGACCTAATGACCCACCATGGAATCCCGGCGGGGCTGTTCCTGACGCACAGAGCACTCACAGCATTAATACAAAGACACTGGAAACAAGGTTCAAAGGAACCCCCCACACACGCTGGATGCCACAGTATCTGCACAATTGGTGGAGACAAGAAAGTGACATCAACACTTTACAAAACATTACAAAGAGATGCACTACACCCCCTAGATAAATTGAAGACCCAATGGCAAGCCGACACTGAGGAACACATAGACGATTTACTATGGGGAAAAATCACAACACACGTCTATAAAGTCTCCAGAAACGCCTGTTTCAATCTGATTAATCTGTACATATTTCACAGAGCATACCTAAGCCCCATAAAAGTAGCATCAATGTATCATAATACAAACAGTGCATGCTCTCGGTGCACGGAACAAGAAGCCGACCTAATACATGTGCTCTGGAAGTGCAGGGTAGTGAAACAATACTGGGAAGAGATATTAAACAACATTGCAACAGTATCGGGTAGAAGACTCCTGCCCACCCCAACAGTGACATTACTGGGGGGATTTCCCAGACCCCACCTGAAAAAAATCACAAATAAATACATAGATCTAGCATTGATACTCGCGAAAAGGGAGATTACAATGCATTGGAAAGACCCAAGGGGCCCACAGACACCAAGATGGAGAGACACACTAGTCAAATGGGCTGAGGCAGAGGGAGAGGTCCTGCACCAGGAAGTGGCAAAGGGGGCAGGGAGCGTGGATGGGACCCGGCGATGGGACCACCTGCTTGACCGCTTGAAAAATCCACAAAATGGCTGCAGGGAACAGAGTGCATCATCAGAAGACTCAGATGTAGCAGAGGAACAGCGCCAGTGACTTATACATAGACTCAAAATGTGCCATGCAAAGACTGGGTGGGATTGTGAACGACAGTGGCCAGAGGGGAAGATAAAAATAACAAAAGGGAACTGTAGCAGACACGGGAATGCGGCAAAGGGAGGATAATGCGGGATAAGTTGTTTATTGCTTATTTGTTGACAGAATACCAATAAAAATATATATTTTTTTTAAATGAGTGGATGTCTAGCCATAACAGAGATACTAATACATCTGATTTCCTAACACTATCTAAATTCTGTTGTTGTGTATCCAGTTCAGTGACTGCGGATGAGATCATGACTGGCCCCCAATGGTGACTCCCAAACTCGGATCTACCCCTCTGGCTATGTGACCCAGAGTGGGTCCCTCCATATGGGAGAACCCCACCCCCGCAACCACTCTGGGTACAGTCTTTGTTTAGGGGGCCCGCCTACCGGCCAGGATACTTATCCTCTCATGCCCCCCCACCTCTCAGACTCACCCCCTCCCAAGGGACAGCTCTAGCTTCATGCGCACTGCGCATGTACAGTTGGTTGACACTAGGGACCCTGCGCCCATGGCTGTTGTCTTCGATTCCATGCCAACACCCCTTAATGGGCCAGGTGACTTTGGTGTCCTGCTCAAGTAAGAAAGGTAAGCCAAATTGCCCCACCAATCATAATCTCATCCCACTACAGGCCAGGATAGTAGACCTACTATCTGGCCCCACACCCGCAGTCGCTTCCTTGTTGTGGGCTGTGCATCAACCACGCCAAGAAGTTCTCCAAAAACATCTTGTTGCCAGCCCGTGACAGGTGTAACCGTGTGGAATGGTCGCCAGTCTGGGCCACCTGAACAGCTTGGCAATCTTTTTTTTTAAATAATTGTTTTATTGTAAGCACTGCAAGATAGTACACAATCCAAGAGGGCCCAAGGTCCCAACATTTATAAACAATAATACATAATAAGTCAAAGTATATAGGCAACAAATGGTGCAATGGTACTATTGGACCTGGCTTTTTGACAGGGTCATCCCCAAACTTTTTGCCTTCCTCCTTCTCTTTTTCTGACCCCATTTTTGCTGGCTTCTAGACTCTGCGCACTTTACCATTGCTAACCAGCGCTAAAGTGCATATGCTCTCTCCCTTTTTAAACATGGTAACTTTGGATCATACCTGATTGGACTATTTTATTTACTTATAAGTCCCTAGTAATGTGCACTATATGTACCTAGGGCCTGTAGATTAAATGCTACTAGTGGGCCTGCAGCACTGGTTGTGCCACCCACTTAAGTAGCCCCCTTAACCGTGTCTCAGGCCTGCCATTGCAAGGCCTGTGTGTGCAGTTTCACTGCCACTTCGACTTGGCAATTAAAAGTACTTGCCAAGCCTAGAACTCCCCTTTTTCTACATATAAGTCACCCCTAATGTGTGCCCTAGGTAACCCCTAGAGCAGGGTGCTGTGTGGGTAAAAGGCAGGACATGTACCTGTGTAGTTATATGTCCTGGTAGTGTAAAACTCCTAAATTCGTTTTTACACTACTGTGAGGCCTGCTCTCTTCATAGGCTAACATTGGGGCTGCCCTCATACACTGTTGAAGTGGCAGCTGCTGATCTGAAAGGAGCAGGAAGGTCATATTTAGTATGGCCAGAATGGTAATACAAAATCCTGCTGACTGGTGAAGTCGGATTTAATATTACTATTCTAGAAATGCCACTTTTAGAAAGTGAGCATTTCTTTGCACTTAAATCTTTCTGTGCCTTACAATCCACGTCTGGCTAGGCTTGGTTGACAGCTCCTTGGGCATTCACTCAGACACACCCCAAACACAGGGTACTCAGCCTCACTTGCATACATCTGCATTTTGAATGGGTCTTCCTGTGCTGGGAGGGTGAAGGGCCTGCTCTCACACAAAGGACTGCCACACCCCCTACTGGGACCCTGGCAGACAGGATTGAACTGAAAGGGGACCTGGTGCACTTCTTAGCCACTCTTTGAAGTCTCCCCCACTTCAAAGGCACATTTGGGTATAAAACAGGGCCTCTGCCCTACCTCATCAGACACTTGCTGGAGAAGAAACCTGAACCAGAAACTACATCCTGCCAAGAAGAACTGCCTGGCTGCTCAAAGGACTCACCTGTCTGCTTTCTACAAAGGACTGCTGCCTTGCTGTTGGCCTGCTGCCTTGCTGAACTCTTGTCTGGCTGTAAAAGTGCTCTCCAAGGGCTTGGATAGAGCTTGCCTCCTGTTCCCTGAAGTCTCAGGACCAAAAAGGCTTCTCTTTTTCACTTGGACGCTTCGTGCGCTGAAATTTTTGACGCACAGCTTGTTCTGCGGCGAGAAAAATGCCGCACACCGACGCTGATCGACGCGACGCCTTCGGGACGACCGGAACTTCGACGCACGACCTCGCAAGGACAATGCCGCCCGACCTCCAGAGGAGAAATCGACGCGACGCCTGCCGTGAGAGCCAAACTTCGACGCCCAGCCCTGCAGAACGACGCACAGCCGGAAAACAAGCAGGAGAATCCACGCACAGACCCGGGACCTCTGGTAATCCCCGCGACCCACAGAAAGAGACTGTCCGCGCGCCGGAAAACGACGCACGACTTCCCCGCGTGAAAAATAACGACGCAAGTCCGTGTGTGCTGGGTAGAAATCGAGGCGCACACCAGTTTTTCACGTATCTCTTCTTCTGCGGCCCTTTGCGGAGATTATCCACTCCAAACCAGGTACTTTGTGCTTGAAAGAGACTTTGTTTGCTTTTTAAAGACTTAAGACACTTTGGCCCCCATTCCAACATTGACGGGCGGCGGAGGCCGCCCGCTAATGTTGCGCGGCAGAAATACCGCTCCGCGGTCCAGAGACCGCGGAGGGTATTCCAAGTTTTCCCCTGGGCTGGCGGGCGGCCGCCGAAAGGCCGCCCGCCAGCCCAGGGGAAAACAACCTTCCCACGATGAAGCCGGCTCGTAATCGAGCCGGCGGAGTGGGAAGGTGCGACGGGTGCTACTGCACCCGTCGCGTATTTCACTGTCTGCTATGCAGACAGTGAAATACAAGCGGGGCCCTCTTACGGGGGCCCCTGCAGTGCCCATGCCATTGGCATGGGCACTGCAGGGGCCCCCAGGGGCCCCGCGACACCCCCTACCGCCATCCTGTTCCTGGCGGGCGAACCGCCAGGAACAGGATGGCGGTAGGGGGTGTCAGAATCCCCAAGGCGGCGCAGCGGCAGCGGAAAACCGGCGGGAGACCGCCGGTTTTCCTGCACTGACCGCGGCCAAAGCGCCGCAGTCAGAATGCCCTGCGGGGCACCGCCGGGCTGTCGGCGGTGCTCCCGCCAACCGCGAGTCTGGCGGTCACAGACCGCCAGGCTCGTAATGAGGGCCTTTATATCACTTTTCAGTGATATCTTTACAAGTTCATATTGCATCTTTATTCGTTTTGACCTACAATTATCCTGATCAATATTATATATTTTTCTAAACACTGTGTGGTGTATTTTTGTGGTGCTATATTGTGGTATTGTATGATTTATTGCACAAATACTTTACACATTGCCTTCTAAATTAAGCCTGACTGCTCGTGCCAAGCTACCAGAGGGTGGGCACAGGCTGATTTTGGATTGTGTGTGACTTACCCCGTGAGTGAGGCTTCTTGCTTGGACAGAGGGTAACCTGACTGCCAACCAAAAACCCCATTTCTAACATTGGTGATCAGCGGTGAGGATAGGACTTGTATTTGTGCAGTGACATACAGTAGCTAAGTATTTCACTACCTACCCACAGTTGAAGGTTGTAAGGAAATGCCTCCTTGGCATGGTTACCCCCTGACTTTTTGCCTTTGCTGATGCCAAGTTATGATTTGAAAGTGTGCTGAGGCCTGCTAACCCGGCCCCAGCACCAGTGTTCTTTCCCTAACCTGTACTTTTGTTTCCACAATTGGCACACCCTGGCATCCAGGTAAGACCCTTGTAACTGGTACCCCTGGTACCAAGGGCCCTGATGCCAGGGAAGGTCTCTAAGGGCTGCAGCATGTCTTATGCCACCCTGGGGACCCCTCACTCAGCACAGACACACTGCTTGCCAGCTTGTGTGTGCTAGTGGGGATAAAACGACTAAGTCGACATGGCACTCCCCTCAGGGTGCCATGCCAACCTCACAATGCCTATAGGTATAGATAAGTCACCCCTCTAGCAGGCCATACAGCCCTAAGGCAGGGTGCACTATACCATAGGTGAGGGCATAAGTGCATGAGCACTATGCCCCTACAGTGTCTAAGCAAAACCTTAGACATTGTAAGTGCAGGGTAGCCATAAGAGTATATGGTCTGGGAGTCTGTCATGCACGAACTCCACAGCACCATAATGGCTACACTGAAAACTGTGAAGTTTGGTATCATACTTCTCAGTACAATAAATGCACACTGATGCCAGTGTACATTGTATTGTAACCTACACCCCAGAGGGCACCTTAGAGGTGCCCCCTGAAACCTTAACCGACTACCAGTGTAGGCTGACTAGTTTTAGCAGCCTGCCACACCAGACATGTTGCTGGCCACATGGGGAGAGTGCCTTTGTCACTCTGTGGCTAGTAACAAAGCCTGTACTGGGTGGAGGTGCCTCTCACCTCCCCCTGCAGGAAGTGTAACACCTGGCGGTGAGCCTCAAAAGCTCACCCCCTTTGTTACAGCACCCCAGGGCACTCCGGAAGCGTGAGACTTGGCACTCTGCACCCGACGCCCCCGGCTCGACTTGTGGAGAACAAACACTACAGGGAGGACTCCCCGGCAACTGCGAGCCCGTGAGTAGCCAGAGTTGACCCACCTGAGCCCGCACAGCGACGCCTGCAGAGGGAATCCCGAGGCTCCCCCTGACCGTGACTGCCTGCTTCAAAGACCCGACGCCTGGTAAGGACACTGCACCCGCAGCCCCCAGGACCTGAAGGATCCGACCTCCAGTGCAGGAGCGACCCCCAGGTGGCCCTCTCCCTTGTCCAGGTGGTGGCTACCCCGAGGAGCCCCCCCCCTTGCCTGCCTGCATCGCTGAAGAGACCCCTTGGTCTCCCTTTGAATCCTATTGCGAACCCGACCCCTGTTTGCACACTGCACCCGGCCGCCCCCGTTCCGCTGAGGGTGTACTTTTTATGTTGACTGGTGTCCCCCCCGGTGCCCTACAAAACCCCCCTGGTCTGCCCTCCGAAGACACGGGTACTTACCTGCTGGCAGACTGGAACCGGGGCACCCCCTTCTTCATTGAAGCCTATGCGTTTTGGGCACCACTTTGACCTCTGCACCTGACCGGCCCTGAGCTGCTGGTGTGGTAACTTTGGGGTTGCCCTGAACCCCCAACGGTGGGCTACCTTGGACCCAACTTTGAACCCTGTAGGTGGTTTACTTACCTGAAAAACTAACAAACACCTACCTCCCCCAGGAACTGTTGAAAATTGCACTGTGTCTAGTTTTAAAATAGCTTATTGCCATTTGTGTGAGAACTGTATATGCTATTTTGCTAATTCAAAGTTCCTAATGTTCCTAAGTGAAATATCTTTCATTTAAAGTATTGTTTGTAAATCTTGAACCTGTGGTTCTTAAAATAAACGAAGAAAATATATTTTTCTATATAAAAACCTATTGGCCTGGAATTGTCTTTGAGTGTGTGTTCCCCATTTATTGCCTGTGTGTGTACAACAAATGCTTAACACTACTCCTCTGATAAGCCTACTGCTCGACCACACTACCACAAAATAGAGCATTAGAATTATCTCTTTTTGCCACTATCTTACCTCTAAGGGGAACCCTTGGACTCTGTGCATGCTATTTCTTACTTTGAAATAGTACATACAGAGCCAACTTTCTACATTGGTGGATCAGCGGTGGGGTACAAGACTTTGCATTTGCTGGACTACTCAGCCAATACCTGATCACACAACTAAATTCCAAAAATTGTCATTAGAAACTGATTTTTGAAATTTGAGCTATTTTTCTAAATTTTTAAAAGTCCTGCTAGGGCCTTGTGTTAGTCCCTGTTAGCATTTCTTTTAGAGTTTAAAAGTTTTTGTAAAAGTTTGAATTAAGTTCTAGAGATAGTTTTAGATTCTTAAAAAGTATTCCAACTTTTAGAAACATAGGTGGTCATTACAACCCTGGCAGACGGTGTTAAAGCTGCGGTAATACCGCAAACAGGCTGGCGGATAAAAAAATGGAATTAGGACCCTGGCGGAAACCGCCAACAAAGACAGCCACTTCGCCCGCCAGGGCGGTACAGACAAACAGCGCGGCGGTCACCGCCAACAGACAGGCGGAAGACAATGTACTGCCCACACTATCACAACACACCAATCCGCCACCTTTTCCGGGGCGGATTCACCGTGGATAAAACACGGCGGAAACAGCTTTTGCAATGGGAAAACGCTCACCTCAACACATCCCACGAGGAACGAGGACTCCATGGACCCGGAACTACAAATCTTACCTGCCCTTGCATTCCTGCTCATCTACGACCAACAGTGACGTAGGCGCAGAACATACCGGTGAGTACTGAACCTACGACACGGGGGAGTGGGGAGGCAAAAGTTACGGGGACACCCACCAAACACCCCCACCCCCACCCTCGCATATTACAACATACACACCAATGCAGTCACAAAAATCACAGTAACAACCCACAACCCCCCCGGAAGAATGCAATGACAAAGCGAATAGCGCCCAAACTTTGTATTTAGCCAATATACAACTCATTAAAAAATATACAGATATATATCACAAAATATGTCAAAAATAAATATACAAAACAAGAAGTAGTGCAGATATGTGCACAACAATGTCCGTGCACCAACAGTCCAAAAATGCATGGGCGACGCCCACAATAGATACCTGACCAAAATCCGAGAGAACACTGCCGGGGGATCAGATAGAAACACTACAGGCACCTCAGGGGGAATGAAAGGGGGGGCACCTCAGCCACATGAATGCGAAGCCAGATGCACGATGGGGCTCCATGCCCATTGATGTATCCTGGGGAGTGCAAAGCCACAGTCTCTCAAGTGTCTACAGTGGGTGGGTTGCCCACTGTGCCATCCTGGGCAGTGCAAAGCCACAGTCTCTCAAGTCTCTACAGTGGGTGGATTGCCCACTGCCATATCCTGGGGAGTGCAAAGCCACAGTCTCTCAGGTAGATGCAGGTCACCACTGGTTCTGAAGGGGGACTGGTGCCCAGACTGGATGAGTCTCCCCGTGAAAGTACCTGTCCTGTCACTGTCCCAGCTGCACATGGGAGAACGATGCCTGATGTGCCGGACTATTCATACCCACACGGTCTTTGCCCTGTTCAGCGGTCTTCACCATGGCGTTCTTGGCCTTGTTCAGCGGTGCTTTGCCATGGCTGCCTATGGACTGTTCAGCGGTGCTTTGCCATGGCTGCCTATGGACTGTTCAGCGGTGCTTTGCCATGGCGGTCTTTGCCCTGTTCAGCGGTCTTCACCATGGCAGTCCTGGCCTTGTTCAGCGGTGCTTTGCCATGGCTGCCTATGGACTGTTCAGCGTGCTTTGCTATGGCGGTCTTTGCCCTGTTCAGCGGTCTTCACCATGGCGGTCTTGGCCTTGTTCAGCGGTGCTTTGCCATGGCTGCCTATGGACTGTTCAGCGGTAGCCTAAGATGGCGGTTCAGATACTGACATTGGTGTGTGGCATGACGTTCCATCATTGCCCAGCAGGGCTGTGAGATTCTGGACCCTCCTGGGCTGTGACTCCGGCAGTTGCGGTGGTCTCCTGACCAGTAACGATACTTGAGCCCTCCTGGGCTATGACTCTGGTGGTGGTCTCCTGACCAGTAACGATACTTGAGCCCTCCTGGGCTATGACTCTGGTGGTGGTCTCCTGACCAGTAACAATACTTGAGCCCTCCTGGGCTATGACTCTGGCGGTGGTCTCCTGACCAGTAACGAGGGTGCTGGCGGTTGTGTCTGGACCGCCGGAAATGATGGCGTACTTCTCCGCCGTGACACTCACAACAGGTTGGGGAGACTTCCTCGGGACCTTCCCCACCTTCTTTTGAGTTACAGATGACTCACCAATCGCCTTGGATCCCATTTCACTGTTTGTACCACCAGGAGTCTTGACACGGTCCCGTCGTCCAATCTCCAATTTCGGAGCCTTAACAGGGGGTGGGCTGACAGTGCCTTGGCTCCGGGTCCTACTGCCTGCCCTGGTGGACGGGGCACTCCAAAAACCTGGAACATGCACCACTGGTACTGGAGGCATTTTGGCTGAGGCGCTACGACGGGACTGATGAATTGGAGGGGGGGGGGGTGGGGGCAAAAAGGTCAATTTGACATAGGGACAGTTTCTGACGTACACTGGGATGGGTAGTTGGAGGGGCTCTGGGAGTGGAGGAAGAGGATGTGGTTGTAGGAGGTGTCACTTTAGGTGTTTTGGGTGCAGGTACTGGAGGCTGTCGTGAGGTGGATGGATGTTGGGTGAGTGATTGCCGGCGTTTGTATACTTTGGGAGGGGGCGTCACAGACACACTGGGAGAGGACACAGGGGACGTGTATATGGCAGTGGAGGTGGTGAGTGCAGGTGAGTGGCTTGTGGTGCTGGGTGTCCTGGTGCGAGTCCTAGTGCCTGTAGATGTGGTGCATGCAGGTGTGTGTGTAGACGAGACTGGGAGGGAGGAGGGAGAAGAGGAGGAGGGGGACACAGTGGAGACAGTGGATGTTGCTGTGTCTGTATGGGTCTGATGCTTGTGTGAGTGCTTGTGGTGAGTGTGGTGCCTATGTTTGCTTGAGCTACTTTTGGGTGTTGACTTGTGTGCATGCTGGTCTGTAGGTGTGCTTGGGATGGGCTGGGGTACAGGGGATTGGGTCTGGGTGGAGGAAGTTGGAGGGGGGAGGCTGGACACAGGGACAATGGCTGCCATCAGTGCTGAGGCCAGAGATTGCAGGGTTCGCTGAAGGACAGCCTGACCAGAATGAATGCCTTCCAGGAATGCATTACCGTGTTTCAACTCTCGTTCTACACCCTTGATGGCATTCACAATGGTAGACTGCCCAACAGTGAGTGACCTGAGGAGGTCAATGGCCTCCTCACTGAGGGCAGCAGGGGTGACAGGGGCAGGGCCTGAGGTGCCTGGGGCGAAGGAGATGCCCACCCTCCTGGGTGAGCGGGCACGGGGTGAACGCTGAGGGGCTGCTCGGAGGGCGGTGCTGGTAGGGGAGGTGGCGGCTGTACCTGTAGAAGTGGGGCGCACAGATGGTGCCGCCACCACAGGGGAGCTCCCATCGGGGGACGAGTCCGTATCGCTGTTTGGTGATCCTGTGGCCGACGTGAAGCTCCCCTCGCCCTCCGTCCCACTGGTGAAATCAGAGTCTGTGGTGTGGCCCTCCATGGCCATGTGGGATGCAGCTCCCTCGTGCTCCGGTGCCACTGTACCTCCGCCTGATGATGCTGATGTACAGAAGGACAGGGAGAGCAGAAAAAGGGTGGAGACAGAAGAAAGAGAGTTTTAGTGCATGGCATACCGCTACCGTTGGCGGACAAGACAAACGCAGCAGCCCCCTGCATTACGCTGTGCTCCTGCCCTCTGCACATGCAATTCCTGGGAAATGGCCTACATGGCAATGGTAGACATCTGCCCACATGGATGGCAAAGGGGCAACTATACATCAATTTGCCTTTTTTTTTAGCTGGGGTAGAGTGCCACATGGCCTACATAACGGAGGGCCCTTGCCTACCTAACTCGCCCTGGCCTAGGGACACCCACAGCCCACCACCCCCACCCAGACAGCTCCACAGCACGCAAAGTCCATTGCATGAGGTTGAACTCACCCCCTTGTGTCTGCTGTGATGTCCTTAAACGCCCATCCAACTCCGGGTAGGCCACCTCCAGGATCCGGAACATCAGGGGGGTCATGGTGCGACGGGCACCCCTCCCACGTTGGGAGGCCATCCCCAGCTGAGCCTCCGCCGTCTTCTTGCTGCAGCGGCGAATGTCCTCCCATCTCTTACAGCAGTGGGTGCCCCGTCTCTGGTGGGCCCCCAGGGTCCGGACCTCCTTGGCGATGGCATGCCAAATGTCCCTCTTCTGGTGGGCGCTGACCTACATGACATGCACAAGGAAAGAGGAACAGTCATTACCTACTGCACCGTCGTTGTAATTGGCCCCCTCCCAACTCTATCCCTGTGGCCCATTCATCCCCATGCATGACTGTTCTATGTACTCTGCCCCCTTCCCTCATCCACCCAGCCCTCTCCACCCAGGCCTAGCCCATACAACGTGCTCCCTGTTTACTAACCTGTGGGTCTGGAGGACCGTAGAGCAGCGTGTACTGGGGGAGGACCCCATCCACAAGTTTCTCCAACTCCTGTGCAGTGAAGGCAGGGGCCCTTTCCCCAGACGCAGCAGCCATCGTCGCTTCCAGAGGTCACAGCAGCACTAGCAGTGTAGGTCCTCTCCTGTCGAAGGTCAGCTATCTAGTGATTGAACAGATAGAAAATGGTGGTGACGTCCGCGGCGGTGACGTCCGCGGTGGTGCGCATCATCACCGCCAGCGCACCTGTTCATTGGCTCCTGGGACCCATAGGGTCCAATGTTAACCAATGCAGCATTGCGCCGCGCTCTACGACCGCCTACCGCGACGGTGTGCAACGCCAGCGCAGTTACCCCACAATTCCATTGTCCCATTTTAGAGGTCAGGCAGCCGCCATTTCAGGGTCCCACATGGCTTAATTTACTACTGCGTCACACATACCGAGGCCTACACTCAAAACCTGTCCCGGATGGGTTAATTGTCTGGTGTAGTCTTGTGTATGACTGTGGGTACATACCTGGAGGAATGCTGACAGTTTTTTCGCTGTTGTCCTTCTCAGGCACAGTCAGTTGGGACATATTGGAAGATGGCGGAATCCGCCGGTGTACCGACCGCTGGTGGACCTGTTGACAATGGAAGAGCGACATGTCATCGTGACCTACCGGTTTGACCGTGCCACAATCCGGGAACTATGTACCGAGTTGGAGTCTGACCTGATGTCACCAATCCGCCATCCGACTGGAATACCCCCTGACGTGTAGGTGCTGTCAGTGCTCCATTTCTTAGCAAGTGGGTCTTTTCAGACAACCGTGGCCATGGCATCAGGGATGTCCTAGCCTATGTTTTCCAACGTCTTGTCCAGAGTGTTGGCTGCCCTGCTGAAACACGTAAGGAGATACATCATTTTCCCTGAGGTGGTGGATTTGCCTACAGTGAAAGGTGACTTCTATGCCCTTGGACATATCCCCAACGTCATAGGTGCCATTGATGGGACCCATGTAGCTCTGGTCCCCCCCGCAGGAATGAACAGGTGTACAGGAACCGGAAGAGTTATCATTCGATGAATGTCCAGATGGTCTGTTTGGCAGACCAGTACATCTCGCAGGTAAATGCAATGTTCCCTGGCTCAGTGCATGACGCCTACATCCTGCGGAATAGCAGCATCCCTGATATGATGAGTGAACTCCAGAGGCACTGTATATGGCTATTGGGGGACTCTGGTTACCCCAACCTATCCTGGCTACTGACCCCAGTGAGGAATCCCAGGACCAGGGCAGAGGAACGCTACAATGAGGCCCATGGGCGGACTAGGAGGGTAATCGAGCGGACCTTCGGCCTCCTGAAGGCCAGGTTCAGGTGCCTCCATATGACAGGTGGGTCCCTATTCTACTCACCGAGGAAGGTGTGCGACATCATCATCGCCTTCTCCATGCTCCATAACTTGGCATTGAAAACGCCAGGTGCCTTTTCTGCAGGAGGATGATCCAGATGACGGTGTTGTTGCAGCGGGGGAGCCTGGGGAGCCTGTGGACAGTGATGAGGATGAAGCTGATGAAGATGAAAATGACAACAGGGAGTCAGTCATACAGCAATATTTTCAATGAGACACAGGTGAGTACAATTTCATGTTTCACATTATATTACATCTCAAACGTCTACCTCTATCCTGTACCTACATTTCACTCCCTATTTGTTAACTGAGTTGTCCCCTTCCATTTCAGTTTCACTAATGTGTTGACCTACGTGTCAACAGCTTGCACCCTTGAAAGGCTTGTGATGTGTGACATAGGTATGTTGACCTTCCAATGGCTAACCTTTTTTAACACTGTAATTGACAATACAAAGTTCACAATCATTGACTAACTCCAATATTATTGAGGTTTCAAGGGTGTTTATTGAAGTGCATAAAAATGTAGGGGGGTTGTGAAATGGGGAGAGGTCATGGTGGAATAACGTCCATGGCAGAGTCCAGTCTATTAGTCTCACAGGTACATTGCACATCTGACCATTGGAAGTGGAGCTGGGGCAGTTCCAATCTGGACAGGGTAACAAAGTGGGACAGTGGGGGGACAATCAAGGTAGTCTTATTTCCTGGCGGGGGTCTTGCCATTTTGCTGTGTCCTGTTCCTGGATCTCAGGGCCCGCTTGCGTGGTGGTTGTCCGTCTGCAGGGGGTGGGGTGCTGGTGTGGTGGTCCTGTGGCCGGGCCTCCTGTCCACTAGCGCCGGCGGAGGTGGTGGGCAGTTCGTCGTCCTGGCTAGTGTCAGGGGCCCCTTTGAGTGCCACGGTGTCCCTCAAAGTCTTTTGAATGTCCGTCAGCACCCCTACGATGGTGCCCAGGGCGGAGCCGATGGTCCTGAGCTCCTCCCTGAACCCCAAATACTGCTCCTTCTGCAGGCGCAGGGTCTCCTGCAACTTGTCCAGGACCGTTGCCATCGTCTCCTGGGAGTGGTGGTATGCTCCCATGATGGAGGATAGGGCCTCGTGGAGAGTGGGTTCCCTTGGCCTGTCCTCCCTCTGTCGCACATCAGCCCTCCCAGTTCCCCTGTGTTCCTGTGCCTCCGTCCCCTGGACCGTGTGCCCACTACCACTGCCCCCAGGTCCCTGTTGTTGTTGGGGTGGTGGGTTAGCCTGGGTGCCCTGTAGTGGTGGACACACCGCTGATTGACCTGTCCTGGGTAGGGAGGTATGGGTCCGCTGGGTGGGTGCTGTGCTGGTGTTCCCAGAGGGTGGCAGTTCGGTGTTGGGCTGTGGCTGGGCAAGGGGAACCGACTGTCCTGAGGCCCACGATGGTCCGGGCTGGTCATCAAGATACAGTAGGGCAGAGCTGCTGTCATCACTGTGGGCCTCTTCTGGGGGTGGAGTGGTGTTGTCTGGACCCTCTGGTGTGGTGACGGTCCTTCGGGTTCCTGCAGGGGTATGAGAACATGATTATTGCATGTGTGTGTTTCATGGTGTGCTATGGATAGGTGTGCGTGAACCCCAGTGCAGGCATTCCTGTGTGGGGGCTTGTGTGGTGATGGTTGGGGGGTGTTGTGGGTCTGTGCAGTGGGCATGCTTTAGTGATGGGTGTCCATGCTTAGTTGTGTCATGCAGGTCTTGGGGTTGGGATGGGTGGTTGGTGTTATGGGTAGATTAGTGAGGAGTTAGGGTGATAGGGGAGGGTGTGAGTGTTGGGGTGTGTGATAGCATGCAGGTAGGATGGGGGATATGATAGTGAAGATTAGACTTACCAGTGTCCGTTCCTCCGACGACTCCTCCGAGGCCCTCAGGATGCAACATGGACAAGACTTGCTCCTCCCATGTTGTTAGTTGTGGGGGAGGAGGTGGGGGTCCGCCGCCAGTCCGCTGTACCGCGATGTGGTGCCTGGATACCGTTGAACGCACCTTCCCCCGTAGGTCGTTCCACCTCTTCCTGATGTCCTCCCTATTTCTTGGGTGCTGTCCCACAGCGTTGACTCTGTCGACTATTCTTCGCCATAGCTCCATCTTCCTGGCTATGGATGTGTACTGTACCTGTGCGCCAAATAGCTGTGGCTCTACCCTGATGATTTCCTCCACCATGACCCTGAGCTCCTCCTCGGAGAAGCGGGGGTGTCTTTGGCGTGACATGGGGTGGTGTGTGTGATGTGTTGGGGTGGTGTATGTGTTGATGAGTGTGGTGGGTGTAGTGGTATGTGGTGTTTTGTGCGTGGATGTTGTGTGGGTGATGGTGTAGTGTGACTCTTTGTGATGGTGTTATCTATTCTGTGCTGTCTCTCTCTGGCCTTCGTCTCTAATTTGTGGTCGTAGGGGTTTGTGGGTGATGTGAGTGTGTGTTTTATATTGTATTGGATGTGTGGGAGTGGTGTTTGTATGTGTATCAGGTGTGTGTATTTTGAATTGTCCTATGTGGCGGTGTTTTGGAGAGGTGTGTGTATTTTGAGCGCGGCGGTGTGTACCGCCAATGGAATACCGCGTTTGAAAGACCGCTGCGTGGATTCGTGGGTCGTAATAGCATGGGCGTGTTTCTGTTGGCGTGGAGGTGGAGGATTTGTTTCCGCATATTTATCGCTGACCTTTGGTGTGGCGGACTTGTGTGGGTGTCTGAATTTCGGCGGATTCCGTGATGTGTGTCATAATAGCTGTGGCGGTCTCCCGCCGCCGTCGCGGTGTATTGGCGGTCTTCGGCACGGCGGTAAACGCCTTTTACCGCCAATGTTGTAATGACCCCCATAATGTCTAATGCAGAAGAGAGTGTGATGGAACTCAACATCACCCCTTACCTGCATCTTAGGATGTCAGAGTTAAGGTCTCTCTGCAAAACCAAAAAGATTAAAACTGGTTCAAACCCTACCAAAATACAGCTCCAGGAGCTTTTGGCAGAGTTTGCAAAGAACAACTCCTCTGAGGATAACCTCCCAGAAGGGGAAGCTAGTGATGTGGAGGAATTCCCACCTCCAGTCCTAGTTAGGGAGAACAGGGTCCCTCAAACCCTGACTCCAAATGTGATAGTCAGAGATGCTGCTTCTCTCACAGGAGAGTCCAGCACCTCTGGAATCACCGAGGATATCCTCAGTGAAGATGACCTCCTGTTAGCCAGGATGGTCAAAAGATTGGCTTTAGAGAGACAGCTCCTAGCCATAGACAGGGAAAGACAAGAGATGGGTTTTGGTCCCATCAATGGTGGCAGCAACATAAATAGGGTCAGAGATTCTCCTGACATGTTGAAAATCCCAAAAGGGATTGTAACTAAATATGAAGATGGTGATGACATCACCAAATGGTTCACAGCTTTTGAGAGGGCTTGTGAAACCAGAAAAGTAAGCAGATCTCACTGGGGTGCTCTCCTTTGGGAAATGTTCACTGGAAAGTGTAGGGATAGACTCCTCACACTCTCTGGAAAAGATGCAGAATCCTATGACCTCATGAAGGCTACCCTGATTGAGGGCTTTGGATTCTCCACTGAGGAGTATAGAATTAGGTTCAGGGGGGCTCAAAAATCCTCGAGCCAGACCTGGGTTGATTTTGTTGACTACTCAGTAAAAACACTGGATGGTTGGATTCAAGGCAGTGGTGTAAATGATTATGATGGGCTGTACAATTTATTTGTGAAAGAACACCTGTTAAGTATTTGTTTCAATGATAAACTGCATCAGCATCTGGTAGACCTAGGACCAATTTCTCCCCAAGAATTGGGAAAGAAGGCGGACCATTGGGTCAAGACTAGGGTGACCAAGACTTCCACAGGGGGTGACCAAAAGAAAGGGGTCACAAAGACTCCCCAGGGGAAAAGTGTTGAGACATCCAAAGGGAAAAGTAAAGAGTCTTCTATAGGGCCCCAAAAACCTGCTCAGGAGGGAGGGCCCAGAGCCTCTTCACAATCCAATTTTGGGTACAAGGGTAAAAACTTTGATCCCAAAAAGGCCTGGTGTCGCAGCTGTAATCAGCCAGGACACCAAACTGGAGATAAGGCCTGTCCCAAGAAAGGTTCCACTTCTAACTTTACTCCAGCTAACACTGGAATGGCCAGTCTCCAAGTGGGATCAACAGTATGCCCAGAGCAAATCAGGGTTCACACTGAAGCTACATTAGTCTCTGAGGGTGGGGTGGATTTAGCCACACTAGCTGCCTGGCCCCCTAATATGCAAAAATACAGGCAGCAACTCTTAATTAATGGGACAAGTGTAGAAGGCCTGAGGGATACAGGAGCCAGTGTCACCATGGTGACAGAAAAACTGGTTTCCCCTGGTCAATACCTGGCTGGACAAACTTATCCAGTCACCAACGCTGACAATCAGACTAAAGTACATCCCATGGCTATGGTAACTTTAGAGTGGGGAGGGGTCAATGGCCTGAAACAGGTGGTGGTCTCCTCAAATATCCCTGTAGACTGTTTGCTTGGAAATGACCTGGAGTCCTCAGCATAGGCCGAGGTAGAACTCAAAACCCATGCAGCCATGCTGGGTATCCCTGAACTGGTGTGTGTCAAGACAAGGGCACAGTGCAAGGCTCAGGGTGAAAAAGTGGTGATGGAGCCTGGAAAAAGGGCCCAACCCTCCAAGAGAAAAGAAAGACGACTGGGGAACCAGCTTCAACACAACAAGAAAAAGAGAACCTCCCTTCCCAGGAAGAAGTTCTGCCCTCTGAGGGAACTGAGCCCATGGAGTTAGAACCTTATCAGGTTGAGCTCCTAGGCCCAGGGGGACCCTCAAGGGAACAGTTGTGTAAGGGGCAAGAAACCTGTCCCTCTCTTGAAGGCCTTAGGCAGCAAGCTGCTGAAGAGTCCAATGGAAAAATAACAGGAACACATAGAGTCTATTGGGAAGATGGACTCCTTTACACTGAGGCAAGAGATCCCAAACCTGGTGCCACTAGGAGAGTGGTAGTGCCTCAGGAGTTTAGGAAGTTCATCCTGACCTTAGCTCATGATATTCCTCTTGCTGGGCATTTGGGACAGACCAAGACGTGGGAGAGATTAGTCAACCACTTCTATTGGCCCAACATGTCCCAGAAGGTCAAGGAGTTTTGTGTCTCCTGTGCCACCTGTCAAGCCAGTGGTAAGACAGGTGGGCACTTCCAGTGGTGGGGGTCCCCTTTGAAAGAGTGGGTGACATAGTGGGTCCACTTGAACCTCCCTCAGCCTCAGGGAACCAATACATACTAGTAGTAGTGGATCATGCTACTAGATACCCTAAAGCAATTCCCCTTAGGTCGACTACTGCCCCTGCAGTAGCCAAAGCACTCATTGGTATTTTTACCAGAGTGGGATTTCCTAAGGAGGTGGTGTCTGACAGAGTTACCAACTTCATGTCAGCATACCTGAAGCATATGTGGAATGAGTGTGGGGTGACTTACAAATTCACCACACCATACCATCCACAAACCAATGGTCTTGTTGAAAGATTTAACAAGAAATTGAAAGGCATGATCATGGGGCTCCCTGAAAAACTCAAAAGGAGATGGGATGTCCTCTTGCCATGTCTGCTTTTCGCCTACAGAGAGGTGCCTCAGAAGGGAGTAGGGTTTTCCCCCTTTGAATTTCTGTTTGGCCATCCTGTAAGGGGACCACTAGCTCTTGTAAAAGAAGGCTGGGAGAGACCTCTTCATTAGCCTAAACAAGATATAGTGGACTATGTACTAGGCCTACGTTCAAGGATGGCAGAGTATATGGAAAAGGCAAGCAAAAACCTTGAGGCCAGCCAACAACTCCAGAAGTTTTGGTATGACCAAACGGCTGCTATGGTTGAGTTTCAGCCAGGGCAGAAAGTCTGGGTTCTGGAGCCTGTGGCTCCCAGGGCACTTCAGGAAAGATGGAGTGGCCCTTACCCAGTGCTAGAAAGGAAGAGTCAGGTCCCCTATCTGGTAGACCTAGGCACTAGCAGGACCCCCAAAAGGGTGATCCATGTGAACCGCCTCAAACTCTTCCATGACAGGGCAGATGTGAATCTGTTGATGGTAACAGATGAGGACCAGGAAGCTGAGAGTGAACCTCTCCCTGATCTCCTCTCCACAGACCCTAAAGATGGCTCAGTTGATGGAGTGATCTACTCAGACACCCTCTCTGGCCAACAGCAAACTGACTGTAGGAAGGTCCTGCAACAGTTTGCTGAGCTCTTTTCCCTAACCCCTGTTCAGACACACCTGTGTACCCATGATGTGGACACAGGAGACAGCATGCCTGTCAAAAACAACATTTTCAGACAGTCTGACCAAGTTAAGGAAAGCATCAAGGTGGAAGTCTACATGATGCTGGAATTGGGAGTCATTGATCACTCTGACAGCCCCTGGGCTAGCCCAGTGGTCTTAGTCCCCAAACCTCACACCAAAGATGGAAAGAGAGAGATGAGGTTTTGTGTGGACTACAGAGGACTTAATTCTGTCACCAAGACAGATGCCCATCCTATTCCAAGGGCAGACGAACTGATAGACAAACTAGGTGCTGCCTAATACTTAAGTACCTTTGACTTGACAGCAGGGTACTGGCAAATAAAAATGGCACCAGGAGCAAAAGAAAAGACAGCATTCTCCACACCTGATGGGCATTATCAGTTTACTGTTATGCCCTTTGGTTTAAAGAATGCCCCTGCCAACTTCCAAAGGTTGGTGAATCAAGTCCTTGCTGGCTTGGAGTCCTTTAGTGCAGCTTATCTTGACGATATTGCTGTCTTTAGCTCCAGCTGGCAGGATCACCTGGTGCACCTGAATAAGGTTTTGAAGGCCCTGCAATCTGCAGGCCTCTCTATCAAGGCATCCAAATGCCAGATAGGGCAGGGAACTGTGGTTTACTTGGGACACCTTGTAGGTGGAGGCCAAGTTCAGCCACTCCAGCCCAAGATCCAGACTATTCTGGACTGGGCAGCTCCAAAAAACCAGACTCAAGTCAGGGCATTCCTTGGCTTGACTGGGTACTACAGGAGGTTTGTGAAGGGATATGGATCTATAGTGACACCCCTCACAGAACTTACCTCCAAGAAAATGCCCAAGAAGGTAAACTGGACTGTACAATGCCAACAGGCCTTTGACATCCTGAAACAAGCTATGTGCACAGCACCAGTTCTCAAAGCTCCAGATTACTCCAAGCAGTTCATTGTGCAGACTGATGCCTCTGAACATGGGATAGGGGCAGTTTTGTCCCAAACAAATGATGATGGCCTTGACCAGCCTGTTGCTTTCATTAGCAGGAGGTTACTCCCCAGGGAGCAGCGTTGGAGTGCCATTGAGAGGGAGGCCTTTGCTGTGGTTTGGTCCCTGAAGAAGCTGAGACCATACCTGTTTGGTACTCACTTTGTAGTTCAAACTGACCACAGACCTCTCAGATGGCTAATGCAAATGAAAGGTGAAAATCCAAAACTGTTGAGGTGGTCCATCTCCCTACAGGGAATGGACTTTATAGTGGAACACAGACCTGGGACTGCCCATGCCAATGCAGATGGCCTTTCCAGGTTCTTCTACTTAGAAAATGAAGACTCTCTTGGGAAAGGTTAGTCTCATCCTCTTTCGTTTTTGGTGGGGGGGGGGGTTGTGTAAGGAAATGCCTCCTTGGCATGGTTACCCCCAGACTTTTTGCCTTTGCTGATGCCAAGTTATGATTTGAAAGTGTGCTGAGGCCTGCTAACCAGGCCCCAGCACCAGTGTTCTTTCCCTAACCTGTACTTTTGTTTCCACAATTGGCACACCCTGGCATCCAGGTAAGACCCTTGTAACTGGTACCCCTGGTACCAAGGGCCCTGATGCCAGGGAAGGTCTCTAAGGGCTGCAGCATGTCTTATGCCACCCTGGGGACCCCTCACTCAGCACAGACACACTGCTTGCCAGCTTGTGTGTGCTAGTGGGGATAAAACAACTAAGTCGACATGGCACTCCCCTCAGGGTGCCATGCCAACCTCACACTGCCTATAGGTATAGATAAGTCACCCCTCTAGCAGGCCTTACAGCCCTAAGGCAGGGTGCACTATACCATAGGTGAGGGCATAAGTGCATGAGCACTATGCCCTACAGTGTCTAAGCAAAACCTTAGACATTGTAAGTGCAGGGTAGCCATAAGAGTATATGGTCTGGGAGTCTGTCATGCACGAACTCCACAGCACCATAATGGCTACACTGAAAACGGTGAAGTTTGGTATCAAACTTCTCAGTACAATAAATGCACACTGATGCCAGTGTACATTTTATTGTAACATACACCCCAGAGGGCACCTTAGAGGTGCCCCCTGAAACCTTAACCGACTACCAGTGTAGACTGACTAGTTTTAGCAGCCTGCCACACACCAGACATGTTGCTGGCCACATGGGGAGAGTGCCTTTGTCACTCTGTGGCTAGTAACAAACCCTGTACTGGGTGGCGGTGCCTCTCACCTCCCCCCGCAGGAACTGTAACACCTGGCGGTGAGCCTCAAAGGCTTACCCCCTTTGTTACAGCACCCCAGGGCACTCCAGCTAGTGGAGTTGCCCGCCCCCTCCGGCCACGGCCCCACTTTTGGCGGCAAGGCCGGAGGAGATAATGAGAAAAACAAGGAGGAGTCACTGGCCAGTCAGGACAGCCCCTAACGTGTCCTGAGCTGAGGTGACTCTGACTTTTAGAAATCCTCCATCTTGCAGATGGAGGATTCCCCCAATAGGGATAGGGATGTGCCCCCCTCCCCTCAGGGAGGAGGCACAAAGAGGGTGTAACCACCCTCAGGACTAGTAGCGTTGGCTACTAACACCCCAGACCTAACAACCCCCCTAAATAGAGTATTTAGGGGCTCCCAGAATGCAGCAAGATAGATTCCTGCAACCTAAGACGAAGAAGGACTGCTGAGCTGAAAAACTTGCAGAGAAGATGGAGACACCAACTGCTTTGGCCCCAGCTCTACCGGCCTGTCTCCCCACTTCTAAAGACACTGCTCCAGCGACGCGTTCCACAGGGTCCAGCAACCTCTGAAGCCTCAGAGGACTACCCTGCATCTAGAAGGACCAAGAACTCCCGAGGGCAGCGGCTCTGCTCCACAAAGACTGCAACTTTGCAACAAAGAAGCAACTTTGAAACAACACACGTTTCCCGCCGGAAGCGTGAGACTTGGCACTCTGCACCCGACGCCCCCGGCTTGACTTGTGGAGAACAAACACTACAGGGAGGACTCCCCGGCGACTGCGAGCCCGTGAGTAACCAGAGTTGACCCCCCTGAGCCCCGCACAGCGACGCCTGCAGAGGGAATCCCGAGGCTCCCCCTGACTGCGACTGCCTGCTTCAAAGACCCGACGCCTGGTAAGGACACTGCACCCGCAGCCCCCAGGACCTGAAGGATCCGACCTCCAGTGCAGGAGCAACCCCCAAGTGGCCCTCTCCCTTGTCCAGGTGGTGGCTACCCCGAGGAGCCCCCCCCCCCCTTGCCTGCCTGCATCGCTGAAGAGACCCCTTGGTCTCCCATTGAATCCTATTGCGAACCCAACGCCTGTTTGCACACTGCACCCGGCCGCCCCCGTGCCGCTGAGGGTGTACTTTTTGTGTTGACTGGTGTGTCCCCTGGTGCCCTACAAAACCCCCCTGGTCTGCCCTCCGAAGACGCGGGTACTTACCTGCTGGCAGACTGGAACCGGGGCACCCCCTTCTCCATTGAAGCCTATGCGTTTTGGGCACCACTTTGACCTCTGCACCTGACCGGCCCTGAGCTGCTGATGTGGTAACTTTGGGGTTGCCCTGAACCCCCAACGGTGGGCTACCTTGGACCCACCTGTAGGTGGTTTACTTACCTGCAAAACTAACAAACACTTACCTCCCCCAGGAACTGTTGAAAATTGCAGTGTCTAGTTTTAAAATAGCTTATTGCCATTTGTGTGAGAACTGTATATGCTATTTTGCTAATTCAAAGTTCCTAATGTTCCTAAGTGAAATACCTTTCATTTAAAGTATTGTTTGTAAATCTTGAACCTGTGGTTCTTAAAATAAATTAAGAAAATATATTTTTCTATATAAAAACCTATTAGCCTGGAATTGTCTTTGAGTGTGTGTTCCCCATTTATTGCCTGTGTGTGTACAACAAATGCTTAACACTACTCCTCTGATAAGCCTACTGCTCGACCACACTACCACAATATAGAGCATTAGAATTATCTCTTTTTGCCACTATCTTACCTCTAAGGGGAACCCTTGGACTCTGTGCATGCTATTTCTTACTTTGAAATAGTACATACAGAGCCAACTTCCTACAAAGGTCAACTTGATTTTTATCTCTTTTTGCAAATTCGTTTTTTTTTCCTGACAATTTTCAAACACTAAGGGGGTCATTCTGACCCCGGCGGGCGGCGGGAGCCGCTCGCCTGGAGGGAACCGCCAGAATACCGCTGCGCGGTCAAAAGACCGCCGCGGGTATTCTGGGTTTCCCACTGGGCTGGCGGGCGACCGCCAAAAGGCCGCCCGCCAGCCCAGTGGGAAACACCCCTCCATGAGGATGCCGGCTCCGAATGGAGCCGGCGGAGTGGAGGATGTGCGACGGGTGCAGTGGCACCCGTCGCGTATTTCAGTGTCTGCAAAGCAGACACTGAAATACAAAGTGGGGCCCTCTTACGGGGGCCCCTGCAGTGCCCATGCCATTGGCATGGGCACTGCAGGGGCCCCACGACACCCCTCACCGCCATCCTGTTCCTGGCGGGCGGAACCGCCAGGAACAGGATGGCGGTGAGGGGGTCGGAATCCCCATGGCGGCGCAGCAAGCTGCGCCGCCATGGCGGATTCCCATGGGCAGCGGAAAGTCGGCGGTACACCGCCGACTTTCCGTTTCTGGCCGCGGCTGTACCGCCGCGGTCAGAATGCCCGGCGGAGCACCGCCAGCCTGATGGACCGCCGGGGTCAGAATGACCCCCTAAATCCTCACTCAACATGTCTCTGACTGGGTCTCAAATGGGAGACTTTGACCTAGTCCTGTTGGATACATATACGGTCAAACAGCTAAGAGGGTTCTGCAGGGCAATGAGGGTACCCACCCAAGGGGCCTCCAAAAAGGAGGACTTTCAAGTGGCGCTGAGGGCCTGGGCAGAAGCCCATTTAGAAGAGGATGATGAGGAAGAGTAGCCAGAAAATGGCCCCTCAGAGGATTTGTTGCTATCTGTGGATGATGTTACCACTGCAATTGTGCCCCCTTCCAGACCAGGGAGCAGTGTCTCTGTGCAAAGCCTGACCGCAGAGGAAAGGAGAGAGGAAAGGGAGTTCCAATTGCAAATGGCAAAACTGAAAATTGAGGCTCAGCAGGAGGAAAGAAGGGCAGAGAGAGAAGCCAAGCAAGTTGAGGCTGAAAGAGCAGCCAAACAGATTGAAGCTGAAAGAGCAGCCAAACAGATTGAAGCTGAAAGAGAAGCCAAACAAGCTGAAGCTGAAAGAGCAGCCAAACAGGTGGAAGCTGAAAGAGCTTTGGCTGAAAAGAAACTATTGTTGGCTCATGAACTGAGTCTCAAGGAGCTGGAGATCAAGGCGAGACAGTCTGAATCCAGCAATAATGGTGGCAGTATACTGACAGGACCTGCTGGAGAAAAGAACGTTCATATACCCACAAATGTGGTTCCCAGTTTTGTGGTGGGAGATTACATAGATAAATGGTTAGCTGCTTATGAAGTTGCACTAAGGGCTCATGAGGTTCCTGATGGGCAATGGGGGGTAGCTATGTGGGGTTATGTACCGCCATTGGGGAGGGACACACTTCTCACATTGGATCAACCTGATCAAAACACATACCCACTTCAGAAAGCCACTTTACTTGCCAAGTTTGGGCTGACCCCTGAGGGATACCGTCAGAGGTTCAGGGACAGCACCAAACAAACCACACAAACCTCGGTAGATTTCTTTGACTTTTCCAGTAAGGCACTGAATGGATGGGTGCGGGGCAGCAAAGTAAATAATTATAAAGGGTTATATGACCTGATTCTGAGAGAGCATATGCTCAGTGTTACTTTTACAGAGTTGCGCCAGCACTTGGTAGACAGTAAGCTGACTGATCCCAGTAAGCTTGCTGAGGAGGCAGACCTCTGGGCAAGCACCAGAGTGTCCAAAAAGGTATCTGGGAGTGAACCCGAGAAGGGTAGTTCCGGTTCCCCCCGACAGAGTGAGGGGGAGGTTAGAGAGGACCCAGACAAGTCCCAGAGTAAGGGGAGAGGAAAGGGTTCCCATGCCCCATCTGAGAAACAGGGTGGGGGTTCTGGTGGGCAGTGCCCCAAAGCATCCCATTCTCAACCCTGCTGCTTTGAGTGTTCACAGCTAGGACACAGGAAGGGGGACTCTGTCTGTCCAAAGAACTCACCCAATATTGGGACCTCTACGGGGTGGCCCATGTGGCCTTAGGGGGATGTAGTCCCCAGGGGCAGGTCGTAGACCATGCCTTCATCTCCTTTAGTTGGGAGGTGGACTCAGAGGGTAAACTGGTGATCCCTGAGGGTGGGAGTCGCCACTTCCACCAGGTGGGAGTGAATGGGGTCCCAGTCACCGCTCTGAGAGACACAGGGGCTAGTCTTACCATGATTGTGGAGAGAGTAGTGTCACCAAAGCAGTACACCAGACAGGTGTGTAGAGTGACTCCAGCCATTGGGGAAGATTTCGTCTGCCCCATAGCCCGGGTGTCCCTAGAGTGGGGTGGGGAGGTGACCCAGAGGCGGGTCACAGTTAGTCCCCAGCTGCCCATTGACTGCATTCTGGGGAATGAGTTTCCCTTAGTGTCAGGAGAGCTGAGAGGGTTGACCCCCAAGGGTGCCCTGACAGTTCAGATGTCTGGCAGTACCACTCCCCAGAGGAGGGTATGGATGCCCAGATGTGGAGGCATAGTGAGGAAGGACTCACCCCTGTCCTCTGTTCAACCTCAGGGTACAGACCCTGGGCTGAGGGACCAGTATCAGGGACCCACCCCTGACCTGGTGAGAGTGGAGAAGGGGTGCAAGACCCCTGGGGTTACTGCCCCCCATTCTGGGATGCTTCAAGAATCCCTTGGGAGCTCCCTAGCAGCCCCCCAGTTGGAGGAGAAGCTCATCCAACGGCCCCCCGCAGGGTATCCACCTAGCAGTGGATGGTCGGGGGCCTGGCTCATAACACTGACAGCTGTCAGTGGCATCTGTTGGTTTCTGTCCTTGTGGGCAGAGTTTTCCCTGGGTTGGGGACAGAAGTCAGACCCAAGGAATGGAATAGGCCACATCACTTTGTTGGCCATGGTGGTACTGTCTGCATGCTGGGATGCATCTGTAAGCAAATTAAAGTTAGGAGCTTTACAGATGGGGTCCTCAGGTGATGAGAAGGGTTCCCCATGGGCCAGATCAGTGGCCCCATAGAGTATAGACAAAGAAGCCTCACTGAGTTCAGAAAAGCGTAGAACTGGCGAGTGCCTCTGCAGTAGTGGGCCATTGTCCATGTTCTATTGCCTTAAGCAGGGAAGTCCATCGGAGTGTTGATTAGCCTACCCTGGCTTTAGGCTGGTAGGGGGTCATGTTGGACCTGGCTTTTTGACAGGGTCATCCCCAAACTTTTTGCCTTCCTCCTTCTCTTTTTCTGACCTCATTTTTGCTGGCTTCTAGACTCTGCGCACTTTACCACTGCTAATCAGCGTTAAAGTGCATATGCTCTCTCCCTTTTTAAACATGGTAACTTTGGATCATACCTGATTGGACTATTTAATTTACTTATAAGTCCCTAGTAATGTGCACTATATGTACATAGGGCCTGTAGATTAAATGCTACTAGTGGGCCTGCAGCACTGGTTGTGCCACCCATTTAAGTAGCCCCCTTAACCGTGTCTCAGGCCTGCCATTGCAAGGCCTGTGTGTGCAGTTTCACTGCCACTTCGACTTGGCAATTAAAAGTACTTGCCAAGCCTAGAACTCCCCTTTTTCTACATATAAGTCACCCCTAATGTGTGCCCTAGGTAACCCCTAGAGCAGGGTGCTGTGTGGGTAAAAGGCAGGACATGTACCTGTGTAGTTATATGTCCTGGTAGTGTAAAACTCCTAAATTCGTTTTTACACTACTGTGAGGCCTGCTCCCTTCATAGGATAACATTGGGGCTGCCCTCATACATTGTTGAAGTGGCAGCTGCTGATCTGAAAGGAGCAGGAAGGTCATATTTAGTATGGCCAGAATGGTAATACAAAATCCTGCTGACTGGTGAAGTCGGATTTAATATTACTATTCTAGAAATGCCACTTTTAGAAAGTGAGCATTTCTTTGCACTTAAATCTTTCTGTGCCTTACAATCCACGTCTGGCTAGGCTTGGTTGACAGCTCCTTGGGCATTCACTCAGACACACCCCAAACACAGGATACTCAGCCTCACTTGCATAGATCTGCATTTTGAATGGGTCTTCCTGGGCTGGGAGGGTGGAGGGCCTGCTCTCACACAAAGGACTGCCACACCCCCTACTGGGACCCTGGCAGACAGGATTGAACTGAAAGGGGATCTGGTGCACTTCTTAGCCACTCTTTGAAGTCTCCCCCACTTCAAAGGCACATTTGGGTATAAAACAGGGCCTCTGCCCTACCTCATCAGACACTTGCTGGAGAAGAAACCTGAACCAGAAACTACATCCTGCCAAGAAGAACTGCCTGGCTGCTCAAAGGACTCACCTTTCTGCTTTCTACAAAGGACTGCTGCCTTGCTGTTGGCCTGCTGCCTTGCTGAACTCTTGTCTGGTTGTAAAAGTGCTCTTCAAGGGCTTGGATAGAGCTTGCCTCCTGTTCCCTGAAGTCTCCGGACCAAAAAGACTTCTCTTTTTCACTTGGACGTTTCGTGCGCCGAAATGTTCGACGCACAGCTTGTTCCGCGGCGAGAAAAAAAACCCCGCACACCGACACTGATCGATGCAACGCCTTCGGGACGACCGGAACTTCGACGCACGGCCTTGCAAGGACAACGCCGCCCGACCTCCAGAGGAGAAATCGACGCGACGCCTGCCGTGAGAGCGAAACTTCGACGCACAGCCCCGCAGAACTACGCGCAGCCGGAAAACAAGCAGGAGAATCCATGCACAGACCAGGGACATCTGGTAATCCTGCGACCCACAGAAGAGACTGTCTGCGTGCCGGAAAACGACGCACGACTTCCCCGCGTGAAAAATAACGACGCAAGTCTGTGTGTGCTGGGGAGAAATCGACGCACACACCATTTTTTCACGTATCTCTTCTTCTGCGGCCCTTTGCAGAGATTTTCCACTCAAAACCAGGTACTTTGTGCTTGAAAGAGACTTTGTTTGCTTTTTAAAGACTTAAGACACTTTGGGGGTGATTCTAACTTCGGCGGGTGGCGGAGGCCGCCCGCCAAAGTTCCCCCACCAAAATACTGCTCCGCAGTCAAAAGACCGCTGAGGGTATTTTGGGATTTGCCCTGGGCTGGCGGGCGGCCGCCAAAAGGCCGCCCGCCAGCCCAGGGCAAATCAACCTTCCCACGAGGACGCCGGCTCAGAATTGAGCCGGCGTAGTGGGAAGGTGCGACGGGTGCAGTGGCACCCGTCGCGTATTTCAGTGTCTGCATAGCAGACACTGAAATACTTTGTGGGGCCCTCTTACGGGGGCCCCTGCGGCACCCCCTACCGCCATCCTGTTCCTGGCAGGAGACCCGCCAGGAACAGGATGGCGGTAGGGGGTGTCAGAATCCCCATGGCGGCGGAGCGCGCTCCGCCGCCATGGAGGATTCTGCAGGGCAGCGGGAAACCGGCGGGAGACCGCCGGTTTCCCGCATCTGACCGCGGCCGAACCGCCGCGGTCAGAATGCCCTGCGGGGCACCGCCGGTCTGTCGGCGGTGCTCCCGCCGACCATGGCCCCGGCGGTCAGAGACCACCGGGGTCAGAATGACCCCCTTTATATCACTTTTCAGTGATATCTTTACAAGTTCATATTGCATCTTTATTCATTTTGACCTACAATTATCCTGATAAATATTATATATTTTTCTAAACACTGTGTGGTGTATTTTTGTGGTGCTATATTGTGGTATTGTATGATTTATTGCACAAATACTTTACACATTGCCTTCTAAGTTAGGCCTGACTGCTCGTGCCAAGCTACCAGAGGGTGGGCACAGGCTAATTTTGGATTGTGTGTGACTTACCCTGACTAGAGTGAGGGTTCTTGCTTGGACAGAGGGTAACCTGACTGCCAACCAAAAACCCCATTTCTAACAGGTACATTGTCAGTTGTTCTTCGAAACCGTTGCCATAATGATCACAGTAGTCACAATGATAACAACCATCAGAAAAAGCAGGAGAGAGAACGGAGAGTAGAGGGGGAGAGGAAATATGGGTTGGGCTGGGGGATAGGCAGTACTTTGTGCTATAAGACATCCTTGTACGGGGGGCAGAAGAAGAGGGGTGGGGGGGTAGACCCTTATATAGGGTGGTGGGGGCTAGGTTATAATGTCATCTAACCCCTCGGTGTGGGGAGTTCACTCCTCGCTATGCCGGTAACCGGCTTGTAGGCAAGTCGCAGCGCCTGCATACAGTGTGTCATCAAATTGCGGTCGGATATCTTTACGGTGGGAAGCGGCCTATCGGAATGGTAGTATGCGCCTGGATAGTGAGTTGCCGGGATAACGGGTCAATCTGGATATGATGGTCTGAGTTTCTTAGTTTCTCTCGGCACCGCTCATGCTTGTTACTTAGTATTCTTATGCCGACTCTGATGTATGGGTCTATGACTGAAGGTTACTGATAAGAGTGTAGGAGGCCTGGATCGTTTCCCCTGGAGGAGCTGAGCAAGAGAGAGAGGGAGAAAGAAGACAGAGAAAGAGAGGAGGAGAGAGAAAAGAAAAAAAGAGGCTAATGAGAAAAGAGGGGGAAGAGTAATCTATCGAGGGGGAAAAAGAGGAGCGGAGGGTGGGGGATGAGAAAGGGAGGGGGGGAGAATGAAAGTGAAAATGGAGAGGGAGGCGGGAGTGGTGGGTGGTTTCAGTCGACCTACGGACATCCCCCAGCGAGGAAGCGGGCCAAACCTGGCCGAATATTTGGGCTTGGTCTTGCAGGTTATAGATGATTCTTTCATGCGTGGCGATGCAGGTCATAGCTATGATGCATTCTTCTGGGATTGGAGGGGCAGGCGATCGCCAGTGGAGTAGTATGCAGATTTTTGCAGTGGCTAGCAGTGTGTGTAGCAACCTCTTGTGGGGTCTGGTTAAGTCTGGGAGAGAGGTTGTGTCATGCAGAAGTATTAGGGAGGGGGGAGGTGGTGCCGGGAGTATCATAGATTCAGCCAGGGTAGAGCCCACTGTATCCCACAGTGATCGGACCGTTGGGCAATCTATTAAGATATGTTTGAGATCGCAGTATGACTCTGGGCATCGCCAGCACTTCACGTGTGGGAGGAGTCCTGTCCTGTGCAGTTTTGCTGGGGACCAGTACCAATCATGTAGGACCTTGAAGAGGCAGAACTTTAAACGTGCCTCTCGGGTACCTCTGTCCAAAGCCCATAGGATGTCTTCCCAGTTTTCCGGGTCTAATGTCTGTTGTAGTCGGGTTTGCCATTTTAAACGTAGCGTGTCTGAGAGGGGTTGGGAGTAGAGCTGTTGGATAATTAGGTCATAGAGGCCCGCCATGACTCCCCTATGTTGCCCCCACTGTTGTAAGTAGGCCACTATGGGTGAAGAACGGGATCCCCATTGGGTAACCTCGGTCCCCCGACAAATGCAGTGTTTGAGTTGCAGATATCGCCACTCTTGGCTCGGTTGGAGATTGAATTCCTCCCGTAGCCTGGGGAAGGATTTAAGCGTGTCGTTTTCCAGGATCTGGGTAATGGTATGGATACCAGCCCTCCTCCACTGCTGCCAATCCAGCACTTCACCACCTATCCGGAGTCCGCTGTTGCGCCACAGAGGTGCTTGGGTGTGAAGAAGAGGGTGGATCTCAAGCAGGCGGTGGACCCTACGCCAGGCCGCTCGTGTCGCCTTCAAGACGGGGTTCACCGAACCGATAGATGGGAGGTCGTCGCGGTAAGGCCCTCCGAGTCCCTCCTTCGTGGACAGCAATAGTGTCTCCACAGCTATCCACTGGGGCGGGTCCGGCACTCCGGACAGAGTGTTTGACAGCTGGGATAGGTGTAGTACAAGTGAATAATGCTCTACCGACGGTAGTCCCATGCCCCCGTGGGAGCGTCGGGCTAGGAGTTTAGCGGGTGATAAGCGTGGTCACATTGAACCCGATGCAAATGATCTGATGAGTGTATCTATGTTTCTCAGCGTATGGAGAGGCACCTGTAGGGGGAGAAGCCCTAGAATATAGGTGAAACGGGGCACCGTGACCATCCTTACCGCTTGTACTCTGCCCCACATGGACAGGCCCAGTTGGCTTCATTTTGCAAAATCAAGTTTCGTCCGCGCGATGAGGGGGTCAATATTGTCCGCCACCATGTGCACTAGGCCCGGATTGACTAGCACTCCCAGGTATTTAAGGCGTTTTGGTGTCCAATGGAACGGTAAGCCTAGAAGAGCTGCTCTTGTAGTCATCCGCGAGAGGGGGAGCGCCTCGCTCTTATCCCAGTTAATGCTGTAGCCGGAGAGGATTGCAAATCCATTGATAATCTCCAGCAAGGCTGGTATGGATCTTTCTAAATCTGTGAGAGTTAGTAGGACATCATCGACATATAGATAGATTTTAGAAATGCCGACCGGTAGTGGGAGACCCGTGATGGAGGGGGAGGAGCGAATAGCCGCAACAAGGGGCTCCATTGCTAACAGGAAGTGGTGAGAGGGGGCAGCCCTGTTGTGTGCCTCTTCGGATAGGGAAGGGGTATGAGAGGAAGCCTCCGCAATTGACTCTTGCCGCGGGTTGGTCGTAGACTAGCCGTACCATTGAGATAAAACTGTCTCCCAAACCAAATCTCTCCAGCGTTGTAAACAGATAAGACCACTCTATGCGATCGAATGCCTTTTCCGCGTCCAAAGACAGGGCCAGTGCCTCCTCTTGCAGGTCTCTAGAGGCCCAAAGGGTATGGCATAGAGTGCGCAAGTGGTTCCTTGAGGTGCGACCTGGTACGAACCCCACTTGTGTGTGGTGGATCAAAGACGGTATGACTTTGCGTAGTCTATTAGCCAGGATACTCGCTAGGATTTTGATGTCACTGTTTAAAAGAGATATGGGTCGATAGCTGCCACACAGCAGGGGTTCTCTCCTGGGTTTTGGTATGACGGCTATCATGGCGTTGTTGGATATGGCCCCCAGGGTCTGTGTTGAACAAGCTTCGTTCAGAGCCGCGTGTAGTATGTCAATTGCATCCTTCCCTATCCATTTATAAAACTCCGCCGGAAATCCATCCTCCCCCGGTGATTTGTGGTAAGGGAGGTCGGAGATGACTCTTTCTACTTCCTGCCTGCTTATTTCCCCTTCTAGGAGGTTGCGTCCCTCCTCGGACAAGGAGGGTAGGTCAATACCTGCCAGGAAAGCTGTACACTGCGCTGGGCTGGTTGTAGTCTCCGATGTATAAAGATGTTTGTAGAAGGACGCAAATTAGTTAGCGATGGCTTCTGGGTGTGTTAGTATTTCTCCAGAGGAGGCGCGGATGGCTGGGATGGCAAGGGCAGCTGTCCTCTGCCGAAGCTGGGCTGCCAGCAGGCGCCCTGCTTTCTTTCCCTGTTCGTGATGTCTTCCTTGTAGTCTCTGAAGAGCATACTCTGCCTGAGAGGTATACAGCTCGTTGAGGGCCATTTGGGCGCGCTCTAAGTTTCGGCGCCCAGGAGAGAGGGGTGTGTGGTATATTGTCTAGTGAGCCGGCGTATGTCAAGTTCCAGAGCCGCCTGTTTCTCTCTTCTGTCTCTAATTGCCAGTGCTGCGTCTCGCATAAGTTGCCCCCGCACCGAGGCCTTGGCTGCGGCCCACATAATTCGTCTAGAATCCACGGAGCCTAAATTATTTTGAGCGAAGGAGGTGGCGTGGTCCTGTAACTGCAGTTTACCCTGGGGCGAACGGTAGCGATGGACCGTGAATCTCCAAGGTTTACGGGCCGGGGATACAAGGCCCAGGTGGATGGCTATGCAAATCGGGTGTGGTCCGAAAGGCCGCCCTGCAATATGCGAGTATCGTGGGTGCGGGCCACGAGGTTGTGGGACAGGAGAAAGTAGTCAAGTCAGGATTGGGCGCCATGTACCGGTGAGATGAAAGTGAATTCTCGCTCTGTGGGGTGGGTCAGCCTCCAGTGGTCCACTAGGCCATTGTCCGATAATATATCGGTCTGTAGGGCTCTATCTGCATTGTTACTAACATCTAAGGGGCCCGTTCTGTCAAGTATTGGGTCTCTGGCTATGTTCCAATCCCCCCCTATTATGTAGCGGGATGCCCCTATTTCGGTCAAGAGTCGGTTGATTTGTAAGAAAAAGAGGCGTTTCGGGCCCGTTGGTGCGTAGATCTAACCCACGCACAGTGAGGAGTCACCCATCTTTAATTTGGCAAACACGTAACGGCCCTCGGGGTCGGTCCATGACTTAAGAACGGTATGCGGGAGGATTTTGCGCAGTAGCAACGCCATGCTGCATTTTCTTGGGGTGGTCTCTGTGCTGAGGGGGGGCGACAGCTAAACAGGGCGGTGCCCACCCAGTTGCTTCTCAATTTATCGGATTCCGGACCATCTAGATGTGTCTCTTGTAAGAGGGCAATGTCAGTCTGTTTGGAATTGAGATAGGATAGAACCTTTTTCCGCTTTATGAAGTGGGCCATTTACGTTCCTAGATATGATTCGCAGGGGTGGTGCTGGTCCTCTGCTTGTGTCGGACATCCTCGCGCCTTATTGAGGTCTACCCGAGTGTAGGAGCACTTGGGACAGGGCAGAGAGGAGATGCTGAGGGAGGGTTGGGTAGAAAAGGGGAAGGGACTTGACAGAGACTCTAAAGCTTGGAAGGATGAGTGATTGGGGTGGGGGGAGAGGGCGGGAAACAAGTAAGAGGTGGAAGAGGGAGGAGGAAAGGAATTAACTTCTAAAGACAGGTAAACGGAGCTGAAGGAGAGAAGGAGAATTAAGAAAGAATAAGAATAGGTAGAGAAAACGGGACACAAGTCCCGACGGTCTAAGACTGTAACCTGCGGGTCTAGTACCCAGGGCTATTGAGCTCCGTTGTCCGGCCGGCAGGCCCCGGACCGAGGGAAGCGGCGCGCACGCGGTGCCTCAGCCCCCACAATCTGGCTCTCCCATCTACCCGTAGATCCGGGTGGCTTACAGGGGAGGAAGGAGTGGTGGGGAGGGGGTGGCAGGAGGCGAGGAGCAGGGGGGAGGGGGGAAAGGGCCGTGTGTGGGATGCGTATGGCTTACGCAATGTGTTATGTGGGGTGCGGGGGACAGGGGGCCAGCGCTGCATGGGTCCGTGGCAGTTTTGGGAGGTAGTGTCTGTACCTTGTTTGCATCCGGGGGAAGGGAGCCGCCGGGAAGCGTAAGCCAATTTTGACGTTTTTTTTTAGTTTTGTCGGAGCCGGGGGGGAGGAGTCGTGGGGGTAGAGTTGCGGGTGGGTTGCTGCTGTGGAAAAGGGAGGTGCCACGCTACTGTTGCAAATCACTCAACTCAAACACAATGATGCTTTGTCAATCGTAGTAAACAATTAGCAACCATTATTGAAGGTAATCTAAATTAAAACAAATTATTAATGGATTAAAACAGCGTAACAATTCTGAGGAGATGCTCAAAATCTATTTGAACGACAAACAGGGGTTATGCTATTGAAAGATGACATTTTACCAGGTCTCTAAAAAGAGGGAGAACAAAGGAGGATACGCTAAAGCATGTAATAATAAGCAAGAATATTCAAACACTATCTAGAACAAGCAGAGGCTTTAGCCCTTTGTGACAATATGTCTATGAGTTCACGAAAAACAGGTACTCATCTCTCCTCTTTGTCTTCTCCGCAGCCAGGGCTCGTCGGTGCGGTCGTGCCGGCTCTTTGTTGATTGTAGGGAGGGTCCTGAGGGGCCTACTGTTCTTTTTGTCCTCAGGGGGGGTCCATCGTGGGTTTCAAGGGGGAGCGGGATTTGTCTCGTTCTGATAGTTGTGTGTGCATCACCACTGCTTGAAGTACTTGGCCCCTGTCGTCGTAGCTTTTCGCAAGTCTCTCAAAGTCTCTTCCCCTGCTTTGGGGGTCTGTGGTAGGGTGCATTTCAGGTTCAGGTGTGGGTATGGGATGGCCAGTACTCTGGAGTGGGCTCTGTGTGGTCTGGGGGAGTTGGGCGGTCATTTCCATGGACTGGGTTTGATCTTGCAGTCCTTCTAAGAATGTTCTCAGATCCTCCGGATCGTAGAAGTTCTGTGATTCCCCATTTTTGGTGATCCACATCCTGGCCGGCTCGAATAGACCAAATTTTACTTCTAGGCGACGGAGTTGGGTGAGGAAGGACAGGAACGCTTTCCTCCTATCAGCGGTCTCCTTGGAAAAGTCAGCTGACATCCGTATCTCCAGGTTACCCGATTGGAACGACCCTTGTGTGCGAGCCGTCTGTAGTAGTTGGCGGGCCTGCAAGTGTCGCAGGATGCAGACTATGATTGGGCGGGGGCGGCCATTTCCATCCTGTCTCTTGGGTCCCAGCCTGTGTGCCCTCTGGAACTCTAAAGGGGGATCAAATGTTATATCTGTTAGCTTGGGTAATATGTCCCGCAAGTAGGAGAATATGTCTGCGCCCTCAACGCCTTCCGGGAATCCAAGGAGGCGAACATTGTTCCTGTGACTCCTGTCCTCCAAGTCCGTCAGCTTGCTACGAAGGTGTGAGAATTCTAGGTCTCTGTCGGTCCAGGAGGCTACTTGAGTTTCCACCGTTGCCACTCGTTGGTCGAGCCCAGACATCTGCGATTGAAAACCGGCTATGTCCAGCCGCATAGATCTCGTCTCCGCTGTCAGCGCCACCATGGCATTGTCCATGCCCTCCAGCTTACGACTCACCACCGATATCTCCTGCAATATACGGTCCATTGTTGCACCTTGTGAGTCATCCGCCATGTTGGCGCGAGGAAGGGGTGGAGAGTCCTCTACTGAGGGATGTTTCTGCTGTCGAAGGGCTTCAGAGAATAGTAGTTGGCGGGTTTACCCGTTACTTTGCTCGTCGTCTTGCCCCTGGGCATTGCGGGTTCCCCCGTTCAGGTAGGGAGCCAAAAAGTGTCGGACCGTGACGCGGTTGGTGCTTGGGACAAAGTCTCAAGTGTCGAACCTCTGGGCGTCCGGGCAGCGTGCAGGTCTAGGCACAGGTACAGACCCTGGTGTTCCCCCGCTTGTCCGAGGCATGGAGGGAGGGGGTCGATGCAGCGGCAGGTCCGAGTGGGCGTTGGTTGGAAGTGTGGGGGTCATAGGAATTCTCCATGTAGGCACCGGTGGTCTCCCCGCTCACCCGAACAAGTGTCCCAGTAGGATGGCTCCTGTTGTGCTCCGTACTGTTGTGGGGCCCGTGCAGTGCTCTCCGCCCCTCACCGTTCGCCCGTCCGGGGGGGTTGCGCAACCTGCCCTCTGTCAGTCAGGGGGTCCGGCAGGCGTGTGACATAGTTAGGTATGGGGAAGAAAAGAATTCTCCTCTCTGTTAGCTTTTTGTTGCAGGGCCAGATGTGTTTTGTTACTGGTGCTCCGTCTTCTTTTTTTTTTTTATTGTTCCTTTTTTTTCCCCCTCTTTCCCCTTCTGTCCTCCCCCCCCCATTATTTCCGATCTTCTGATCCGCCCTGCCCCCGTTGGGGCCACTGTCTTTGCGCAGTTGGTGTGAGGGGGGGTAACAACCCACGGTGCCCCCCACCCTCCCAAAAGCAGTAGCAGCCCTGGGGTTGCAGTCGTTGATGGAGGAGAGAAAGGGACTCCCCGGGTCCCGGGTTCTGCAGTGGGGGAGGGAGGGTCGCGCGATGTTGCTGCCTCTCTCTCTCTCCGCGGGCCACCCAGGTCTCCGGCGTGCCCACGGGGGGCCCTCAGTCCTCCGGAGAGGGAAGGGATGAGAGGAGCGAGGCGAGCGGTGGAAGCCTCCAGACTCCCACCTCCTCCGGTAAGCAGAGGGGGGGAGGCGCGGTGACCGGTCCGGGTCAGCCAACTACCTGAGACCGCGGCTCAGCTCTCCGCAGTAGGCCTCAGCGCCATCTTCTTAGCTCCTTGTGCGCACGGAGGGGGAGAGCGCGCCCCCTCTGCAGTCGGCGCGTCGTCCGCTCGCCACCCAGCGCCGGTCCTCGGCGCTCAATATTACTGATGGTTTGGGGGGCTCTCGGCGCCCCCACGGCCCTCCGCCCCTGGTACGCAGCCCGCCGCCTAGCAGAGCTCAGCTCCTAGGCGGCCATCTCCGTTAGTGGCCAGACCACGCCTCAGCTTGGCAATCTTATTATTTATCCTCCTCACCAATTCATTTAGAGCTCTAACTGATGCGCAGCCCCTCCACTGCCACCGTGGGATGATACTTGACCAAGCAAGCACCGCATGGGGAAATCTCTTTGCCAGCCAACCGATTTCCGAATCCACCAATTCAAACAGATGCCGCCGCCCAACATGTACGAAGTCGCTATCACCTAGGTGCAGAATGATGATGCTCGGAGGTGTTTACCCCATGGCAGCATTGTGTCCAGTACCTGTCTCAATTGTGCAAGCTGGTGCCCTCCATATGTGTAGAAAGTAAGGCGGAACCCCACCTGCAATGGGTGAAATGCAGACACTGCTCACCAGCTTGCTGAACATAAGAGTGACTGATGACCCAAACATCTGTCATCTCCCCCAGCTCCTGCGTGCACTGGAATCTTCAGAACCTCCGACTGGCCACTCCACTCCCCGCATCTGACACCAAAGAGAAATAGTGGGAGAAGACAAAATGGGATGAGGCAGAGCACTTGCAGCAAATGCAATTTCACATAACGTCTATAACAGTCCGAAGACCACCTGGCAATCCTCTGTATGGCTGCACCTGAGAGCCCCATTGCCACGGCCGCCGTGGCTGCCCCAATTCTAAAGGCATGAGTGCCGAATTCAGAATCAAAAGCCGTAAGCAGACAGAGCACGCTTTAGTATTCAAGAGAATTGATACCTGGCCAGTGGGGTGCCATCTGCGTAGGCTAGCACTGCCCTCCCACCCCCTGGAGTTGATGTGTCACGAAGATGTCCAAGTTGTGGAGAGGACTGCTCTCACTGCCAGGGGCCCTATGCAACAGCAAGTTGTCACCCCTCCAGAACTGTTCAAACTTAGAAAGAGGAATGTTAATCACCAGGACCCGCGCTCTTCCATCCACTAAATGTCCACCAGCCGTAGCCCCCACTGAGTATTCTTTTTGCTCTTGGACAGCAACTCACTCAGCCTGAAGGCCCCATGAAAAGCCAAGGTAAATGCTGCCCTGGATAAGCTAACTTCCCCCAGGGAGCTACATATACCTCCAAGAAGCCCTAGGACGGCGGCCAAGCTAGTCCTATCATTGGAGCGCCTAGAATGCGGTCTTGAGCCCCTGCCAATCCTCGAGCCCCTGCCAACCCTTCAAAGCCCTCTTTAAAAGGAAATATTTAGTCCCATCAGGGTGCCCGAGCAGTTGCATGAAGAGAGATATTGCTGCAGCGTGGTGCCTTTCGCAGGCAACCAACCGACCCTAGCCCCTAAGCACCTCCAAGAATACCATGACTCACGGTGTAGCAAACTAAACAGGTATCTCAACCCACCCAAGGAATTCTGAATAAGCATTGAAGGCCCCCTCGTAGGCCCTCCTGGTATTGGGGGCTACATTGTCTGGCACAAGGTCTGGGAATCTTGGGCACAAAACTGCCAAAGTTGCTCCAGGAAGGGTGTGGGAAATACTTCAGCTCCTGGATGGTGGAACCTGAAAACTTGCATCTAAAATGGGACAGAGCATCAGCAGCATTGTTCAGCACACCTGGTACATGTTTAGCTCTAAAAAGGACATTCAAATGCAGGCACAGGAGCACAATTTCCTTCAAAACCCTCATTTTGCAGCTTGCTGGTAGATACATTCTAACACTGTCATGTTGTCCGACCAGAAAATCACTGACTGATTGTGCAAGTGCCCGGGCTAAACTGTCAGGGCCACAAGGATCGGAAGCAACTCCAGAAAACCAATATTGGCCACCAACCCAGACTGCACACATTCCTTAGGCCAGCATTGCACACACCATGCAGCCCCAAAGAGGGCTCCAAACCCCTCACTGCCCGCTGCATCCATGAAGAGACCCAGCTCCCCATTGGGCCTAGGCTGTCCAGGCCACACAACTGTTCCATTAAATTCACACAGGAATGATTCCAAATCCTCATATCCTGCTTGACCTCACTAGAGAGCCTGGTGTGGTGATGCTTTACCTTCATTCCTGCCATGGCCTGGTCAATTGGGCGGGAGAACGGACGCCCCATAGGTATGATCCATACAGCAAAATGTAGCTTCCCCACTAGCCCTTGCAGCTGATGGAGTGTGACCTTCGTAGCCCTCAAGCATGCCTGCAAGGCTTGGGAGAAAGCGTCAACCTTCTCCTCCAGAAGCCTGGATACCCCTGCCACAGAATCCAATTAAATTCTAAGAAACCCAATAGTGGTGACTGGGCCTACCATCTTGTCCCACGCCAGTAGGACCCCAAACTCCTCAATCTAGTTTTGAAAGATCCCCAAAGCGTTGGAGCATTGCTCTAAGCCGCGGGGGTCAAGGAACAGACAATCCTCAAGGTAGTGTATCACCCACGGGTGTCCAGACCTCCGTCTATTAACCCATTCAAGAAACATGCTAAACTTCTCAATATAGGAACAGGATTACAGAGCAACCCATCGGCATGCACTTATCAAAGAAGTAGCACCCTTCAAACTTGAAACCGAAGAGATAGAAGTCTTCCAGGCGAGCAGACAGCATCCAGAAACCAGACTCAATATCAGGTTTAGCCATCATAGCCCCAGGCCCCGCAGCATCTGGATTACTTGATCCAAGGACGCATACTGGACCGAGCATAAAGCCTTGTCAATAGCTTTATTTACCGTACTGCCCATGGGGGCCGACAGGTTATGAATCACTCTGAACAAAGCCATCGATAGGGACTTGGTCAAAAGGGCCCGCCACGTGGCCCAGACCCAACTCTTTTAGGATCTTTGCCCTCACCAAACCTAGGTTAGGTCTGAGAGGCTGCTGTTTTTTCAGTGAGCCCACATAGGCCCTCATTACAACCCTGGTGGTCAAAGACCGCCAGGGCTGTTCTGGAGTTTGTACCGCCAACAGGCTGGCGGTACAAACCCCGCCACTTTTGTCCCGGCGGTTTACAAGTCCCCCTCCCGCCAGCCTTTTCATGGCGGTATTAACCGCCATGAAAAGGCTGGCGGAAAGGGGAGTCGCGGGGCCCCTGGGTGCCCCATGGAGCACCCAGCGCGACGGGTGCAGCTGTGCCCGTCGCACCGCTGCTACACCGCCGTCTCCATTTGGAGCCAGCTCCCGTGTTGCGGCCGACATCCCCGCTGGGCCGGTGGGCGGAAACCAGGTTTCCACCCGGCGGCCCAGCGGGGATCTCCACATGGCCTCGGCGGGATTGCTGCTGCATTGGCAGCCGCCCGGCGGATATGTTGTAATGAGGGCCATAGTCTGTTGCTGTGATCCTGAAGCCTTCCTTAAAACACTCATGCAATATCTGAGCAGCCGCCTGGTTAGTGTAAGTATTGAGCCAAGAGACCATTGCCATTAAGTTAAGTGGGGTGGGCGCTTTGCCAAATTCCAAACTGTCACTCCTGCTTCTTGTTGCCCTTGTCTCTGGATTTTTCTAAACACTTAGATTCAGGAAGGGAGGCCAGGCTGCACAAAGTACAGCAATGTTTGAATCTATAGGTCCCAGGAGATCGGGTGCCGGGCCACTGGTAGACCTAACCTTGCCCGAAAGGGCTGTTCCGTAGCACTGTGTGGCTGATTAATAAATTGGAGCCAGGTGATTATATCAATCTGGTCCCATCCCAGGATGGGCCTATTGGCTTTGACCCTCCCAAACCTTTTATCAAAATCCTTGAAAGCTGTACCACTATATGCATCATGTGCACCCACAATTCTGTTCTGATAACAAGCCAGTTGTGCCCCCAGATCATTGAAATGCTCTGCCAAAATAGCCTGATAGGTCGAGAAGCCCCTGGCCCAATTAGCCAAAGTCTCATCAACCTTTTTCTTATGAGCACAATGGCTGTATTCCCTAGAGTGTGCACATTCTTTACATCGCGTAACCTCCTCCTTCTCAGATTTATCAACCAGCAGACCAACCACATACGTCCCTTTCCATATTTTTTCTTTTGCCTCTGTTGGCACATGCAAACCCAATCGATCATGCTCAGAGTGAATATCACCCAAATCCATTGGGGATAAAGAGCTCCCAGTACTTGTACTCACCATCCCCTGCGCAGGGGCAGACGCCAACTTGGCTGACGCTTCCCCCGGAATGGTGACACTCACTGCTGTACTCGACGCAGCTGTCGTTTGACTCAATGGCTCAGCAGGAACCACACCTGCTTGTAGAGCATGTCTCCCTACTGGTGCTGAAGAGATAGAGGGGGAGTCCCCCCAACCCCATCTTGGACCTGCACCCAGTCGTGCTCCCCTGTGCTCCCTGACCATACTTTGTGCTACCCAAGTGAGACACTAGTGCTCTCTCCATAACATCACCCTCACCAGTCCCTGCCAAGGCAACCCCCCCCCACCAAGGGGGCAGACAGCGCTCCCACCTCCGAGAGGCATGGCAACACAGATGCTAAATTAGCCTCCACGTTCTGCTGTACATGCCCCTCGCAGAGGTAACTTCTATAGCTATACCAGAATCCAGATTCCGAACAACACCACTGACCACCGTCATCCCAGTGACTGTAGTGGTAGTACTCTGCACGACCAGCTGGCCAGAAGTCATCCGCATCGGGAGCCAAGGGTCCAGGCGCGACCCCCAAGGATGGGACCAGTGCCACCAAATGCCCTGCTATCAAGGCACCGGAAAACAGCAAATATTATTAGCAGGTAGTATGCTTGCTCTGAGGAAAAACTGCTGGACAAGTTATAAAAAGGTGGGGCAGTGAACCAGGATTACACGAGGAAAGAATAAAATAACACCAGCAAAACCAACCAAATTAGCCCTAATGCTGATGTCCACCATGCTGTTAATGCCCCATCACAGACAAACCACTAACGAGGGTCAGCAGATGGATCTCCCCAACAAAGCTGACTACATCCCAGGCTCAGCATGCTCAAACATTCTGCAACAGTTCCTCAGAAGCAATCTCCCCTGTTGTTGTGAACCCTACAAAAGTATACAAAGAGTGCCACCATGTGGCAGGTTGTTGAAAGAGCTGCTGTTGACAATAAAGTGCTGGCGCTGAGCACTGGAAACCACCGGCTCAAATCAAGCACTGAGTGCCAAAGGAACCGCATCAAAGGGAGAGAGAGCCTGCAAACCTTGACTCTCAGCATAGCTTGTGCTGCAACTGAATACATAAAACCTGTGCTGATTCACTGACCCATCTGAATCAGTGCTGTACTGTATCACTGCAGCAGTCACTGTATGCACTGTCGGTGCAAGCACTGTCGGTGCACACTACCTGCCCTTGGACACACTGTCATTTCATGAACTGTCACTGCACACACTGTTGGTTCACAAAACCTGTCCGTGCAAAAACTGCCACTGAACACTAGACACTCTGCACACATTGTTAGTGCACACTGCATGTCCTGGCACAAACTGTAGACGGACACTGCACTCTCTGTACACACTGTATGTGCACACTACCTGTCCTTGCACAAACTGTAGGTGACACTGCACTCTCTGCACACACTGTAAGTGCACACACTCAGTCCACACTACCTGTCCATGCAAAAACTGCCACTGAACACTAGACACTCTTCACACACTCTCAATGAACACTACTTGCCCTTGCACACACTGTCACTACGGATTACACCCTCTGCACACACTGTCACTCCATGAACTGTCACTGCACACACTGTTGGTTCACAAAACCTGTCCTTGCACAAACGGCCACTGAACGCTAGACACTGCACACATTGTCAGTGCACACTACCTGCCCTTGCGCACACTGTCACTAAGGATTACACCCCTCTGCACACACTGTCACTCCATGAACTGTCATTGCACACACTGTTGGTTCACAAAACCTGTCCTTGCACAAACCACCACTGAACACTAGACACTCTGCACACATTGTTAGTGCACACTGCATGTCCTGGCACAAACTGTAGACGGACACTGCACTCTCTGTACACACTGTATGTGCACACTACCTGTCCTTGCACAAACTTTAGGTGACACTGCACTCTCTGCACACACTGTAAGTGCACACACTCAGTCCACACTACCTGTCCATGCAAAAACTGCCACTGAACACCAGACACTCTTCACACACTCTCAATGAACACTACTTGCCCTTGCACACACTGTCACTACGGATTACACCCTCTGCACACACTGTCACTCCATGAACTGTCACTGCACACACTGTTGGTTCACAAAACCTGTCCTTGCACAAACGGCCACTGAACGCTAGACACTGCACACATTGTCAGTGCACACTACCTGCCCTTGCGCACACTGTCACTAAGGATTACACCCCTCTGCACACACTGTCACTCCATGAACTGTCATTGCACACACTGTTGGTTCACAAAACCTGTCCTTGCACAAACCACCACTGAACACTAGACACTCTGCACACATTGTTAGTGCACACTGCATGTCCTGGCACAAACTGTAGACGGACACTGCACTCTCTGTACACACTGTATGTGCACACTACCTGTCCTTGCACAAACTGTAGGTGACACTGCACTCTCTGCACACACTGTAAGTGCACACACTCAGTCCACACTACCTGTCCTTGCACAAACTGCCACTGAACACTAGACACTCTGCACACACTGTCAGTGAACTCTACCTGTCCTTGCACACACTGTCACTAAGGATTACACCCCTCTGCACACACTTTCACTCCATGAACTGTCACTGCACACACTGTTGGTTCACAAAACCTGTCCTTGCACAAACTGCCACTGAAGACTAGACACTCTGCACACACTGTCAGTGCACACTACCTACTCTTGCACACACTGTCACTAAGCACAAACTGTAGGTGGACACTGCACTCTTTGCACACACAGTCAGTGGACACACTGTTGTGCATACTACCTGCCCTTGCACACACTATAATTGGCACTACACTGTCTGCACACACTGTCAGTTCACACACTGAGTGCACACTACCTGCCCATGCACAAACTGTAGGTGGACAATGCACTCTTTGCACACACTGTCAGTGCACAGTCACTACCTGTCCTTGCACAAACTGTAGGTGACACTGCACTCTCTGCACACACTGTCAGTGCACACTACCTGTGCTTGCACAAACTGTAGGCAGACACTGCACTATCTGTGCACACTGCCAGGGGACACAACCTGTCCTTGCGCAAACTGTAACTAACACTACACTGTCTGCACACACTGTCACTCCATGAACAGTCACTGCATACACCGCCTGCCTTTGCACAGGTTATTAATGGATTGCACATTCTGTTGCACATTGTTACTGTACACTATCTGTCCCTGTACACTATCAGTGCACACTGTCACTACACACCAGAATCAGTAGCACACACTGCCACTAAACACACTGTCGTTGCAGACTATCTGTCGTGTGAAACAGTGTGAGTGCCACACTGCTGCACTCTGCTTAGCCCCACACACACTGACAGTGAATGCTCCTTGCACCAGGGCTCAGTGCCACACTGCTACGCTCTGCTTAGCCCCACACACACTGACAGTGAACACTGCTTGCACCGGGGCTCAGTGTCAGTGCCACACCGCTGCACTCTGCTTAGCCCCACACACACTGACAGTGAACCCTCCTTGCACCAGGACTCAGTGCCACACTGCTGCGCTCTGCTTAGCCTCACACACACCGACAGTGAGCACTCCTTGCACCAGGGCTCTGTGTCAGTGCCACACCTCTGCACTCTGCTTAGCCCCACACACATCGACAGTGAGCACTCCTTGCACCAGGGCTCAGTGCCATACCGCTGTGCTCTGCTTAGCCCCACACACACTGACAGTGACCACTCCTGGCACCGGGGCTCAGTGTCAGTGCCACACTGCTGCGCTCTGCTTAGCCCCACACACACTGACAGTGAAGGCCACACTGTTGTGCTCTGCTCAGCCCCACACACACTAACAGTGAGCACTCCTTGCACCAGGGCTCAGTGCCATACCGCTGTGCTCTGCTTAGCCCCACACACACTGACAGTGAGCACTCCTTGCACCGGGGCTCAGTGTCAGTGCCACACCGCTGCACTCTGCTTAGCCCCACTCACACTGACAGTGAACACTCCTTGCACCGGGGCTCAGTGTCAGTGCCACACTGCTGTGCGCTGCTTAGCCCCACATGCACTGACAGTGAGCACTCCTCGCACCAGGGCTCAGTGTCAGTGCCACACCGCTGCGCTCTGCTTAGTCCAACACGCACTGACAGTGAACAGTCCTCGCACCAGCACTCAGTGTCAGTGCCACACCGCTGTGCTCTGCTTAGCCCCACACGCACTGACAGTGAGCACTCCTCGCACCGGAGCTCAGTGTCAGTGCCACACTGCTGTGCTCTGGTTAGCCCCACACACACCAACAGTGAAGACTCCTCTCACCGGGGCTCAGTGTCAGTGCCACACCGTTGCACTCTGCTTAGCCCCACACATACTGACAGTGAAGACTCCTCGCACCAGGGCTCAGTGTCAGTGCCACACCGCTGTGCTCTGCTTAGCCCCACACGCACTGACAGTGAGCACTCCTCGCACCGGGGGGCTCAGGGTCAGTGTCACTTTGCTGCACTCTGCTTAGCCCCACACACACTGACAGTGGCCACACCGCTGCGCTCTGCTTAGCCCCACAAGCCCTGACAGTGAGCACTCCTTGCACCAGGGCTCAGTGTCAGTGCCACACCGCTGTGCTCTGCTTAGCCCCACACACACTGACAGTGAACACTCCTTGCATCAGGGCTCAGTGTAAGTGCCACACCTATGCGCTCTGCTTAGCCACACACACACTGACAGTGAACACTCCTTGCACCGGGGCTCAATGTCAGTGCCACACCGCTGTGCTCTGCTTAGCCCCACACACTGACAGTGAGCACTCCTTGCAACTGGGCTCAATGTCAGTACCACACCGCTGTGCTCTGGTCAGCCCCACAAACACCACCAGTGAACACTCCTCGCACCGGGGCTCAGTGTCAGTACCACAACGCTGTGCTCTGGTTAGCCCCACACACACTGACAGTGAGCACTCCTCGAACCGGGGCTCAGTGTCAGTGCACACTGCTCCGCTCTGCTTAGCCCCACACACACAGACAGTGAACACTCCTTGCACCAGGGCTCAGTGTCAGTGCCACACTGCTGCACTCTGCTTAGCACCACACACCCTGACAGTGAGCACTCCTTGCACCAGGGCTCGGTGTCACTGCACACTGCTGCACTCTGCTTAGCCCCCTACACACTGACAGTGAGCACTCTTTGCACCAGTGAACACTCCTTGCACCAGGGCTTAGTGTCAGTACCACACCGCTGTGCTCTGCTTACTCCCACACAGACTGAAAGTGAACACTCCTTGCACCAGGGCTCAGTGTCAGTGCCACACCGCTGCGCTCTGCTTAGCTCCACACGCACCAATAGTGAGCACTCCTTGCATCGGGGCTCAGTGTCAGTGCCACACTGCTGTGCTCTGCTTAACCCCACACACACTGACAGTGAACACACCTTGCACTAGGGCTCAGTGTCCGTGTCACACCGCTGTGCTCTGCTTAGCCCCACACGCACTGACAGTGAGCACTCCTTGCACCAGGGATCAGTGTCAGTGCCACACCGCTGCGCTCTGCTTAGCCCCACACACACCAACAGTGAGAACTCCTTCCACCGGGGCTCAGTGTCAGTGCACACCACTCGCTCTGCCTAGCCTCACACACACGGACAGTGAGCACTCCTTGCACCAGGGCTCAGTGTCAGTGCCACACTGCTGCGCTCTGCTTAGCCCTACATGCACCGAGAGTGAGCACTCCTTGCACCGGGGCTCAGTGTCAGTGCCACACCGCTGCACTCTGCTTAGCCCCACACACACTGACAGTGAGCACTCCTTGCACCATGGCTCAGTGTCATAGCCACACGGCTGCGCTCTGCTTAGCCCCACACACACCGACAGTGAACACTCCTTGCACCAGGGCACAGTGTCACTGTCACACCACTGCACTCTGCTTAGCCCCACGCACTGACAGTGAGCACTCATTGCACCAGGGCTCAGTGTCAGTGCCGCACCGCTGCGCTCTGCTTAGCCCCACACCCACTGACAGTGAGCACTCCTTGCACCGGGGCTCAGTGTCAGTGCCACACTGCTGCACTCTGCTTAGCCCCACATGCACTGACAGTGAGCACTCCTCGCACCGGGGCTCAGTGTCAATGCCACACCGCTGCACTCTGCTTAGCCCCACACGCACTGACAGTGAGCACTCCTTGCACTGGGGCTCAGTGTCAGTGCCACACTGCTGCACTCTGCTTAGCCCCACACAAACGGACAGTGAGCACTCCTTGTACCAGAGCTCAGTGTCAGTGCCACACTGCTGCGCTCTGCTTAGCCCTACACACACTGACAGTGAACACTCCTTGCACCAGGGCTCAGTGTCACTGCACACTAATGTGCTCTGCTTAGCCCCACAAACACTGACAGTGAACACTCCTTGCACCAGAGCACAGTGCCACTACACACTGCTGCGCTCTCCTTAGCCCCACCCACACTGACAGTGAAGGCCACACCGCTGTGCTCTGCTTAGCCCCACATGCACTGACACTGAGCACTCCTCGCACCAGGGATCAGTGTCAGTGCCACACCGCTGCGCTCTGCTTAATCCCACACGCACTGACAGTGAACAGTCCTCGCACCAGGGCTCAGTGTCAGTGCCACACCGCTGCGCTCTGCTTAGCACCACACGCACTGACAGTGAGCACTCCTCGCACCAGAGCTCAGTGTCAGTGCCACACCACTGTGCTCTGGTTAGCCCCACACACACCGACAGTGAAGACTCCTCGCACCGTGGCTCACTGTCAGTGCCACACTGACTGCACTCTGCTTAGCCCCACACATACTGACAGTGAACACTCCTTGTACCAGGGCTCAGTGTCAGTGCCACACCGCTGCGCTCTGCTTAGCCCCACACGCACTGACAGTGAGCACTCCTTGCATCTGGGCTCAGTCCCACACTGCTGCACTCTGCTTAGCCCCACACACACTTACAGTGAGCACTCCTTGCTCCGGGGCTCAGTGTCAGTGCCACACCGCTGCGCTCTTGGTAGCTCCACAGACACTGACAGTGAGCACACCTTGCACCAGGGCTCAGTGTCAGTGCCACACTGCTGCACTCTGCTTAGCCCCACACACCAACAGTGAGCACTACTTGCACCGGGGCTCAGTGTCAGTGCACACCGCTGTGCTCTGCTTAGCCCCACACACATAGACAGTGAGCACTCCTTGCACCAGGGCTCAGTGTCAGTGCCACACTGCTGCGCTCTGCTTAGCCCCACACACACTGACAGTGAGCACTCCTGGCACCGGGGCTCAGTGTCAGTGCTACACGGCTACACTCTGCTTATCCCCACACCCATAGACAGTGAGCACTCCTTGCTCCGGGGCTCAGTGTCAGTGCCACACTGCTGTGCTCTTGTTAGCCCCAAACACTCTGACAGTACGCACTCCTTGCTCCGGGGCTCAGTGTCAGTGCCACACCACTGCACTCTTGTTAGCTCCACAGACACTGACAGTGAGCACACCTTGCACCAGGGCTCAGTGTCAGTGCCACACTGCTGCACTCTTGTTAGCCCCACACACACCGACAGTGAGCACTCCTTGCACCAGGGCTCAGTGTCAGTGCCACACCGCTGCGCTCTGCTTAGCCCCACACTCACTGACAGTGAGCACTCCTTGCACCGGGCTCAGTGTCAGTGCCACACTGCTGTGCTCTTGTTAGCCCCACACACACTGACAGTGAGCATTCCTTGCACTGGGGCTCTGTGTCAGTGCCACCCCGCTGCACTCTGCTTAGCCCCACACACACTGACAGTGAGCACCCGTGGACCAGGGCTCAGTGTCAGTGCCACATCGCTGCGCTCTGCTTAGCCCCACACACACTGACAGTGGGCACTCCTTGCACCAGTGCTCAGTGTCAGTGCCACACTGCTGCACTCTTGTTAGCCCCACCCACACTGACAGTGAGCACTCCTTGCTCCGGGGCTCGGTGTCAGTGCCACACCGCTGAGTCTTGTTAGCTCCATAGACACTGACAGTGAGCACACCTTGCACCAGGGCTCAGTGTCAGTGCCACACTGCTGCTCTCTGCTTAGCCCCACACACCAACAGTGAGCACTACTTGCACCGGGGCTCAGTGTCAGTGCACACCGCTGTGCTCTGCTTAGCCCCACACACATAGACAGTGAGCACTCCTTGCACCAGGGCTCAGTGTCAGTGCCACACTGCTGCGCTCTGCTTAGCCCCACACACACTGACAGTGAGCACTCCTGGCACCGGGGCTCAGTGTCAGTGCTACACCGCTACACTCTGCTTATCCCCACACCCATAGACAGTGAGCACTCCTTGCTCCGGGGCTCAGTGTCAGTGCCACACTGCTGTGCTCTTGTTAGCCCCACACACTCTGACAGTACGCACTCCTTGCTCCGGGGCTCAGTGTCAGTGCCACACCACTGCACTCTTGTTAGCTCCACAGACACTGACAGTGAGCACACCTTGCACCAGGGCTCAGTGTCAGTGCCACACTGCTGCACTCTTGTTAGCCCCACACACACCGACAGTGAGCACTCCTTGCACCAGGGCTCAGTGTCAGTGCCACACCGCTGCGCTCTGCTTAGCCCCACACACACTGACAGTGAGCACTCCTTGCACCGGGGCTCAGTGTCAGTTCCACACTTCTGTGCTCTTGTTAGCCCCACACACACTGACAGTGAGCATTCCTTGCACTGGGGCTCCGTGTCAGTGCCACCCCGCTGCACTCTGCTTAGCCCCACACACACTGACAGTGAGCACCCGTGGCACCAGGGCTCAGTAACAGTGCCACATCGCTGCGCTCTGCTTAGCCCCACACACACTGACAGTGGGCACTCCTTGCACCAGTGATCAGTGTCAGTGCCACACTGCTGCACTCTTGTTAGCCCCACCCACACTGACAGTGAGCACTCCTTGCTCCGGGGCTCGGTGTCAGTGCCACACCGCTGCGCTCTTGTTAGCTCCATAGACACTGACAGTGAGCACACCTTGCACCAGGGCTCAGTGTCAGTGCCATACTGCTGCTCTCTGCTTAGCCCCACACACCAACAGTGAGCACTCCTGGCACCAGGGCTCAGTGTCAGTGCTACACCGCTGCACTCTACTTATCCCCACACACACGGACAGTGAACACTCCTTGCCGAAGGGCTCTGTGTCAGTGCCACACCACTGCACTCTGCTTAGCCCAACACACACTGGCTGTGAGCACTCCTGGCACGGGGCTCAGTGTCAGTGCTACATCGCTGCACTTTGCTTAGCCCCACACACACTGACAGTGAGCACTCGTGGCACCAGGGCTCAGTGTCAGTGCCACACCGCTGCGCTCTGCTTAGCCCCACACACACTGACAGTGGGCACTCCTTACACAGGGGGTCAGTGTCAGTGCCACACTGCTGCACTCTTGTTAGCCCCACACACACTGACAGTGGGCACTCCTTACACCAGGGCTCAGTGTCAGTGCCACACTGCTGCGCTCTGCTTAGCCCCACACACACTGACAGTGGGCACTCCTTGCACCAGGGCTCAGTGTCAGTGCCACACCGCTGTGCTCTGCTTAGCACCACACACAGACAGTGAGCACTCCTTGCAATGGGGCTCAGTGTCAGTGCACACTGCTGCGCTGTGCTTAGCCCCACACGCACCGACAGTGAGCACTCCTTGCACCGGGGCTCAGTGTCAGTGCCACACCGCTGCACTCTTGTTAGCTCCACAGACACTGACAGTGAGCACACCTTGCACCAGGGCTCAGTGTCAGTGCCACACTGCTGCGCTCTGCTTAGCCCCACACACCAACAGTGAGCACTCCTTGCACCGGGGCTCAGTGTCAGTGCACACCACTGCGCTCTGCTTAGCCCCACACACACTGAGAGTGAGCACTCCTCGCACCAGAGCTCAGTGTCAGTGCCACACCGCTGTGCTCTGGTTAGCCCCACACACACCGACAGTGAGGACTCCTTGCACCGGGGCTCACTGTCAGTGCCACACTGCTGCACTCTGCTTAGCCCCACACATACTGACAGTGAACACTCCTCGCCCCAGGGATCAGTGTCAGTGCCACACCGCTGCGCTCTGCTTAGCCCTACACGCACTGACAGTGAGCACTCCTTGCATCGGGGCTCAGTCCCACACTGCTGCACTCTGCTTAGCCCCACACACACTAACAGTGAGCACTCCTTGCTCCGGGGCTCAGTGTCAGTGCCACACCGCTGCGCTCTTGGTAGCTCCACAGACACTGACAGTGAGCACACCTTGCACCAGGGCTCAGTGTCAGTGCCACACTGCTGCGCTCTGCTTAGCCCCACACACATGGACAGTGAGCACTCCTTGCACCAGGGCTCAGTGTCAGTGCCACAACGCTGCGCTCTGCTTAGCCCCACACACACTGACAGTGAGCACTCCTGGCACCGGGGCTCAGTGTCAGTGCTACACCGCTACACTCTGCTTATCCCCACACCCATAGACAGTGAGCACTCCTTGCTCCGGGGCTCAGTGTCAGTGCCACACTGCTGTGCTCTTGTTAGCCCCACACACTCTGACAGTGAGCACTCCTTGCTCCGGGGCTCAGTGTCAGTGCCACACCGCTGCGCTCTTGTTAGCTCCACAGACACTGACAGTGAGCACACCTTGCACCAGGGCTCAGTGTCAGTGCCACACTGCTGCACTCTTGTTAGCCCCACAGACACTGACAGTGAGCATTCCTTGCACCAGGGCTCAGTGTCAGTGCCACACCGCTGTGTTCTGCTTAGCACCACACACACAGACAGTGAGCACTCCTTGCACTGGGGCTCAGTGTCAGTGCCACACTGCTGTGCTCTGCTTAGCCCCACACACACCGACAGTGAGCACTCCTTGCAATGGGGCTCAGTGTCAGTGCACACTGCTGCGCTGTGCTTAGCCCCACACGCACCGACAGTGAGCACTCCTTGCACCGGGGCTCAGTGTCAGTGCCACACCCCTGCACTCTTGTTAGCTCCACAGACACTGACAGTGAGCACACCTTGCACCAGGGCTCAGTGTCAGTGCCACACTGCTGCGCTCTGCTTAGCCCCACACACCAACAGTGAGCACTCCTTTCACCGGGGCTCAGTGTCAGTGCACACCGCTGCGCTCTGCTTAGCCCCACACACACTGACAGTGAGCACTCCTCGTACCAGAGCTCAGTGTCAGTGCCACACCGCTGTGCTCTGGTTAGCCCCACACACACCGAAAGTGAGGACTCCCGCACCGGGGCTCACTGTCAGTGCCACACTGCTGCACTCTGCTTAGCCCCACACATACTGACAGTGAACACTCTTTGCACCAGGGCTCAGTGTCAGTGCCACACCGCTGCGCTCTGCTTAGCCCCACACGCACTGACAGTGAGCACTCCTTGCATCGGGTCTCAGTCCCACACTGCTGCACTCTGCTTAGCACCACACACACTAACAGTGAGCACTCCTTGCTCCGGGGCTCAGTGTCAGTGCCACACCGCTGCGCTCTTGGTAGCTCCACAGACACTGACAGTGAGCACACCTTGCACCAGGGCTCAGTGTCAGTGCCACACTGCTGCGCTCTGCTTAGCCCCACACACCAACAGTGAGCACTACTTGCACCGGGGCTCAGAGTCAGTGCACACCGCTGTGCTCTGCTTAGCCCCACACACATAGACAGTGAGCACTCCTTGCACCAGGGCTCAGTGTCAGTGCCACACTGCTGCGCTCTGCTTAGCCCCACACACACGGACAGTGAGCACTCCTTGCACTGGGGCTCAGTGTCAGTGCCACACTGCTGTGCTCTGCTTAGCCCCACACACACCGACAGTGAGCACTCCTTGCAATGGGGCTCAGTGTCAGTGCCACACCGCTGTGCTCTGCTTAGCCCCACACGCTCTGACAGTGAGCACTCCTCGCACCGGGGCGCTCAGGGTCAGTGTCACTTTTCTGCACTCTGCTTAGCCCCACACACACTGACAGTGGCCACACCGCTGCGCTCTGCTTAGCCCCACAAGCCCTGACAGTGAGCACTCCTTGCACCAGGGCTCAGTGTCAGTGCCACACCGCTGTGCTCTGCTTAGCCCCACACACACTGACAGTGAACACTCCTTGCACCAGGGCTCAGTGTAAGTGCCACACCTATGCGCTCTGCTTACCCACACACACACTGATAGTGAACACTCCTTGCACCGGGGCTCAATGTCAGTGCCACACCTCTGTGCTCTGCTTAGCCCCACACACTGACAGTGAGCACTCCTTGCAACTGGGCTCAATGTCAGTACCACACCGCTGTGCTCTGGTCAGCCCCACAAACACCACCAGTGAACACTCCTCGCACCAGGGCTCAGTGTCAGTACCACAACGCTGTGCTCTGGTTAGCCCCACACACACTGACAGTGAGCACTCCTCGCACAGGGGCTCAGTGTCAGTGCACACTGCTCCGCTCTGCTTAGCCCCACACACACAGACAGTGAACACTCCTTGCACCAGGGCTCAGTGTCAGTGCCACACTGCTGCACTCTGCTTAGCACCACACACCCTGACAGTGAGCACTCCTTGCACCAGGGCTCAGTGTCACTGCACACTGCTGCACTCTGCTTAGCCGCCTACACACTGACAGTGAGCACTCTTTGCACCAGTGAACACTCCTTGAACCAGGGCTTAGTGTCAGTACCACACCGCTGTGCTCTGCTTAGTCCCACACAGACTGAAAGTGAACACTCCTTGCACCAGGGCTCAGTGTCAGTGCCACACCGCTGCGCTCTGCTTAGCCCCACACACACCAACAGTGAGAACTCCTTCCACCGGGGCTCAGTGTCAGTGCACACCACTCGCTCTGCCTAGCCCCACACACACGGACAGTGAGCACTCCTTGCACCAGGGCTCAGTGTCAGTGCCACACTGCTGCGCTCTGCTTAGCCCCACATGCACCGAGAGTGAGCACTCCTTGCACCGGGGCTCAGTGTCAGTGCCACACCGCTGCACTCTGCTTAGCCCCACACACACTGACAGTGAACACTCCTTGCACCAGGGCTCAGTGTCACTGCACACTAATGTGCTCTGCTTAGCCCCACACACACTGACAGTGAACACTCCTTGCACCAGAGCACAGTGCCACTACACACTGCTGCGCTCTCCTTAGCCCCACCCACACTGACAGTGAAGGCCACACCGCTGTGCTCTGCTTAGCCCCACATGCACTGACACTGAGCACTCCTCGCACCAGGGATCAGTGTCAGTGCCACACCGCTGCGCTCTGCTTAATCCCACACGCACTGACAGTGAACAGTCCTCGCACCAGGGCTCAGTGTCAGTGCCACACCGCTGCGCTCTGCTTAGCACCACACGCACTGACAGTGAGCACTCCTCGCACCAGAGCTCAGTGTCAGTGCCACACCACTGTGCTCTGGTTAGCCCCACACACACCGACAGTGAAGACTCCTCGCACCGTGGCTAACTGTCAGTGCCACACTGACTGCACTCTGCTTAGCCCCACACATACTGACAGTGAACACTCCTTGTACCAGGGCTCAGTGTCAGTGCCACACCGCTGCGCTCTGCTTAGCCCCACACGCACTGACAGTGAGCACTCCTTGCATCTGGGCTCAGTCCCACACTGCTGCACTCTGCTTAGCCCCACACACAATAACAGTGAGCACTCCTTGCTCCAGGGGTCAGTGTGAGTGCCACACCGCTGCGCTCTTGGTAGCTCCACAGACACTGACAGTGAGCACACCTTGCACCAGGGCTCAGTGTCAGTGCCACACTGCTGCACTCTGCTTAGCCCCACACACCAACAGTGAGCACTACTTGCACCGGGGCTCAGTGTCAGTGCACACCGCTGTGCTCTGCTTAGCCCCACACACATAGACAGTGAGCACTCCTTGCACCAGGGCTCAGTGTCAGTGCCACACTGCTGCGCTCTGCTTAGCCCCACACACACTGAGAGTGAGCACTCCTGGCACCGGGGCTCAGTGTCAGTGCTACACCGCTACACTCTGCTTATCCCCACACCCATAGACAGTGAGCACTCCTTGCTCCGGGGCTCAGTGTCAGTGCCACACTGCTGTGCTCTTGTTAGCCCCACACACTCTGACAGTACGCACTCCTTGCTCCGGGGCTCAGTGTCAGTGCCACACCACTGCACTCTTGTTAGCTCCACAGACACTGACAGTGAGCACACCTTGCACCAGGGCTCAGTGTCAGTGCCACACTGCTGCACTCTTGTTAGCCCCACACACACCGACAGTGAGCACTCCTTGCACCAGGGCTCAGTGTCAGTGCCACACTGCTGCGTTCTGCTTAGCCCCACACACACTGACAGTGAGCACTCCTTGCACCGGGGCTCAGTGTCAGTGCCACACTGCTGTGCTCTTGTTAGCCCCACACACACTGACAGTGAGCATTCCTTGCACTGGGGCTCTGTGTCAGTGCCACCCCGCTGCACTCTGCTTAGCCCCACACACACTGACAGTGAGCACCCGTGGCACCAGGGCTCATTGTCAGTGCACACTGCTCCGCTCTGCTTAGCCACACACACACAGACAGTGAACACTCCTTGCACCAGGGCTCAGTGTCAGTGCCACACTGCTGCACTCTGCTTAGCACCACACACCCTGACAGTGAGCACTCCTTGCACCAGGGCTCGGTGTCACTGCACACTGCTGCACTCTGCTTAGCCCCCTACACACTGACAGTGAGCACTCTTTGCACCAGTGAACACTCCTTGATCCAGGGCTTAGTGTCAGTACCACACCGCTGTGCTCTGCTTAGTCCCACACAGACTGAAAGTGAACACTCCTTGCACCAGGGCTCAGTGTCAGTGCCACACCGCTGCGCTCTGCTTAGCTCCACACGCACCAACAGTGAGCACTCCTTGCATCGAGGCTCAGTGTCAGTGCCACACTGCTGTGCTCTGCTTAACCCCACACACACTGACAGTGAACACACCTTGCACCAGGGCTCAGTGTCAGTGCCGCACCGCTGCGCTCTGCTTAGCCCCACACGCACTGACAGTGAGCACTCCTTGCACCAGGGATCAGTGTCAGTGCCACACCGCTGCGCTCTGCTTAGCCCCACACACACCAACAGTGAGAACTCCTTCCACCGGGGCTCAGTGTCAGTGCACACCACTCGCTCTGCCTAGCCCCACACACACGGACAGTGAGCACTGCTTGCACCAGGGCTCAGTATCAGTGCCACACTGCTGCGCTCTGCTTAGCCCCACATGCACCGAGAGTGAGCACTCCTTGCACCGGGGCTCAGTGTCAGTGCCACACCGCTGCACTCTGCTTAGCCCCACACACACTGACAGTGAACACTCCTTGCACCAGGGCTCAGTGTCACTGCACACTAATGTGCTCTGCTTAGCCCCACACACACTGACAGTGAACACTCCTTGCACCAGAGCACAGTGCCACTACACACTGCTGCGCTCTCCTTAGCCCCACCCACACTGACAGTGAAGGCCACACCGCTGTGCTCTGCTTAGCCCCACATGCACTGACACTGAGCACTCCTCGCACCAGGGATCAGTGTCAGTGCCACACCGCTGCGCTCTGCTTAATCCCACACGCACTGACAGTGAACAGTCCTCGCACCAGGGCTCAGTGTCAGTGCCACACCGCTGCGCTCTGCTTAGCACCACACGCACTGACAGTGAGCACTCCTCGCACCAGAGCTCAGTGTCAGTGCCACACCACTGTGCTCTGGTTAGCCCCACACACACCAACAGTGAAGACTCCTCGCACCGTGGCTCACTGTCAGTGCCACACTGACTGCACTCTGCTTAGCCCCACACATACTGACAGTGAACACTCCTTGTACCAGGGCTCAGTGTCAGTGCCACACCGCTGCGCTCTGCTTAGCCCCACACGCACTGACAGTGAGCACTCCTTGCATCTGGGCTCAGTCCCACACTGCTGCACTCTGCTTAGCCCCACACACACTAACAGTGAGCACTCCTTGCTCCGGGGCTCAGTGTCAGTGCCACACCGCTGCGCTCTTGGTAGCTCCACAGACACTGACAGTGAGCACACCTTGCACCAGGGCTCAGTGTCAGTGCCACACTGCTGCACTCTGCTTAGCCCCACACACCAACAGTGAGCACTACTTGCACCGGGGCTCAGTGTCAGTGCACACCACTGTGCTCTGCTTAGCCCCACACACATAGACAGTGAGCACTCCTTGCACCAGGGCTCAGTGTCAGTGCCACACTGCTGCGCTCTGCTTAGCCCCACACACACTGACAGTGAGCACTCCTGGCACCGGGGCTCAGTGTCAGTGCTACACCGCTACACTCTGCTTATCCCCACACCCATAGACAGTGAGCACTCCTTGCTCCGGGGCTCAGTGTCAGTGCCACACTGCTGTGCTCTTGTTAGCCCCACACACTCTGACAGTACGCACTCCTTGCTCCGGGGCTCAGTGTCAATGCCACACCACTGCACTCTTGTTAGCTCCACAGACACTGACAGTGAGCACACCTTGCACCAGGGCTCAGTGTCAGTGCCACACTGCTGCACTCTTGTTAGCCCCACACACACCGACAGTGAGCACTCCTTGCACCAGGGCTCAGAGTCAGTGCCACACCGCTGCGTTCTGCTTAGCCCCACACACACTGACAGTGAGCACTCCTTGCACCGGGGCTCAGTGTCAGTGCCACACTGCTGTGCTCTTGTTAGCCCCACACACACTGACAGTGAGCATTCCTTGCACTGGGGCTCTGTGTCAGTGCCACCCGCTGCACTCTGCTTAGCCCCACACACACTGACAGTGAGCACCCGTGGCACCAGGGCTCAGTGTCAGTGCCACATCGCTGCGCTCTGCTTAGCCCCACACACACTGACAGTGGGCACTCCTTGCACCAGTGCTCAGTGTCAGTGCCACACTGCTGCACTCTTGTTAGCCCCACCCACACTGACAGTGAGCACTCCTTGCTCCGGGGCTCGGTGTCAGTGCCACACCGCTGAGTCTTGTTAGCTCCATAGACACTGACAGTGAGCGCACCTTGCACCAGGGCTCAGTGTCAGTGCCACGCTGCTGCTCTCTGCTTAGCCCCACACACCAACAGTGAGCACTACTTGCACCGGGGCTCAGTGTCAGTGCACACCGCTGTGCTCTGCTTAGCCCCACACACATAGACAGTGTGCACTCCTTGCACTAGGGCTCAGTGTCAGTGCCACACTGCTGCGCTCTGCTTAGCCCCACTCACACTGACAGTGAGCACTCCTGGCACCGGGGCTCAGTGTCAGTGCTACACCGCTACACTCTGCTTATCCACACACCCATAGACAGTGAGCACTCCTTGCTCCGGGGCTCAGTGTCAGTGCCACACTGCTGTGCTCTTGTTAGCCCCACACACTCTGACAGTACGCACTCCTTGCTCCGGGGCTCAGTGTCAGTGCCACACCACTGCACTCTTGTTAGCTCCACAGACACTGACAGTGAGCACACCTTGCACCAGGGCTCAGTGTCAGTGCCACACTGCTGCACTCTTGTTAGCCCCACACACACCGACAGTGAGCACTCCTTGCACCAGGGCTCAGTGTCAGTGCCACACCGCTGTGCTCTGCTTAGCCCCACACACACTGACAGTGAGCACTCCTTGCACCGGGGCTCAGTGTCAGTGCCACACTGCTGTGCTCTTGTTAGCCCCACACACACTGACAGTGAGCATTCCTTGCACTGGGGCTCTGTGTCAGTGCCACCCCGCTGCACTCTGCTTAGCCCCACACACACTGACAGTGAGCACCCGTGGCACCAGGGCTCAGTGTCAGTGCCACATCGCTGCGCTCTGCTTAGCCCACACACACTGACAGTGGGCACTCCTTGCACCAGTGATCAGTGTCAGTGCCACACTGCTGCACTCTTGTTAGCCCCTCCCACACTGACAGTGAGCACTCCTTGCTCCGGGGCTCGGTGTCAGTGCCACACCGCTGCGCTCTTGTTAGCTCCATAGACACTGACAATGAGCACACCTTGCACCATGGCTCAGTGTCAGTGCCACACTGCTGCTCTCTGCTTAGCCCCACACACCAACAGTGAGCACTCCTGGCACCAGGGCTCAGTGTCAGTGCTACACCGCTGCACTCTACTTATCCCCACACACACGGACAGTGAGCACTCCTTGCCGCAGGGCTCTGTGTCAGTGCCACACCGCTGCACTCTGCTTAGCACCACACACACTGGCTGTGAGCACTCCTGGCACCGGGGCTCAGTGTCAGTGCTACATCGCTGCACTTTGCTTAGCCCCACACACACTGACAGTGAGCACTCGTGGCACCAGGGCTCAGTGTCAGTGCCACACCGCTGCGCTCTGCTTAGCCCCACACACACTGACAGTGGGCACTCCTTACACAGGGGGTCAGTGTCAGTGCCACACTGCTGCGCTCTTGTTAGCCCCACACACACTGACAGTGGGCACTCCTTACAGCAGGGCTCAGTGTCAGTGCCGCACTGCTGCGCTCTGCTTAGCCCCACACACACTGACAGTGGGCACTCCTTGCACCAGGGCTCAGTGTCAGTGCCACACCACTGTGCTCTGCTTAGCACCACACACACAGACAGTGAGCACTCCTTGCAATGGGGCTCAGTGTCAGTGCACACTGCTGCGCTGTGCTTAGCCCCACACGCACCGACAGTGAGCACTCCTTGCACCGGGGCTCAGTGTCAGTGCCACACCGCTGCACTCTTGTTAGCTCCACAGACACTGACAGTGAGCACACCTTGCACCAGGGCTCAGTGTCAGTGCCACACTGCTGCGCTCTGCTTAGCCCCACACACCAACAGTGAGCACTCCTTGCACCGGGGCTCAGTGTCAGTGCACACCACTGCGCTCTGCTTAGCCCCACACACACTGACAGTGAGCACTCCTCGCACCAGAGCTCAGTGTCAGTGCCACACCGCTGTGCTCTGGTTAGCCCCACACACACCGACAGTGAGGACTCCTTGCACCGGGGCTCACTGTCAGTGCCACACTGCTGCACTCTGCTTAGCCCCACACATACTGACAGTGAACACTCCTCGCCCCAGGGCTCAGTGTCAGTGCCACACCGCTGCGCTCTGCTTAGCCCCACACGCACTGACAGTGAGCACTCCTTGCATCGGGGCTCAGTCCCACACTGCTGCACTCTGCTTAGCCCCACACACACTAACAGTGAGCACTCCTTGCTCCGGGGCTCAGTGTCAGTGCCACACCGCTGCGCTCTTGGTAGCTCCACAGACACTGACAGTGAGCACACCTTGCACCAGGGCTCAGTGTCAGTGCCACACTGCTGCGCTCTGCTTAGCCCCACACACATAGACAGTGAGCACTCCTTGCACCAGGGCTCAGTGTCAGTGCCACAACGCTGCGCTCTGCTTAGCCCCACACACACTGACAGTGAGCACTCCTTGCTCCGGGGCTCAGTGTCAGTGCCACACTGCTGTGCTCTTGTTAGCCCCACACACTCTGACAGTGAGCACTCCTTGCTCCGGGGCTCAGTGTCAAAGCCACACCGCTGCGCTCTTGTTAGCTCCACAGACACTGACAGTGAGCACACCTTGCACCAGGGCTCAGTGTCAGTGCCACACCGCTGCACTCTTGTTAGCCCCACACACACTGACAGTGAGCACTCCTTGCACCAGGGCTCAGTGTCAGTGCCACACCGCTGTGCTCTGCTTAGCACCACACACACGGACAGTGAGCACTCCTTGCACCAGGGCTCAGTGTCAGTGCCACACCGCTGTGCTCTGCTTAGCACCACACACACGGACAGTGAGCACTCCTTGCACTGGGGCTCAGTGTCAGTGCCACACTGCTGTGCTCTGCTTAGCCCCACACACACCGACAGTGAGCACTCCTTGCAATGGGGCTCAGTGTCAGTGCACACTGCTGCGCTGTGCTTAGCCCCACACGCACCGACAGTGAGCACTCCTTGCACCGGGGCTCAGTGTCAGTGCCACACCGCTGCACTCTTGTTAGCTCCACAGACACTGACAGTGAGCACACCTTGCACCAGGGCTCAGTGTCAGTGCCACACTGCTGCGCTCTGCATAGCCTCACACACCAACAGTGAGCACTCCTTGCACCGGGGCTCAGTGTCAGTGCACACCGCTGCGCTCTGCTTAGCCCCACACACACTGACAGTGAGCACTCCTCGCACCAGAGCTCAGTGTCATTGCCACACCGCTGTGCTCTGGTTAGCCCCACACACACCGAAAGTGAGGACTCCATGCACCGGGGCTCACTGTCAGTGCCACACTGCTACACTCTGCTTAGCCCCACACATACTGACAGTGAACACTCTTTGCACCAGGGCTCAGTGTCAGTGCCACACCGCTGCGCTCTGCTTAGCCCCACACGCACTGAGAGTGAGCACTCCTTGCATCGGGTCTCAGTCCCACACTGCTGCACTCTGCTTAGCCCCACACACACTAACAGTGAGCACTCCTTGCTCCGGGGCTCAGTGTCAGTGCCACACCGCTGCGCTCTTGGTAGCTCCACAGACACTGACAGTGAGCACACCTTGCACCAGGGCTCAGTGTCAGTGCCACACTGCTGCGCTCTGCTTAGCCCCACACACCAACAGTGAGCACTACTTGCACCGGGGCTCAGAGTCAGTGCACACCGCTGTGCTCTGCTTAGCCCCACACATATAGACAGTGAGCACTCCTTGCACCAGGGCTCAGTGTCAGTGCCACACTGCTGCGCTCTGCTTAGCCCCACACACACGGACAGTGAGAACTCCTTGCACTGGGGCTCAGTGTCAGTGCCACACTGCTGTGCTCTGCTTAGCCCCACACACACCGACAGTGAGCACTCCTTGCAATGGGGCTCAGTGTCAGTGCAACACCGCTGTGCTCTGCTTAGCCCCACACGCTCTGACAGTGAGCACTCCTCTCACCGGGGCGCTCAGGGTCAGTGTCACTTTGCTGCACTCTGCTTAGCCCCACACACACTGACAGTGGCCACACCGCTGCGCTCTGCTTAGCCCCACAAGCCCTGACAGTGAGCACTCCTTGCACCAGGGCTCAGTGTCAGTGCCACACCGCTGTGCTCTGCTTAGCCCCACACACACTGACAGTGAACACTCCTTGCACCAGGGCTCAGTGTAAGTGCCACACCTATGCGCTCTGCTTACCCACACACACACTGATAGTGAACACTCCTTGCACCGGGGCTCAATGTCAGTGCCACACCGCTGTGCTCTGCTTAGCCCCACACACTGACAGTGAGCACTCCTTGCAACTGGGCTCAATGTCAGTACCACACCGCTGTGCTCTGGTCAGCCCCACAAACACCACCAGTGAACACTCCTCGCAACAGGGCTCAGTGTCAGTACCACAACGCTGTGCTCTGGTTAGCCCCACACACACTGACAGTGAGCACTCCTCGCACCGGGGCTCAGTGTCAGTGCACACTGCTCCGCTCTGCTTAGCCCACACACACAGACAGTGAACACTCCTTGCGCCAGGGCTCAGTGTCAGTGCCACACTGCTGCACTCTGCTTAGCACCACACACCCTGACAGTGAGCACTCCTTGCACCAGGGCTCGGTGTCACTGCACACTGCTGCACTCTGCTTAGCCCCCTACACACTGACAGTGAGCACTCCTCGCACCGGGGCTCAGTGTCAGTGCACACTGCTCCGCTCTGCTTAGCCCACACACACAGACAGTGAACACTCCTTGCGCCAGGGCTCAGTGTCAGTGCCACACTGCTGCACTCTGCTTAGCACCACACACCCTGACAGTGAGCACTCCTTGCACCAGGGCTCGGTGTCACTGCACACTGCTGCACTCTGCTTAGCCCCCTACACACTGACAGTGAGCACTCTTTGCACCAGTGAACACTCCTTGAACCAGGGCTTAGTGTCAGTACCACACCGCTGTGCTCTGCTTAGTCCCACACAGACTGAAAGTGAACACTCCTTGCACCAGGGCTCAGTGTCAGTGCCACACCGCTGCACTCTGCTTAGCTCCACACGCACCAACAGTGAGCACTCCTTGCATCGAGGCTCAGTGTCAGTGCCACACTGCTGTGCTCTGCTTAACCCCACACACACTGACAGTGAACACACCTTGCACCAGGGCTCAGTGTCAGTGCCACACCGCTGCGCTCTGCTTAGCCCCACACGCACTGACAGTGAGCACTCCTTGCACCAGGGATCAGTGTCAGTGCCACACCGCTGCGCTCTGCTTAGCCCCACACACACCAACAGTGAGAACTCCTTCCACCGGGGCTCAGTGTCAGTGCACACCACTCGCTCTGCCTAGCCCCACACACACGGACAGTGAGCACTCCTTGCACCAGGGCTCAGTGTCAGTGCCACACTGCTGCGCTCTGCTTAGCCCCACATGCACCGAGAGTGAGCACTCCTTGCACCGGGGCTCAGTGTCAGTGCCACACCGCTGCACTCTGCTTAGCCCCACACACACTGACAGTGAACACTCCTTTGCACCAGGGCTCAGTGTCAGTGCCACACTGCTGCACTCTGCTTAGCACCACACACCCTGACAGTGAGCACTCCTTGCACCAGGACTCGGTGTCACTGCACACTGCTGCACTCTGCTTAGCCCCCTGCACACTGACAGTGAGCACTCTTTGCACCAGTGAACACTCCTTGAACCAGGGCTTAGTGTCAGTACCACACCACACCGCTGTGCTCTGCTTAGTCCCACACAGACTGAAAGTGAACACTCCTTGCACCAGGGCTCAGTGTCAGTGCCACACCGCTGCGCTCTGCTTAGCTCAACACGCACCAACAGTGAGCACTCCTTGCATCGGGGCTCAGTGTCAGTGCCACACTGCTGTGCTCTGCTTAACCCCACACACACTGACAGTGAACACATCTTGCACCAGGGCTTCATGTCAGTGCCACACCGCTGCACTCTGCTTAGCCCCACACGCACTGACAGTGAGCACTCCTTGCACCAGGGATCAGTGTCAGTGCCACACCGCTGCGCTCTGCTTAGCCCCACACACACCAACAGTGAGAACTCCTTCCACCGGGGCTCAGTGTCAGTGCACACCGCTCGCTCTGCCTAGCCTCACACACACGGACAGTGAGCACTCCTTGCACCAGGGCTCAGTGTCAGTGCCACACTGCTGCGCTCTGCTTAGCCGCACATGCACCGAGAGTGAGCACTCCTTGCACCGGGGCTCAGTGTCAGTGCCACACCGCTGCACTCTTGTTAGCTCCACAGACACTGACAGTGAGCACACCTTGCACCAGGGCTCAGTGTCAGTGCCACACTGCTGCGCTCTGCATAGCCCCACACACCAACAGTGAGCACTCCTTGCACCGGGGCTCAGTGTCAGTGCACACCGCTGCGCTCTGCTTAGCCCCACACACACTGACAGTGAGCACTCCTCGCACCAGAGCTCAGTGTCATTGCCACACCGCTGTGCTCTGGTTAGCCCCACACACACCGAAAGTGAGGACTCCATGCACCGGGGCTCACTGTCAGTGCCACACTGCTACACTCTGCTTAGCCCCACACATACTGACAGTGAACACTCTTTGCACCAGGGCTCAGTGTCAGTGCCACACCGCTGCGCTCTGCTTAGCCCCACACGCACTGAGTGAGCACTCCTTGCATCGGGTCTCAGTCCCACACTGCTGCACTCTGCTTAGCCCCACACACACTAACAGTGAGCACTCCTTGCTCCGGGGCTCAGTGTCAGTGCCACACCGCTGCGCTCTTGGTAGCTCCACAGACACTGACAGTGAGCACACCTTGCACCAGGGCTCAGTGTCAGTGCCACACTGCTGCGCTCTGCTTAGCCCCACACACCAACAGTGAGCACTACTTGCACCGGGACTCAGAGTCAGTGCACACCGCTGTGCTCTGCTTAGCCCCACACATATAGACAGTGAGCACTCCTTGCACCAGGGCTCAGTGTCAGTGCCACACTGCTGCGCTCTGCTTAGCCCCACACACACGGACAGTGAGAACTCCTTGCACTGGGGCTCAGTGTCAGTGCCACACTGCTGTGCTCTGCTTAGCCCCACACACACCGACAGTGAGCACTCCTTGCAATGGGGCTCAGTGTCAGTGCCACACCGCTGTGCTCTGCTTAGCCCCACACGCTCTGACAGTGAGCACTCCTCTCACCGGGGCGCTCAGGGTCAGTGTCACTTTGCTGCACTCTGCTTAGCCCCACACACACTGACAGTGGCCACACCGCTGCGCTCTGCTTAGCCCCACAAGCCCTGACAGTGAGCACTCCTTGCACCAGGGCTCAGTGTCAGTGCCACACCGCTGTGCTCTGCTTAGCCCCACACACACTGACAGTGAACACTCCTTGCACCAGGGCTCAGTGTAAGTGCCACACCTATGCGCTCTGCTTACCCACACACACACTGATAGTGAACACTCCTTGCACCGGGGCTCAATGTCAGTGCCACACCGCTGTGCTCTGCTTAGCCCCACACACTGACAGTGAGCACTCCTTGCAACTGGGCTCAATGTCAGTACCACACCGCTGTGCTCTGGTCAGCCCCACAAACACCACCAGTGAACACTCCTCACACCAGGGTTCAGTGTCAGTACCACAACGCTGTGCTCTGGTTAGCCCCACACACACTGACAGTGAGCACTCCTCGCACCGGGGCTCAGTGTCAGTGCACACTGCTCCGCTCTGCTTAGCCCACACACACAGACAGTGAACACTCCTTGCGCCAGGGCTCAGTGTCAGTGCCACACTGCTGCACTCTGCTTAGCACCACACACCCTGACAGTGAGCACTCCTTGCACCAGGGCTCGGTGTCACTGCACACTGCTGCACTCTGCTTAGCCCCCTACACACTGACAGTGAGCACTCCTCGCACCGGGGCTCAGTGTCAGTGCACACTGCTCCGCTCTGCTTAGCCCACACACACAGACAGTGAACACTCCTTGCGCCAGGGCTCAGTGTCAGTGCCACACTGCTGCACTCTGCTTAGCACCACACACCCTGACAGTGAGCACTCCTTGCACCAGGGCTCGGTGTCACTGCACACTGCTGCACTCTGCTTAGCCCCCTACACACTGACAGTGAGCACTCTTTGCACCAGTGAACACTCCTTGAACCAGGGCTTAGTGTCAGTACCACACCGCTGTGCTCTGCTTAGTCCCACACAGACTGAAAGTGAACACTCCTTGCACCAGGGCTCAGTGTCAGTGCCACACCGCTGCACTCTGCTTAGCTCCACACGCACCAACAGTGAGCACTCCTTGCATCGAGGCTCAGTGTCAGTGCCACACTGCTGTGCTCTGCTTAACCCCACACACACTGACAGTGAACACACCTTGCACCAGGGCTCAGTGTCAGTGCCACACCGCTGCGCTCTGCTTAGCCCCACACGCACTGACAGTGAGCACTCCTTGCACCAGGGATCAGTGTCAGTGCCACACCGCTGCGCTCTGCTTAGCCCCACACACACCAACAGTGAGAACTCCTTCCACCGGGGCTCAGTGTCAGTGCACACCACTCGCTCTGCCTAGCCCCACACACACGGACAGTGAGCACTCCTTGCACCAGGGATCAGTGTCAGTGCCACACTGCTGCGCTCTGCTTAGCCCCACATGCACGAGAGTGAGCACTCCTTGCACCGGGGCTCAGTGTCAGTGCCACACCGCTGCACTCTGCTTAGCCCCACACACACTGACAATGAACACTCCTTTGCACCAGGGCTCAGTGTCAGTGCCACACTGCTGCACTCTGCTTAGCACCACACACCCTGACAGTGAGCACTCCTTGCACCAGGGCTCGGTGTCACTGCACACTGCTGCACTCTGCTTAGCCCCCTGCACACTGACAGTGAGCACTCTTTGCACCAGTGAACACTCCTTGAACCAGGGCTTAGTGTCAGTACCACACCGCTGTGCTCTGCTTAGTCCCACACAGACTGAAAGTGAACACTCCTTGCACCAGGGCTCAGTGTCAGTGCCACACCGCTGCGCTCTGCTTAGCTCCACACGCACCAACAGTGAGCACTCCTTGCATCGGGGCTCAGTGTCAGTGCCACACTGCTGTGCTCTGCTTAACCCCACACACACTGACAGTGAACACATCTTGCACCAGGGCTTCATGTCAGTGCCACACCGCTGCGCTCTGCTTAGCCCCACACGCACTGACAGTGAGCACTCCTTGCACCAGGGATCAGTGTCAGTGCCACACCGCTGCGCTCTGCTTAGCCCCACACACACCAACAGTGAGAACTCCTTCCACCGGGGCTCAGTGTCAGTGCACACCGCTCGCTCTGCCTAGCCTCACACACACGGACAGTGAGCACTGCTTGCACCAGGGCTCAGTGTCAGTGCCACACTGCTGCGCTCTGCTTAGCCCCACATGCACCGAGAGTGAGCACTCCTTGCACCGGGGCTCAGTGTCAGTGCCACACCGCTGCACTCTGCTTAGCCCCAAACACACTGACAGTGAGCACTCCTTGCACCAGGGCTCCGTGTCATAGCCACATGGCTGCGCTCTGCTTAGCCCCACACACACCTACAGTGAACACTCCTT